>NC_035449.2:31831116-32164012 GCF_002127325.2 Helianthus annuus | reverse complement strand
TATCAAACAAATATGTTCACATATGTTTATATCACAGAAAAATACTTACTCCACATCTTGGAGTTCAAAGTTGATCCTTTTCCTTTCTTTAGGAGCTTTTCCATATATGTCCATATCACTACAGGAAAGGACAGTACCAGCAACATCTACAATAAAATAAGGACGATCACTTCCCAACCAAAATACATACCAAATTTAGCAAATGTTTCGGAAAAGTTATAAAAACTGGAAGTAAACAAAATACATACCAACAGTCAAAAGGTCTTGGCATTCTCCTTTGTCAATAAGTGAATGTGAGATCAGCTTAAAACCGTATTCAACACCTTCCCAACCAACAACAGGTCTAACAGTTGTACAACGATAAAAGTTAATCTTATAAGCATGATTCACAACTTTGTATGGGTCCAGGTTTTCACCAACACCAAACCTGGACAAAACAACAACTGAATCTTCCTGAAGTTGGGAGTCAAAAAAAGATATCAAAGGGCCCTTGATACCAGCCTGAATCTTACAACCCTGAAATGTAAGAAAAAAAACCCTAACATCAAAATACGTTACACAGTTTTATTAAAAAACATAATATCATATTGTACCCAAACCCTAACTCGAACAAATGAATCTTACAAAGATGATTTGTAGCCTGAATTATTGTTCCGAATGTTACAACCCAGAATACATTATGATTTGAATACTTTAATCTTTCAAAAGAGAATACACCACGGAACAATACTCATTTGTTTACATCCTTAGAACAACAAACAGAAATAAATACAAATATCTTCTTATACAAATCATTTTTAATAAATGAAAATCATTTAAATCCATTACAACCCTGAAATGTACGAAAAAACCATAACATCAAAATACATTACAAAGTTAAAAAACCTAATATCATAATGTACCCAAACCCTAACTCGAATAAATGAATCTTACAAAGATGATTTGTAGCCTGAATCTTTCAACCGAATCTTACAACACGGAACAATAGTCATGATTTGAAGCCTGGATCTTTCATCCCAGAATAGATCACGGAACAATAGTCATGGAAAAGAAAGTTAATAAGTATATACCTTCTCATCCAGCAAGATCAGATCCATGCGAAACATTTGGATCCATTTTCTGATGATTCGAACCTTTAGATTCCACATATCTTTCGACGGATTGAGATCATCGATGAAACTAAGAGAAAGAGTCGATCCAGAAGCTTCAAACATGTCCGATTTTGACATCTCCGTGTATTATTGATGATGAAGATCTGTTGAGAAAGAAAAAAGAAGAGAGTAAAGAAGAAGAAGTTCCGGAATGCTTGTATGAGAGATGAGAGATTTAGGTGAAGTGAGGTATATTGACATTTGAAGAGAAATGTGATCATGATATTCAGAATCACTAAATGCAATAACCTTTCCCCATGCAATTCAAATTTCCCCCCAATCTACTTATTATAATTAATTTAGAAAATTACAAACTAAATACAATATCTATTAACATTTTAATACGATATCTATTAATATTTTAATTGGTTTTTATGACATCATCAGATCCTATGTGGCATGCCTCTATGATTGACAAGTACCCGAATTTACATTAGCCTTACTTCTCCTTTTATAGATAAGTAGATTTTTGTCACGTGTCATGTTGTGAGTATTCCTACATTTTATTAACCCTTTTATTTATTCTTAATTAATAATAATAATAATAATTAATACTTGATGGTTGCTTGATTGATTGATTTAATTGATTTTAATTTTTTAGTAAGAAATGTTTTTTTTTTCAAAAAATTAGGTATTTTGTAGATGTGGTCAACATTTAGATTTAATTAATGCATTTACTGGTTGTAATTACCTAAATTCAATTATGCAAAAATTTTAAATGCGTATCTCAAGGTATTATGATGCATGCAAATATTGTAGTAACATTCTTAGTTGAAAAATCATTAGTTCATTACAATCTTGATAACTTAAATGTGACATCTTGGGTTCAAGTCTTACAAAAACATGATATTCGTTGTTAAAAAAACAACATATGTAGAGTTTTTTTTTTTTTTTTTTTTTTTTTTTCAAAAGGGTGTAGTGATTTGGTGGCGATAATCATGGAGTCCCCAGATTTAACAAGGAAGAAGATAGGATGGTTAGGGGATTTTTTAGTATTTCTTTATTTTTTTTTAATGAAAGAACCCATTTTGATAAATACTTTTGAAACAAGTCATTTTGATAAATAATTTTGTCAACTACACCCTTTTAAAAAAACCAAACCTCGTCAAATATACAACAAAACTTGTATAGTTTAACTCGGTAATATTATAGGTATACTTGAGACTAATAAAATAATTAAAAAAATGCAAATGAGGTGCTTGAAAAATACGTGGAGGTATACTGTTATACTTGTTTTTTAATTTTATTTACTTATTTTTTAAAGATATACTTTTAAAAACATACTTTATAAGTAAAAAAGTTTTCTTTACATGGGGGTTATAAAAGATTGTTGATTGATGAGTTTAGCCAGCTATATATTGCATTTTATATAAATATGTATTTAAATTTTATGATATATTATTATACCTTTTATTTTACCATTATTACATGTAACAATGTAATTTCGATGATGAGATGTTTGGTAAAAAAATTAAATTATAGTGTTTTTAATGTACAACCCCGTGTAATACACGAGTTTCTAAACTAGTACAAATAAAACAAAAAAGGTAGTTGCTCGCATTGGGCCTTCGGCAATAATTTAGCATCTTCATTCAAGTCTTATTTGAACGGCTTAAGTTATGTTAAATATGTTTTTGACGAGACTCAAACCATTAACCTCAAACGAAATAACACCTTAAATCCAATGACTTTATCAATTAAAACCAACTAAACTTTTTTTTTAATAGTCACCTAGTTTATAATAATACTTTATTTATATCCACTCATCCTCACGTTATTTTCTCATATAGGGTATGTTTGGCAAAACTAGCTGGTGGCTGGTAGCTGGTAGCTGGAAGCTGCTGGCTGGTAGCTGTTAGCTGGTAGCTGTAGCTTTTTAGATATTAAGGTGTTTGGCAGAGTAGCTGGAGCTTTTAATAAAATGTATAAAATGACCAAAATGGGCATAAATAAAAAAAAACATAATACTAATCGTAATCACACACACACACACACACACACACACACATATATATATATATATATATATATATATATATATATAAGTTATTTCTCAAATGAATAAAACATGATCATTTTCAATTAAATAGAACATAGTTATTGACAAACAGTCATAACATAATATAATATTATTAAATCATTAATGTCGTGCATTCCATATCAAAGTAGCATTTTCGTTGCGAACATGTTTAGCTAAAATTAAATGGATAAATAGCTTAACATACAGTCATGTCACTGAAACATCAAGGTAAAAAACAATAAATCAATCCAAAAGCAATAAAGTTCAAACAAATAGAAACAATAATGTCTTCGTAACATGTCCTCAAAGAAAACTTTAGTTGGTGAGCCTTTACTTTCGTTGTAGCCATGCTAACCTACCATGATCATGTGGCACATTTATAAACATTTCTCTTTTCACGGGATCTTCAAATAAATCCATTGCAAATAACCACAACTCCTCATCTTCTCTTATTAATCCTGCATCTACCATCTGGCTAAGCAAACCCATAGCAGCTTCAATACTAAACTTAGTACTTTGACTGAGTTTGGAAGAATCTGATTCTAATATTTCTAGAGCACGTTGTTGATTCAGGCTACTTTGAGTTAAATGTTCTTTAAGTATTGAAGCTCCCAATGATTCTCTCCCTTTACGTTTCATCTTAACTGGTTTAGGCTTAGTGTTTACTTTAGTAGACTTTTCAAAATTTTTTGCAACCTCACTTGGGCTTAATGTTAGATGCATCATGTTGACTTACTTCATTCAAAAAGTCACCAAAGAAATTGTTACCTCCCTCAACATTGTTATTCTCAAGGTTCTCAACATTATCATCCTCAAGGTTCTCAACATGCACCTCATTGAATGTACTTGGATCCATAGAGGGTGCCACACAATTTTCCCCACTAGCAACTACATCTCCAAATAACTCATCCCACTCTTCTTGTAGTTGTACAGATGGTTGGTTATTTTGAATTGCTAGAACTTTCGGGTTTTCCTACACAACATAATGGTGAATCTTTAGTTATCATTATGACTGAAATATTTTATGGTATTTAAATTTTGAATGAGTTATATTATATCACCTGAAATTTTTTTCCACCATTCATCAGAACAATTAAGTTGCTTTATACTTTCATTCCAACCTAGACCAGTCTCTCCATTCTTAAGTGACTTCCAAATGTTGTACTCTTTTCTCATACTGTCATACTTGTTCTTCATAGCTTTGTCACTGGCGAATTTATGATTTATAACTTTTTCAAATTCTGGCTGAAGAGTGACCCATTTGAATGGGGAAGTTCGACCATGCTTCGTGATATATTTGTTTAGGAGCCGACATAATTCTAAAACCATTTCTTTTGACCAAATTTCTCTTCTCTCTTTCTCTTTTTTAGAATCCATCTTGCAACCATGCATACATACATATGTTTACAAACCTATGATTCTGATATCAGATACAACAATGCTGCATCAAGATCAAATACATCTATGTAGATACTGTTGAGATATTAAAATAGTGCAATTAACGTGACACCTAGGGGTGCAAACGAGCCGAGCCGAGCCCGAGCTTGACCAGGCTCGAGCTCGTTTAACATATGAAAGCTCAAGCTCGGCTCGAAGGTAATTCTTCAAGCTCGAGCTTGGCTCTGGCTCGACTCGTTTACTAAATGAGCTTGTTTTTAGGCTCGGGCTCGAGCTCGTTTAAGCTCGGCTCGTTCGAGCTTCTTTTCACAATGGTAACTAATACTTACCTATTGCAAAAAAAAAAAAAAAAAAAAAAAAAAAAAAACACTTAAAGAAATACAAACTGTTTATAATAAACTCTGTTTCACCATTGGCTCAACGAGTTCATCACATTCTGGAGCTGTAGGGTGAATTTTACTTAAAAAAAATCATTCTTGGGTTGTAGGGTGAAGTTTGCTTAAAAAATCAAATCATCAGTTATTAAAAAATGCATAAAGCACATCTAGGTATGAACACAAAATTCTTGATCGAGTCATCTCTTATAAACCTCTGTAAGATGGTTGTATCCAAATTCTAGATTCAAATTTTTTTCTTTTAATTTGGTTTTTGGAGCAAAATCTGATCAAATATTCTATCCACTCTCCATAAATTCAAATTATTATTTTTTTTGTAGTTGTGACATGGAAGAAAAAAAGGATGAAGAAGAAAGCACATTAAACGAAGGGGAAGCTGACAGTAGAAGACAAACTTCATAAATACGAGTCAAAGACATCATGATTTGATTATTTTATCATCACAGAAGAAGACAAACTTCATCAATTCACTCAAACAACCGACTAGCATAATATCCTAAGTCCTAACATGGTATTTATATAGCTAACAGTAAAAAGAACATGCATACCTTTGCTGCGATCGACCTTTCTTCAATATGGGATGATAGGATTGTAGGTTATTTAAGTAATTTAAACCTTAAAAGCTTGTAGGTTTTTAAATGCTACTAGACCATGTGTAGTGGGGCATTATTTTCAAAAAAAAACGCCCACTCCCCCATTACATAGGAATTTTACACCACAAACTCACCCAGCACCAAATCTGAGCAGCTACCATGCACCCAGTCAATAAATGATCAGAGTTTTCCATCGGACAATCACACAAAATGCAGCCCACTTAATCAACATAGACTTGGACAACTTGAACATGCCATTGTACGTTACTAGACAAACTTTTGTAATTGATTTAAACATAATTATAATAAAAGTATATCAATGATGTCTTTTAAAATAATAAAAATACTATACTTAGTACTTTTTTATAACTCTCTATTTTATAGTATTACTTTTTAGAAAAAAAAATACTAAAGTATACGGGGCCGGCTTAAAATATTTTAGGCCCGAAACGGATAACAAAATTGAGGTCCTTTTCGTAAAAAAATAAAAGAAAAAAATTGCTTTTGATCCTATGATTCATATACCATCTCTGTGTACACAAAGTTATTTATTATAAACCTCAATGTCAACAATTTTTAAGCCAAAATCACCGACATATAATATGTTTTCTTAATAATATGGGCCCTAAGGAAGTGTAGGCCTAAAGCACCTACTTTATTTCACTCCCCTTGAGCCGACCCTGAAAGTATACGTAAGATACTTGACTTAATAAAAAAACGATGAAACTAACTCTTTGACTTATCCAGAAATCGGATCTTTTGGATTCTCATGTTGTCGTCATAATGTCATTTACTACGTCGGTAATCTTTTCTTAAGGCCACAGTTAATGGTTTATGTGGGCCTCATTTAACTGTTGAAGTTGGGCCATAAAATTCACTTGGGAAGTTTACCAAAGAGTGGGCCCTTTAACACGGTTTGGGCGTGCTAAAATGCTAAAAGTTATTTTGTGTTTTGGGCCCCTGAGTCCTGACAACTATTTGTTAGCAGGTTAAACTAAAAGTAAACCCAATCCAATACTAAAAAAAACTGGTTTGGGCCGACCCAGTTTAAGCCTCGAGTTGGTTTGAGCCCAAATCGGTATGGGCCCGAAAAAAACCAGTTTGTGTGATACAAAATGACCGGTTTGAACTTTTTTTAAAAAACGGCTTACGAACCGAACTGGTTTGGGCCTAACCCTGGTTTTTGTACACCTCTAGGTTAAGCGTAGTCGCCATGCATCAGTGCAACAATTTAATACGATATTGCCATGTACACGCAAGGGCGGACTCACATAGAATGGCTCGAGGTCCCCGGACCTCAATGTTTTTTAAAAAATTAGTAAATCCGGTATATTAAATTTTATAAGTACCCCATAAATACAATTAGGTGGACACCACAAAAAGAAAAGGAAAACTGGTGTAGTGGTATGAGTTCTAACCTTGTATAGCCTGTTTTTTCTGTTTTTTTTTTTTATCTAATGGAAGAAGAGTTGGAAGATATCTTATGGGTACTGCAGGCGGTGGTAACTATGAGGTGCAAGGAAGGATACACGTATTCAATCGCGTCACCCCCATACCTCAGATTCTCAGAAGCCGTTAATCTGTTTCTGACGTTGTTAGTTCACTATTCATTAAGTTTGGTTATTGATAGATTTAGATTCAAAACTCGCTCTAACCCCATCCGAAGACCAACCCAAAAAATTTAACGTTTTGTTATGAAAACTTTAATGTTTTGTTATGAAAATTTTGAATATTGAAAAAAATAGACCCCATTGGAAAAGAAAATTCTGGGCCCCGCCACGGTGTACATGTGGATACCGAATTCTGACTTGAGGTAGATGTTAAGAGTGTGGATTTTGGTTAGTTATAAAAGTTAGTTAGTTAGTTATATTTATCTTGTATCAGTTGTTAATTATTTGTAAAACACTTTCCTTTTGTTACATTTATCTCTGGATTAGAGCTCTTAAACTTTAGGTTAGATTTGATTTAAATCAAAGTAGTTTTTCGCATGTGAATCGTATGCAATTATTACGAATGATTTGAGGGTGGATACTGGATCCATTACACGTTATACCATTATTTATCATTTAGATAAGATATTACACCGTCACCTTTCTTAGGAAACACAACATAAACACAAATACACATTAAAGCCATTAGCAACAATACACAATGCAACAACTTATGGTTAAACCCTTTCTTTGATCATGAGATATGAGAGAACCAAAGCAACGAAACCTCCAACCACAACCGAGGGAGAAACCATAGTGGTTCCAGAGGGTGCGGGAGCAGGAGACATGCTCATACCGGGCATGTTGGGATCCATGGCGGCAGCTGCCGCCATCATTGCGGCAAAGCAGACGACAAACAATGTAGCCGGAGATCCAGAAGTCATTGTTAAGTAATGGTGGTGTGTTTGTTGAAGATTTTGTGGGCTGTGATTGATGGAAATGATATGGTGTTATATAGAGATGTTATTAATGTTGTTGACGGGGTTGATGAGCTAGCAATGGGTTTGTAGTATATGATGACGACGGTAGGCCACCGTGAAAACCCAAGCTAAGGATCTTCTTCAATGGCACGTTGACATGACATCTATTGGTTTCTATGGCAATGTAACATAAAATATATGCAAGGTCAAAGGTATTGATAATTTCACCGGAGAAAACAAATCATTTTGTATTGGTTTACCTACAACTATTTGCTTTTTTTGTTTGTATGTCATTGTATTTATATAAAAAGTAGTATTATATTCGAAACGATAACGAACATATTACATGTATACACTTTTACATTTTATATATATCAGTCACCTTATATTCTGCTAACATTATAATTACCCTTGAATATATTGTGTTGTTATACTTATATAACTTTTAGATAATTCTTTGTATAAAGTTGTGGTGTGCTTAATTTTATTTACGTTTCGATATAACTTTTATTCGATATTGAGTTGTGAATAGTAACGTATATGTGATAGAAACACAAACGTACATGTGACATGTTCCAAGTATAGGGTGGTGACTGGTGATACCCTTATTTTTACCTACATATCAATAAAAGTTATTTTTTTTAGTTATTACCATGACAAATTACGTATCAATAAAAGTTATTTTTTTGGTTATTACCGTGACAAATTACGTATCAATAAAAGTTATTTTTTTTAGTTATTACCGTGACAAATTACGTATCAATAAAAGTTATTTTTTTAGTTATTACCGTGACAAACAAAACCTATACCGTCATGAGTTGTGATGAATCGAATAACGTTGTTGATATTATCCGAACCTGTATTCATTTTTATGGATTTCGATCAATGTAAGACATGTGTCGATATCCTCTTCGGCATATCTCTTTTAGTTGCTATATATACGGCATGCTTAATTGTAATGTACCGGTAAAGAAGAGAACCAAACCGGACCGGTACCGGTACCGTCCGAATGCCCGCCGCAACGGATGGGGAATCCCTATTAATAACAAAAGAAATCATGCTGTTTTAACAAGAAAATTGGCAACTGAATACGAATATACAATCTGCACAATATGTCTTCCATTAAGCAATAATTTATAACACCACTCTGAATCAATCTGCGTACTCAATCTTTTGCCTGATTATATTGTGGACACACAACTTAAAAGCAAATTGAGAGATTTAGAAGTTTAGTTACTCCAATATCCCCGACCACTTGTAACTTTTTTTTGGAATAATAATGTGATAAACAATGCTTTACTTGCGTGTTCATTTGTTTGGGTTTCAGTTAGGGCTGGTAATTCATAACATATTTAAAACTTGAAAAAACTATCCATATTTTATACTTTTTTAAAAATAACTAAAATTAGAATGTCAAGCTCCATCATTTCTCCTTCTTGGTATATAAAGCATATTAGTAGAGTGTCAGGCCAGTGGCAGACTCAAAAAAATTTTTCATGGGGGGTGGAAATTTTTAGGGTCGTTTGTCTTTCGCTAAATAATATTTTTTTTCAGCCCGGATCATGCTAGGTCATACCAAAAAAGATATTAAAACGAAATTTTATATAACCAATAGAAGTATGTCAAATGTCATTACAAATTCGCTATTAAAATCTAACAAATCTAAAGTTGTTCTCTACAAATTTTCATTTTTTTAAATCTAGTATATCCAATGTTTGTAAAATCGGATTGGAAAGTGAACCAAACGTGTTATAGGTCCAATGGTCCGACCATTTGGCTCGGATTAAGAACTAAATCAAGTACAAATAAATATTAACGTGATAAGCATACAAACAAAACAATAAACGTTTTGAATTAGAGTAATAATTATCATATTTTTTCATTTTATTTTAGTGTAATATATAATAATAATTACTCTAGTGTTACATAATCATTCTAGTTATTTGTACGCTTCTAACGTTAAAAGTATATCATTCTTACACTATATGTGTGACTGTGTGTGTAAGAAGAGTAAACCTTATTAAACAATAAACCAAATAAAAGAAAAATACAATTAAAATAAAAATCTTTATATTAGGTGAAATAAATTAATTGGTAAATGAGTGGTAACGATTTTATAGGGCTGGCATATCGTATATACCCGTGCCCGATAAGACACGATACACGAAAGGCCATACACGAACAAGACACGATAAGATTTCGTGTCCTTTTTTTCAAACACGAACACGACACGATATACACGAAAATTACCTATTAATACCTGTTAACGAACACTAAAATAATCATATATTTAGAACCTGTTTAGTGAAACAAAACTTGTCAAAAGTTCACAAACAGCTTAAATAATCCATAAACACCGAATACTTAACAAGTTTAAAACAAAAGTCCATAAACGACAAATCACAAAAGACTTAAATAATTCAATACATCCATTAAAAACAAGTTCAAAGTTCCCATGGTTCTCTTCTGAGATCTGTATTTCCAACAATTCAAACCTGCACATAATTATTTCCATCTATTTGACACTGGTAAATTTTTTAATTCCAACAATTCTATTTGACAAAAGTCCATAAACGGCAAATCACAAAAGACTTAACAAGTTTGAAGTAAAGAAGGATGATTCACGCTCTAACCTATTATTTCCATCTATTTGATACTGGTATATTTTTTATTTAATTAAAAATAAAATCTTAAAATGTCTTAACGGGTACATAACAGGTAAACATGTATCTAACCTGTTTAGACATGAAAATTAACAGGTTGTTTCGTGTCTACCTGTTTAGTACACGATACCTGTTAAGGTCATACACGATACCTGTTAAGGTCGTGTAGGTTCGTGTCGTGTATTCATGTAAAATTGCCAACCCTAAGATTTCACATTGTTTTTTACTACGCTTAAACAGATAAAATTTCCTGTTTTATATCTTCACTCACAAAAACTCAAATAATAAAGAAAGAACAGAGATTGAAATCGTTCTCATAACATTTAAATTAAACTAAATAATAAAGAAAGAAAGTCTGCAAAGATTGAAATCGTGCTCGTAAGGCCATAGTGTGTACTCTAACATTTAGAGTGTTAATAATGACATGACATATTAACTAACATTGCAAACCACTCTCTCCTTGTGTTAAAGGGCATAATGGGTTATGTTTTAACATGTTAACCCAATGATAAGAGATTAAATTAATTATTCTTTTCTTTTTTAGACCAAAAACCATTAAAAGATAGGGTTAGATGAAGTTAATGGGATTAAACCATTTCCTTGGAGTGAGGCAAAGTGAAATGGAGAAAAAAGGTTGATGTGACACTTAGGTGGAGTTATGATAGGTTAAAGTATACCCAAAGGCCTAACATTTAAATTAAAAATTGGACCGATATTTATTAACGAGGCCCACTCCAACACATCAATAATGATAGCTTAGGCGTAGGATTTTTAGTCTTTACTTTTTTTCTCCACCGCTCCCCGTGTTCGTCTTTTACCAGATAGCTGCTGATGAGGCTGCAGTCGCCGTAGATGACATCAACCAAACATACTCCGTCCTCTAATTCCGTCGATGCACTCAGATCCAATCAGATCCAATGATTCCGTCTAGCTCTCATTATCACTCATGATCTCAATGTTCTTAATGATAAGTTCATGCAAGTCGACATGCAAACGGTCGAGGAATTGCAGTCCGTTGACATCGAATAACTGTACTTGTCACTATATGATTCACCGAGCGTCCAAGCAAGCTCAAGTTCTAGAAAAAAAATAAGGGGTAGCGTAAAGAAATAAATAGGAGTCGCATGGAAGGAAACTCACGTCTATGGAACGACTACTTTGCTCTGTAACATGTGTTTGGTGATGTCCAATTTAGACATTACCAGATGAATTGTTCACTTTTCCTTAGAATTGTAAATAACCTATCTGTAGATTATTCTCGTACTTTTCACAATGTACGGATACAGCTGGCAGAACAGAGCTTTTTTTTATTCAGAAATGCGCATCCGCCATACGTCAGTTGACGTAGTACGTACGGATAAGTGAAGTTACGACCATGGAATGTTTAAAATTTTTTTGCAAGTTTGTTATCGAACTATATTATAAAGCGTACATGAGTAAGCCTAATGAAACGGACATCCAATGGTTATTGGAGGCTCAAGAAAGCTGACATGTCTTTATAGGAATGCTTGGCAGTATTGACCGTATGTATTGGAGATGGGAAAATTGCTCTATTGCATGGCACGGGCAGTATACTCTTCGTGGTCACGAATATGCCACCATAATGCTCAAGGCAGCTGCATCATGTGAGACATGCTTTTTTGGAGTTGTCGGGTTGAACAATGACATCAACGTCATAGATCAGTCATTGATATTCAATGACGTCTTAAAAGGCTTTCAACCGCCTTGCAATTTTACAGTGAATGATCAGATGAAATACAACCATGGATACTATCTTGTAGATGAAATTTACCAGAAATTGATCACTTTTGTTAAAAGGTTCTCGCATCGACAAGGCAAAAAAATAAAATTATTAAAAAAGAAACACGAGTCAGCAAAAAATGATGTGGAAATGGCGTTTTGTGTCCTCCAGACTCAACTCAATGGCACGTTATACAAGGACCAACAAAGATTTGGAGCCCAAGAGCTATAACCGATGTAATGTACGTGTGCATAATACTAATTGCTACACAACATGATCATAGATAGAAAATGAATGTTATATCGTATCCGAGTGGGATAATGATAAGGTTGAGGATGTCCCCCCACCATTACATAACCCGATAGGAAATTTTTTTAAACGCTTGAAATGGGTTAGAGATTTACGTGACATAGAAGCTCATTACACCCTTCGACACAGTTTGACCGAGCACATTGGGACACATAGGCAGTCGGAGCAAGATCAAGAGTAGTTGTGTTTTATTATGTAATTTATTCTTTTTTATTTGCTTTATGTTTTTATTTGTAGGTTTTAATAGTGTCTTTTATTGTTGTAAGGTGTTTTCTTTAATTTAATAGATTATATGTTTATTAAAATTTTATTTTATTTTTTATGTATTTTAGTTATTTTAAGATATTTTAAGTAGAAAGAAATACATTTATTAAATAAAAAAGAAATAATATTAATTTTTAAGTAAATTATCGATTAGATAAGTAAATTATTAACATGTTACTTGGAGGAAAAAGTAGGTTTAAAGTGGTTGAGGTTTGGAATGATATGATATGCTCATATGGCATATCTAAATTTTAAAGGGTATATTTTTCCGGGTGCTCTAAAGTAGGTATGGTCTTTTTTTTTCAAATACTCGTACCCGTACCGGTTTTAGTTATTCGGTACATGTATCGGTACCCAGTTTTATTGATTTTGGTATTCGGTATTTTAGGTATTGGTACGGGTATAGGTAAAAACGGGTACTGGTACCAAATTTTATATAGACCTTTAAAAGTTTTTTTTTTACATTACGTTTTATTTCGTATTATAGTATTTATAGTACTCGTATTGATTTTACCTATTTGGTACTTGTACTATATTGGTACTCATACCAATTTTACCTATTTGGTATTCATACGAGTGCTCAAAAACTAAATAAAAACAAAACGGTGCCAAAGCGGATACCGTACCAAAATACTCGTGCCGTACCAATTTATTTGGTGATGACTGTCGTAAGGGTCATGCAAAAACCTAATTAAACTAAGTAGATAACGTAAGTATGGTATCGTATTCACGGGGAATATGTGGTTAGTGTTTTGCTAAATTATTTAATTAGCTACTAATAATCTAAAATTAGGGTTTTGGTTGATTTGAAAGAAACTAAAAAAACTAATTACAAGAAAAGATATTAGATTTATAAAACATAACTTTCTCCAAACTTGAGGTTCTAGGTTTCACAAAACTCAATTTACTTAGTTAATTTACTCGATGTAAATTATTATTCTTTTAAATAATGCAATAACTGGTCATTACATAGACATGATGCTGGAAAGTTGATTAATTTAAGATGGTAATCAAACATAGGTCTTTGTCATCAGATCTTTTATAGTTCAATTAACCCTATTTAGTAGCGTGAGTCAACTTACTCTATGTCACCTTACAAGTTACTAAGTTTTGTCATCAACGGTACAAGTTGTAAAGTAAGAACTCAAAACACATGCAAATAATTCAAATAAACCAACACATCAGTGCTGAACTAGCTTGAGAGATGTGTATTGACTTTCAAATTCGTCCCTGATGTCGTATAATGACGGCTGAAACTTTTTTAATAATGAGAAGTGATCCCAAAAACCTATTTTACGTCCTTTAAATAAGTTTCCCCGTCTCCTGTCTTTAAAACAAGAGTAAATTACAAGTTTTGTCCTTTATGTTTACATCAAATTGCAGGCGTTGTCCTTCTGGCCAAAAGTTTACAGGCGGTGTCCTTAACCTTTCAAAATCTTGCACGTTTTGTCCTTTAGGCCAAACCTGGTTAGAAATCTTAGTTAATTTTTGTCATGTACAATGCACATGAGGGCACAATAGTCTTTTTATATCTCAACCCTTTCATTTATAACCCTCACCAAAAGTTTCTGAAGCATCAGTCTCTACTACAAAAGTTTCTTTGAAATCTGGTAATGCTAGCACAGGAGGTTCACTCATACTGATTTTCAACTGCTCAAAAGCCTGCTGAGCCAAGCTGGACCACTTAAAAGAATCTTTTTTGAGTAACTGTGTTAATGGCTTAGTAATGGTACCATACCCTTTCACAAACCTCCGATAATACCCTGTAAGACCCAAGAATCCCCTCAATTCCTTGACATTAGTTGGTACAGGCCACCTTTGAATGGCTGATACTTTAGCTGGATCTGTGGACACCCCTTTTTGAGAAATTATATGGCCCAGATACTCCAGTTTAGTAGCCCCAAATTCACGTTTACTTTTCTTAGCAACCAACTGATGTTGTCTTAAAACTTGCAATACATCTCTTAAATGAGACATGTGAGTATCCCAACATGGGCTGTAAACCAATATGTCATCAAAGAAGACCAGTACATACTTCCTCAAATACTGCTTAAAGACTTGATTCATTAGTCCTTGAAAGGTAGAAGGGGCATTTGTAAGGCCAAAAGGCATTACCAGAAATTCAAAATGGCCACTGTGAGTTTTAAATGCAGTTTTATGTATATCAGCCTCATCCATCCTAATTTGATAATATCCAGCTTTAAGATCCAACTTAGAAAAATACTTAGTACCATGTAATTCATCCATCAGATCTTCTACCAAAGGAATAGGGAATCTGTCTGGAATGGTAGCCTGATTTAGCTTCCTGTAATCAATACACATCCTCCAGGATCCATCTTTCTTCTTTACCAAAACCACTGGAGATGCAAATGAACTAGTGCTGGACCTTATTACCCCTTGTTCCAGTAATTCATTAGTCATTTTTTCTGTCACATCTTTCTGAATTACCGGATATCTATAGGGCCTTAAATTCACTCCTTCAGTTCCATGTTTCAAGGGAATCCTGTGATCAAATTGTCCCCTTAAAGGTGGTAAAGTTTTTAAATCTTGAAAGACATCATCAAAGGCTACCAACAGCTGTTGTAACTGTTGTTTCTGGACAACATTTTGTGGAGTTTCTTGCAATAAGACAGAAGTAGCATTACTGTACCCATCAATTGCACATACTTGAATCATAGTTAACTCTCCCCTCTGCTGACCAATCTTCTTTAAGTTGCCCTTATTAATTTGTGAAAAACTTCTACCCTGTTGTCCCCTTAATACCACCTTATGGCCCTTGAATTTGAATGCCACCGTTCTGTCATTATAATTCATTTTGATACTACCCAAAGTGGTAAACCACTGTACTCCCAACACCAAATCACATCCACCCAACGGCATAACATACACATCCGCCTTAAACTGAATTCCCTGCATTTTCCAACAAAACCCTTTAACCATTTGGTCACAAATTTCTTCATGGCCATTTGCTACCTTTACCAACATGGCTGGCCCTTTAACCAGTTTACACCCTAACTGCTTTGCTAATGTAACATCTAAGAAATTATGAGAACTACCCGTATCCATCAGCAGCTGTAGTTCATATTTTCCATAATGACCAGTAACTCTTATGGACTTGTACATATCATTTCCCTCAACTGCATTTACCGACATCTGTGCACACTCCATTATTACTTCTTCCTCTGTTTCAACCTCATCCTCCAACCACTCCACTTCTATATGATACAACTGGGGTCTTTTATTACCTCTACACACATGATCTTGTGAATATTTCTCATCACAATTAAAACATAACCCCTTAGCTCTTCGTTCATCCATTTCACTTTTGGTTAAAGTCTTTCTAATCACATTCTTTTTAATTTCTGAATTCAAAGGTTTGTTGTATGGTGTCATCTGTTTACTACTAACTGGATTCGGTAAAACAGCTGGCTTAAACCCAAATCTACCCTTCTTGGCTTTAATAGTTGCTTCTTGAAGCTTTGCTAAGCAAAAGGCTTCTTGAATGTTTTTAGGAATAAACATCCTTACCTGCAACTGTATCTCATCCTCTAACCAAGCCAAAAAACAACTCAAAGCATATTCACCCTGTAACTGCAACCTACTAATAATAGCATCAAACTTATCATGATATTCTTGAACTGTGGCTGTTTGTTTTAAGTTTTTTAACTCAGTCATTGGATCATCAAACAGTTTACCAAATCTGACTTTTAAAGCTTCTACTAATTCTACCCAAGATAATACCTCACCTTCAATTCTTTGACTAATAAAAGATTGATACCACTGCAATGCTTTATCCTCAAAATGAATAGCAGCTAACCTCACTTTTGTTGCATCTGTCACCCTATCAAGCTGAAAGAATTGTTCCACTTTGAACAACCATGCATTAAGATCATTGCCATTGAATCGAGGAAATTCAATTTTCGTCAGTCTTGCCGCAAAATTGAACCCCTCTCCTTCAACCTGTAAATCTTGTCTCTGGTGATTCCTTGAATTGGTTTGATTATTGACTATCTGAGTCAACTGTAGAGACAGCCCGGTCACCATGTTCCTCATTTCTTCCAATGCCTTCGTATTTTCCTCTATTCGATTATTCAATTGCTAACTAGTTTCAGCATCATCTGCATCGTTGTGACCATGCCTCTTTGTCATCTTGACTTGAAATTGATCTGAACAAAGATCAATTGAGATTTGAATTGAACGGACTCAAATGAAGGAATTCAATCGAACAATGATTGAATTCAGAAATTGAAATTGAATGCGGTAGATTTTCCCCAATTAGCTGAATTAGGGTTCGCTTTTGAGTTGAATCAAGAGCGTCCAAGGATAGACAGCTCTGTTACCAATGATACGAATTAAGAATTGAATGAGCTCAAGATTGAATCAACAATGGTTGAACTCAATTAACGTTCAGGAAGCTAAGAAATTGAGCTAGCTACCGAGAGTTCGTTAATGACAGTTGACAGAAGGATTGAGAAGAATTGTTATTATTTCCAAAGATACCCTACACTATTACAAGTTGTCACTTTTATACACAACTTTACAACTAACTTCCTAACAACTAATTCTTCCAACTAACCCTCAACAACTTGTATCCAACCTGTCATACCTAACTAACTTGCAACTACTCAATTAGTTCGTATCAATAAACTCGCAAGCTTTAGGCGGTCATCAAAACGCGCATAAAAGAGAACGAAAGAAGAAGCAAAGGTCACTATTAGAAGCTCGAAAAGACATCATCGATCATTATCTCCAAACCTACAACAAGAGCATTAATAATGATGTGATCGACGTAAGTTTTCATGGTTATTTTACTGGTGAATTTAGTGAACCAGATGGCATTTCTTTTGGTTTGTACGATGAAGATCTAGTATCCTTTAAGGATACATACAATTCTGCTTGGAAGCATGCCACAAGCTCAAGAAGGATGTTTTGTTTATCATCAGATGAATCAAAGCAAACTTACAAAGATTTGGATCTTCAATTGGCTCTAAGTTCATACTCTACTAACATATCTTAGAGAGTGGCGGAGCCAGAAACTTTTTCTTATGGTGTCTTTTTTTTTATGGATACCCGGTTTATAGTAATCCGGGGTCGAACTTTTTGGATTGGTTCGGATCTAGTCGGGTCAAATCACATAATAAAAGCAAATATCACAGTAAAAGTACAATGTCATTGAGCAAAAATACATAATAAAATTACAAAGTCAATTGAAATATATAAAAAAATGCATTTAATAGTTGCTCTGTAAGCATTTTCATGTTTTGAAAATGATTCAAGTGCACGCATCATTCAGATGATCATCAAACATCATGTTAGGTTAAACAATTGAAACAAAACCAATTAGACATGGGGCTATAATGCTTACTGGATTAGAAAAAATAAAAAAATTAAGCATGGACCTTTAATGATTTAAAGTATACTAATTAAATTCAAGTAACTGGGCTTAATTTTTGAAATATAAATTTGTTTATTATGTAATTCTTTTAGAAGAAAACAAAACAATGGTGTCGTTTGTAAAAAGATAATGGTGTCGCTCGTAAAAAACAACGGTGTCGCTCGAATTTTCCTATTATACGTTGTATTTGCTACACAAAATTCAATGGTGTCGGACGACACCATTGTTCAAAGTGTGGCTCCGCCACTGATCTTAGATTTGGTAATACTTGTCATGAATAAAGTACGTAGGGAACTTTGAGAGAAAACTTACAAATTCTTTTTGAGAATCCCATTAATCTTCTCGTTATCTTGATGTTAAAAAATATAAGTTTCGATAACAAAGAACGTTAAAGCTCATAATTGTATTTGTGTTGCTTATTACTAGGTTTTGTTGGTAAAGAATCCAATTAAGCTAGCTTTTAATTGTATAGGCTTTAATTATAATACTAGCTTATAAACTCGTGTATTACAAGGATTAAATATAAAAAAGAAAACTTAGATTGAATAATATTTTAATTTATAAGTGTTACAAACACGTGTATTACACACGTAAAAGAAAGAAAAATGTAAATGATCCTTCTATGTAATCCTGATCACATAGTTAAAAAAGTGTAATAATAGGATAATCTAATATTGTGTTTTTCCGATTAGTATTAATATAAGAATGGTTTAATAAAAAAGATCTAGTTACTGTATATTTTTACTTTATGATAGTATTTAATAAAATACATTGTATTTATCTAATAATATTAATTAAATAGTACATCCTAATATGGTTATGAACATGTTTAAATTAAATTAATTATATTAGTAAGGATAAGGATTAAAAAATATTTTTAAATAAAATGTAAATCTAAATTGTAAGGTTGAAGGAGAAAGTGACACATGAGAATAATTGGAATCCTATATTAATAGTTTTAAAGATTTTATGTTTATTGAAAATTAAATTAGAGTGACACGTGCCATTAAGGAGACTTTTTATTAGTATCAGATTTGTTACTTTTTCATCTTTATTAATAATTAATATTTTAAATCATCTGTTTTTAGAAATATATGTGGTTAATCTTAATGATGTGTTATATTATCAAATAAAGTTAATATAATAATGCATACATAATTAATTTGGAGATATTAATAATAACAAAACATTATAATAGTTTTGTTATACATAGTAATAAACTAATGATTAAAAGACTTTTGATTTTAAAGAATATTCATATTAAATACAGACATATTAAAAAATATAATTATTATATTTTTATCGTATGTCATAGAAGGTGAAGATAATGTTGATCTTTAATATGTAAAATCGGTATATTCAAGAGATAAAGTAATTCTTATATAATCCAACCATTATAGTATATCAATTTTTTTAGGGAAAAGATTTAGAATTATTTATTAAGGTGAATGATGGCCTTTATATTAATTTATTATTATTTATATGGTTGTAGTAGCATTATAAATTGCCACATGATATTTTGGTAAAATCCTTTGTTACGAGAAAATGTCATGTGGTATTAAAGGAACTTTTTATTAGTATTAGATTAGATACTTCAGTATTATGGTTTTAGTTGTCTTCATATATATTTTTATCATAGCCAAAGTATCTTATTTATCTCTTAGGATAAAGGAAAGACTTTCCCCATCCTACCTTTTTTAGATTAGTAGCTCGTAGTAAAATTTTACTAGGTATGTCTAGTTGTCTACTTGCTTGTTTTGTTGCAAACTAACTACTATTGCAGTTATTAAAACAATTAAATTATAGTAGCCAGATGTGGTTCAGACCTTATGAATCATGTGTGTGTGGCGTTAGGGTCGTTTCAATCTTATAAAAACGATAATAAATAATACATAACTAGTGGGATTTATCACGCGTTATGATGAATATTTGATTGAAATCGGTATAACAACCAGAAAAGATATGTCTAAATAATATCGACAATGTTTTAAATCACAAAGTAATATATATGCAAACGACAACTTATTAACTTAATTGTTTTTTCTGTTAAATGTTCTATAAAACAATAAGCATTCGTTGATAAATATTTAATGATATGAACTTATTTAATACGCCTTGAAGATATTAAAAACGCGAGAAGACAACCACGTGGCTTCTTTTGAAGCAGATGCTTTCAAACACAGCTCAAACAACATGATGTCAATGCCATGGAACAACACATTGATTATTTGGTTATACTTGTAGAACTTAGAACATGGGTGTGGTTTGGGTAGTTTTTTTTGGGACTATCCGTTACGTAGGCGTCACATCACATTATGTGGAGGACTATCTTTTTGGGGACTATACAAGGGTGTGGAGGACTACCCAACTTATAAATAAAAACCAATATATAATAAAGGAGAGAGAGAACAAACCAATCAAATGGCTCGTCTCCAACGGCCTGGTGATGTCGTTTGCGCCGTGACGAGGGGGAGGGGGCGGTGTGGGATGAGGGCGACGAGAAGAGACGGGGGAGGGACGACCCCCACACCCCATGGTCTTATGTACCATTTTCAAGCTCGAAAAATGTGCCCTTATACTTTAACGATAAACGATGCAATTGCGAAAATGACAAAATCATAGTATTCGATAAACAATGCAATTACGAAAAATGAGAAAAGTATAGTATTCGAATGAGTTACATACCGTTAGAGTGGACAGTATGCATGCGGCGAGTGGAGCGGTGAAAGGACACACACCATGCGTGTGTTTTGTTTTAAATGTTCTTTTTATAATTTAACTTTCAAGTTGTCCAACTTTGGCCCCTCATGTTTGGTTAGTTATTAAGTAGGAAAGACGTGATTGTTGAGTTCGAGGGTACAATCACGAAGAACAGAATTAACAGCGACGGTTCTTCCGGTGGCAACTTCAACATCGAACGTCGAGGGGAGATGGGCGCGCTTACGATTAAGGAGCTTTTTGAATTCAAACGATACAAAACAGTTATCGGCTCCAGTATCAAACAAACACGAAGCATATATACCATTCACAAGGAACATACCATTAACCACATTGTTGTCTGCTTGAGCCTGGCGGACATTGATGTTGAAAGTACATCCGTGGGCTGCTGGCTGCTGCTGCTGTTGCTGTTGTTGCGGGGGTTGCTGCTGTTGTGGCTCTTGCTTCACCACTCGATTGGGGCACATGTTTGCGAAGTGGTTGGGATCACCACACGCAAAGCAAGCTCTAGCGTGGATCGCGGGTGCAGGAGCCGCTTGTTGGCCTTGAGGAGCAGGAAGTAGAGCTTGTTGAGCAGGAGCTTGACCTTGAGCTGGAGCTGGAGCTTGACGCGGACCTGTACGGCAGTTGGCGGTGAAGTGGTCGTACATGTTGCAGTGCACACAGTATCTACAAACGATTCCCACTGGGTGGTGATAAGTACAATTAGGGCAAGTCGGGTGAGGACCAGTGTACGCACGCTTAGCCGGTGGTGCGTTGGTGACCGGTGCCGCTACTTGGCGGTGTTGAGGCTGCGGTGGGGCAGGTACTGCTTGGAGTGGAGCGGCAGCGGTGACAGCGCAATTCTTGCTACTGTTGTTGTTGTTGTTGTTCTTTCTCTTGCGACGGGAGGATTTTGAAGACTGCGGTGCGGCGACGGTATCAGCGGTTGGGACAGCGGTAGCTTGATGCAGATTCTTGGAGGCTTTATCCCAGTAACCAGACTTGACTCGCTTGTCGTTGATCTCAGCAGCGAGTAAGTAGGTTTCCTCAATAGTTTTCATCTTTGCAGCTTGAACGAAATCAGCCACGCAATCCGGAAGAGCACATATATACTTCTTGATGGTGATTTCGGGCGTAGTAACTTGGCCTGGACAGATTATGCTTAGCTGCTTAAAGCGAGCAGTTAAACCAGCGTTGTCACCATCCTTTTGCTTGATATGCCAGAACTCGTCCTCCAGCTTTTGGCGCTCGTGGGGAGGGCAGAACTCTTGCATCATGACGTCCTTCAACTCATCCCACGTCAGCCCGTAAGCTGCATCATTTCCGCGCTTGTTTCTCTCGGCAGTCCACCAATCTAGAGCTCGGGATTGGAAGACGCCAGTGGCATTGAGAGTACGGAGATTATCAGGACATCCACTCTGGCGCAGGGTGACTTCGATCGAATCAAACCATTGGAACATGGCCGTAGGCCCATCTTCGCCGGTAAACTCTTTCGGGCCGCAGGCTTTGAACTGCTTGAAGCTAAAAGTAGACTTTGGCGAATCAGTCCTGGACTCTTCAGAAGACTTGCTACCATTCTCATTTAGTTTGCTAACAATCTGAGGGATAACTTTCGCCATCTGCTTAACGACGAGAGCAGCAATGTGTTTGTCTTCATGGTTTCGGCGAGCAGAGCGCGAGTGGAATGATCCAAATGACGACATTGTCTGCAACAGACATCGCCATAGGACTCAGACACAAATTTCGATTAAACCTAGTATAAACTCTCAATTCGCTCTAAACTACTTCTCATAAAGCTCAGGAACACGATCAATCACATAAGCACGTAACACATAGGCACACAATCACTGAAGCACATAGGCACATAAGCACAGAAGCACGTAGGACACAGAACTTTCACTACATTTTGCACGTATTCACCTACGCTGGTCACACATAATAACCTATCATTCAAAGTCCGCGAGTTCGAGAATGGCGATTGCGATTAACGAGTACACAGCGAGTAGCATAGTATAAACGGGTAACATAGCATGCGATCATCCACAAGTAGCAGCGATTTGTTAACGTTTTGAGGTAGATGTGTGCAGTGCGAGTTGTGTGTGTCGATCTAAGCGAGAGCGAAAAGCGAATAAACCACCAAAATCGAAACATATAAACAGATGAAATCACATAAAACACGTAAAAATCCACATAAAAGCGACAAATATCAGAATCAGCAGTTGCGGGCTCAAAATCGAAAACACATGAAATCAACGATTGCGAGCTTGAAATTGAGGATAGATTGTCTAAGGCTTGATAGACGTTGACTACCCAAAGTGATTCGACTATTCACAAGGACTTTTGGTACACACTTTGGCTTTCGGGACTGTGCTCTCGCCTCGATTTGGGCGATCGGTACGCATCTTTCCAGTTACAATGTGACTTCAAGTCATTGGAGTTCGTCGAGACTTTGGCGAGAGTTTTGTAAAACCAAAATAGAGCACGGAACAAGTCGTCAAGGTTTGGGTTTCACCCCTGACTTAACAACTTCGTTCCTGTTTTGATAAAATAGAGAGGGAAATTTGCGTCGAAGTGTGGATTTCACTCCTGTTTTAACGCAAATTCTCCTGTTTATGGATAAAAATGTGGGTCGAATAAGCGATCCGGTCGAGAGTTTGCGGTTGTCACACCTAATCTCGACCTAGCCACTTGTTTATTTTCAAAAATAGTGTGCAGTGATAGTGTAGTGTTCAGCGAGCGCGAGCGAGAATAGTAAGTAAGCTCGTAGAAAGCCCCGACAGGGTATGCACAAGTCGGTCTGTTGGTACTTAGACTATAGACTAGGTCGTTTCTAAGACATCGACCCGGACTAGGTCGAGTCTTGCCTAATCCCCTATAGTTATGGCTCTGATACCAATCTGTCACGCCCCAACCGATGGCGGAATCGTCGGGGCATGGCACTGAGCGAAACAGATTGTCCAAGAGAAATTCCATAACAACTAAATTACCGGATAGTTAATATTATGTCCCATACCATAACCCAACAAGTCAAATAATTATTACAGACAGTGATATCTCAAAGACAAATAACATGTTCCGACGACTCAGATTTAAATAAATAAATTGTCTTTGTTTCTAGACTCTCCTACTTGATTCCATGAAAGCAAGCAACATCCTAGCATCTCAAACACCTGTCACATACGTTGAAATAAAGTTAATACACATAGTGTAAAGGTGAGCATACAAGTTTGATAGATATAATAGAGTTCGAAATTGTTTACGCATAACCAGCATGTAACATGTAACAAAGTGAAGGCTAGTAGGTTATCGACAGAGAAATATGCACAGACGTGACTGCGAGTTGTAGAATGCGCAACACATATCCCCACTTGGACACGTGGAGTAAAGTCCTTAACATTGTATAAATAATGTTTGCATTGTGTGGTTGATGTGATTTGAATATGGATAACGTATGTAACACCCAAAAGTGCGTAAAGCAAAAAGGGATCAAGTATACTCACGGATTGTGTTTAAATAAATAAACACCCTCTTGGATTGAAGGGAACGCTGAGAGATTAGCCTGAACAGTTAACGATAGCATAAGCGAAGAACGGCGCGTAAAACGGTGCAAAAGAACCAAGTGTCGAACGGTAATCCGATCGGATGGCAACCCGATCGGTTGGTCATTCGATCGGATGGCCATTCGGTCGGATTGACATTCATTTGGTAAGGATGTGTTTGTGTATGATGGCTTTAAAATTTTCGTTGTAGCATTTTGAAAACAGAGAAGTATCTCTACCTTTCAGGTCGTTCGATCGAACGGTGGTTCGATCGGATGGCGATCCGTCCGGCGAGGTATTTCTCAGTGAACAAGTTCACAGCAGGATTGTCATCCAATCGGATGGTCTATCGATCGGGTGGCAACCCGTCAGAATTGACTATGCATTGAACATGTTGAAAATTTTTAAGTGCTGAGACCAAGTGCAATCCGATCCGATGGCTGTTCGATCAGATGGCAATCCGATCGGATGACAATCCGTCCCAACGATCTGATTATCTTGGCACTTGATTATTTTGAAAGTTTTTATGGTTTGATCGAGACGGTATGACAACGTGCTAAACAACAGAAGCCCCATCAGGACCCAAATTATCCGATCGAACAGGGATCACCCTAGTCCGATCAGTTAACTGTTCGTGACGGTTGTTCATGTCTAACCCGAAATCAGTTGTCTCATAGATAGAAATCAGATCTTGAACCAATACTTCACTAAGAATGAGTAGAAGATCAGAACAAGCTCTGATTCTATCGGTTTTGAGTGCATTGAGTTAAAATAGTTGAAAGAAAGTTGGAAGACCATTCTTCAATCTTTTTAACTCTGAAAATGTTTAGATCTGTGCGAGAACATTGTTTATTCATGTGGAAATCCTTCAGATCTAAGTTGTTCTTGGGGAATGAGGTCAAAACATAAAGTTCATAAGAACTCAATGATGACATCATCCTAGAACACCTCAAATCCGCTGATTTCACAGTTAAAAGTTAAGATTCAAAGGTGAAAAAGATGAAGGAGTGTGTGTAGATCATAGAAGTATAAGATTTAGGTTGGAAACTTACAAGAATCGCGAGAAATCGAGAGAAAAGAGGCCTTGAGCGAGCTGGTCGAGTGAGAGAGCTGTCACATCACAAATGATGTGACAGGAGGGGTATTTATAGGTTGCCAAAAAGGGAAAGGTGCATAAGTGTCGAATAGGAGGTCGCCGATCGGATGACACTCCGATCGGTTGGCCGTCCGATCGAGTGGTCACTTGATCGAGTGGCTCCGACGAGTTTCGTTTCGACGTTTTGTTTCGCGTGTTAAGTGTTGCGATGCGTTTAAGCATGTTTTGATACGATAGATTAATAATAAACACACCAATACTATATCTAACATACAATCATCCTAAGCAAATTGCGTTTAGCGTTTGCGATTAGACTGCGATTGCGATAGAGTTGCGATTGCGTTTTGATTAATCACCACAAACATAAAGTAAACATGCACAAGTAACACATAAATAGCACGCACACGTAAGACAATATCCAGAACGCATAATTCGAGTTGCGAATGCGATTGCGATGCGATTAGCGATAAAACATGCGATAAACATCGATTAAACCTCGATTAGTAATAGATACTCCACATAATACAACTAAAGCGAATAAAATAAAAGATTCGATTACAAGTCAAAGAAGTCAAAACAGTAATTAAGCAAGGAGTGACAGATCGCAATTAGCAATCTTTTCTTCCTTTGATCTAAATCTTGACTTTGACTTTGACTTCCGTAACACGGGGTGTTACCTAATATGTCAAATATGTCAAGCATGAGGTAGGAGGATGAATCCTCCATTTAGGAACCTCTTAAGTATCATAGAATTCATGTAGGAGATAGGAAGAACAAGTCTTCCGTTTAGGCACCTCTAAGTGTTCACCACTACACTTGATGTTATGAACATTCAAGGAGGGTCTTGAACTTACAAGTAATAATAGAATATGAACATCTAATCTATGAGAAATCATCAAGCAATGTGTGGATTTTTAAGTAGGATAGAACAAGCTAATCCTAAATCACACTTTCATCAAGTCCTAAGCTTGAACATCACTTGTGGATTAAACCCTTGAACAAAACAGAAAGTTTGTGAGGTTTATACCTCTGATTTTGAATGTCTCAACCTTGTTTTTAAGCCTAACTAACCATAGATGTGGTTATAAGCATATGGACATAGGTTTGAGATGAGTTTCCTCAAGTTTAATCAAGTTTATCAAAGTTCTTGTACAAAACAGAAAAATCAGTCAACTTTGAAGCCTTTTTGGCGACGTTCCAGGCTCTGGTTTTCCAGGGAAAACCTCTAGAAACGTAGCTAAGATCAATCCAAAGAAGTAGGAAAAAGAATCGGGTGAATCGGATAAGAAACGAGTGAGTTATGCTCACTTTAGTGAAATAGTATGAATCTGTCCAATCTTCTGCAATCAACTGCGAATTTATGGAGATTGAGAGTGATTTGGAAGTGTTTGCAAAGTGAAAATAGCTTGGACAACACTTGGGTTTTATAGGGAAGGATTAGGGTTGGGTTAGTTGGGGTTTAAATGCAAGAAACACAAGTTAAACCAATGAAAACTCCCCAAAATCGCGACCAACCAGCGGCTGTTTAGAGTTGGTTCCGGATCACGGGGGCTCACGGCCCGCGAGGGTTGCCCACCACAAGGTGGCTGATTGGAAATCAAGTTTCAAAGATTGACATTTTGGCCCCTAAAGTTTATATTTTGGGTTTTGGGGGTTAATTATGATATGCAAACATTGTTTAAGGGTCTAATAAGTGTAATTAACATAAAGCAACCATAATGAAGTATGAATGTTGTATTTTAGTATCGTATTCGTTCAAAAGACGTATTATGCATAAGTTTCACATATTTGCAAGTTTGGCACATAGTTTCCAAGAATTATGAATATGTATCATTTGTTTCACAAAATCAAAGGTATGAATATGTATGAAGTATGTATAACACGAAATTAAAGAAATACGAGTTTTATTTATGATCCTAGTCTCGGATTTTACAACGATTACAACGAAAGAACGATTACAAGAATACTAGACTTCCAAAAATAGAAATACAAACAAGACTTTCTAATTACGGAAAGTACGAAAGAGCAGGGCGTTACAACCCTCGTCCCAAGCTCAATCCAATGCTCGTGATCAAGAAATTGATCTAAGTTTGGATGATTTTGAGGATTCTCTTTCCCGCCCACTCGGTAGAGACACTTCAAAAAAGCGGGTTCAAAGAGGTAGATCGGGCTCGACATCGGGTTCGGCCTCGGGTTCGTCCCCTAGTTCGGCTTCGGGTAAAGGTTTGTACTCCGGCCAGTTGGAAGAAATTGAGACGAAAATTGACACATTCAATTTCATCCAACAACAAAGGGTCGAGGTGAAGAAAAGTATCCAAGCGGCTCGCGAAAAAAGGCATCTCACAAAGAAAAACTTTCGGATATGAAGTTTCTCGCCATGAACGTCGATCAACTTAGTGGAGCAGAATTGGCAACGATGCTGGAGATGAAAAAAGAGATTTTGCAAAAATATAACATGGATAGATGATAAAGTTTTTATAATTATTTTTTTTTAATGTACTTGTTTTTTTTAATTTTATGTAGTTTTTTTAGTTAGTTTGTTATTTTAATTAGTTTAAAAAAATAGCAGTGGGACATGGCCGGCCACGCCAGCCGAAGCCATGCCACCCCACATCCAACAAAAGCCACGCCACACCATGTGGATCCCACCTTCGTCACTTGTCAACCCAAGTCCCCCACACCCCACAGTCTTAACCTATGTATATAATGTGAAATGTTACTATTCACGTTTTTATTTTATGTAGTTTTTTAGTTAGTTTGTTATTTTAATTAGTTTAAAAAATAGCAGTGGCACATGGCCAGCCACGCCAGCCGAAGTCACGCCACCCCATATCCAATAAAAGCCACGCCACACTATGTGGATCTCAACTTCGCCACACCCCAGAGTCTTAACCTATGTATATAATGTGAAATGTTACTGTTCACGTTTTTACTTTTGTACCTTGAGTAATAATTATACTTTTCCATGTTAGTATATAGTAAAAAGTACACATAAAACAAAAGGGGTTGCTCGCATTGGGCCTCCGGCAATAATTTAGTGCCTTCATCGGTCTGTTTAGCTCATGTTTAGTCATAAAGTTCTTTTGTGGGTATTATGCGACACATGTCGTGCCAAATCACACAAGGGCTTTATGGGCGTTATATCACTAAAGACCGTAGTCGTAAAACCCCTACCCATCATTACCTAATTATTAATTTTATTTTTTATTAATTAATTAAAAAACAATTAACTATTTTTGATTGGTCAAAGTTTTAAAACTCCCCTCCATCACGCTGCTATCACCATACCGCCCCCTCCATTTTCTTCCCTTGTAACGCCGCTCTTCGTGCAGTTCGGGACGCTATGAGACGCTATTAGACAAAAAAAAACCAAATATAACGCCCCACTACGAATGACGTTATAATAATACTTTTGCTATACATCTACACATCCTAACATTATTTTCTTGATAGTTGACAAGTTATACTATATTATATAATAATGCTTTTACTATATGTTCGGCAAAGCACAACTTAGTCCTTGTCTGTGTTTTATGACCTCTTTTAGATTTTAGACGGTTAACAATAAGATATTATTACTTTTCAAATAAGCGAACTGTAGGAAATGGGTCACATTTTTTATTAATAAAACTAATAAAAAATGAAGATACTCTCTTTAAACATTTGGGAAATTGTAGCACATGAACCGTGTACAAATTCAAACAAAAATAAATATGAACTACAACATATTTAATAAAACAATCGATTCAAACCAATATCTTCAAAAGATAAAGTCTTCAACTTGATCTTTAACCACGTCTATTTGTATGGTTCGTTGTGTTTTCAGTCCGTTGTGTAGGATTCAACGAGGTCTTGAACCACGTCTTCATGTACAATAATTTCCTACAAAAAGAACAAACAAATGTTGACGATTATGGCTGAGGCACGTGTTCAACACGCTTCCCTTAAAACAGATTTCGCGCCTCTACTAAAGACGACGCGTCTGTCTCCCAGGGTACAACAGCCAAAGCAGTCTGTACTGCCGGAAATGGCCACGCGCCCGAGGTTACACCGAATAGAATTATAGTGTTTGAACTTGTGGAAAAATAATGATACGAAGGTGATGGAATCGAGTAGAGAAAACTCATCTCTCTATAATTCCCAACATATGGATGTTCAAGTCTTCACCACTTCTCCAAGAATTCTTCATACATATTATCTTTCTCTTGTAGTTTTCTCATGATTCCAATTTGTCACATAGCCTACCATTTACTACAAGAATTGTCCATAGTGAAGAGTTTCTTGGTGATTTTATTAGAGACATAAAACTCTAATAAAAGTTTCACTTAATTAGTGATTTAATTAGAGACATAAAACTCAAATAAAAGCTAATCAAGTGACATAAAACTCTACTCAAGAGTTTCACATATGGAGTTTAATTAGTAATTATAATTTCATTCAATTATAAATTAACTAAATATCCATTCACTAATTTTCCCAACAATCCCCCACATGAATGGAGATTGTTCAAAACACTTAAAATTTCCAATGTAACCTCGACAGTTGAGTTTTGCATACGATAGGTAGGTGTTACCCTTTGAACCTTCGCTCATGAAATGCACTTAGCCCACTAGCTCTGAGTAGATCTCGATGTCTTTGAACTCGTCTGCCGTTTGTGTAGACGACAATACACTTCACACAAGACTCTCCCTAGCCGGGTCATCTCCTCATAGTCGTGTCCAATAATGGTCGTGGAACACTTTCCTGGTTCTGCGAGAGCTCTAGGAATTTTGCCCCCAATTCCATTCGAAGCGACCCCACTTCTCTCTAACATATGTGATTCTCCTTAGATCATTAAAAGCATTGTGGTTATCGTGATCTATCCAAATCATTTACCACATATTATGCTTAGCCTCACACTTGTCACTTTTAGGAATGGACTAGGAAGTTTATTAATCTTTATAATAAACTACCTTATTAAATGCGTAGGGTTATTCCCCCACAGTGACCTCGCTTATTCATACAATTAGGTTTTCCTATTGAACTCAATTCTTGGGATCTCCAGTCTACTGAGTTAGGCTTCCATAATATGAACTTCATTTTTCAAGGGCTTCAGTCCCATTCCACAACTTGATCTCTAATAAACCCTCAGGTTGTTGGATCCATAACATTAGCAAATAACTTTGCGTATTTGAGATCAGTTGTCATGATGTGTTCTTAACTCATAAGTTAATTTTGCCTATTATCAACTTCTAAGACTATAACCTCAGTGGCCATCTGAATCTGGTTATAACATATGTCTTCGTAAGATACGTGTATCATTTAAGGCAAACACATCTCCATTATGCACTACGACCTTTGTGTCCTCCACTTAGTTGTCTATTTGCAATGTTAGATTGGATTACATAATCCTTATTGCTAAAAACAAATGCAAGACACCCCCCACATTTAAGTGTTATTGGATAACATTTAGATGTGTTAATGAGAACCATTTCTACATACCCTTATAGGGTTGTTTCTTAAATGGTTCCTCCCCCACATTTCTTGCCATTTGATCAACATTTCCGTAACACCACTTATGGCGACATTTATACACATATGATTGAACAAGACCAACCTTATTGTATCAGTGAATTCAACTCATATTGCATTAGCTTACACAAGCTTCCGAGCTAACCAAAGCAACACATGCCATTGTTATAAGTTTGTCACCAACTTAGAATAATTCTAATTTAACATCTAGAATAAGCTTAGACAATGAGTTCTCCTCATTAGCTTTTCGAACAAACTTTTAAAAGTTACATGTCATTTCCTTACAATTAATGAAAATTCTCTCTCAACTTTGTCCATACACTAATTCTTTTTGTGTTCATACACATTTGAATGTTTAGAGTTAATTAGTCTCCGTCAAGACCCATAATTAACCAAGTACTAGTCTAGCATGCTTTAGACTACAATACTTTAGCATGTGAACAGAAGATGCATCATTCTGATTCTTCACAGCCCTAAGGATATCATAATATCACTTTGCAACATTCATCCCTTGTTAAGACAAAATAATGAGACTTATTCATAATCCTAAAACATCAATATTTAGGAAGGTCTCACAAATTATTGTATATAGCACAAAGCTAAATTTCATCATTCATTTAAGGAATATAACTTGATTACCTTTGATCTCTAACAATCTACCATTGACTCATAAGTACTTAAACATAAGTCTTAATCCAAGTCACTTGGTGAACACATTCATCACCAACAAGATGAATGTTTCTTGTCTACAATCACTATTATGTGTGAGATAGAGTCAACTAGATTGACACTCAACAACATGGCATTCATAATTTTGCCATAAGTGATTTGCACACATCTATTGTTATTCATTAGGAGATATGTATATTTAGGATGCTCTCCCAAATGAATGTAAAATCTCCATATAGATCTAACAATAATCAAGTGGTAGACGCATCTACTTATAAATCTCGCAAGATTTATTAAAGGTATACAATAACATATAGTACTTTTACTTTCATATGTTAGAATTCACACTTGTGAATTTTTTCAATGACTTCTAATGAAGTATGCGACATGAATGTCGTTAGTGTATTTCATCTCAATACACTCACTACGTTCTTTCATTACTCATTCATGATTTGGTTATACATTTGATGTTTCATCTTTGACTTTTAGTCAATGTAACAACTCTCAAGTTGTTTATGTCCAAGTATTTTCATGTGCTATCCGTTTAAAATCATATTCTTTTAAACAATGTATAACCGACGTTATCATTATTTTCCACAAAAATAATTTATACGTCACAACCGTTAGTGATTTATTTCTTTGTAAAAAATTGCATGTGTTATCCGAAGATATTGAACACAAAACAATAAAATACATTGGAAACTAAATCATAAGTGCCAATCACTTTTGAAATTTAAACGAAAGCATAGACAATATGTAGACATCAAATAGCAAAGTGCTTTTATCTTCAACACTTTATAATCTGACCGAAATCTTCTCAACAATATCGTCCCATGGCATGTCTTGAGGTACTCCCTCAATAAGACTCAATTCACTTGTAAGTACAAGTTCCCCATTTCGTGTTTAAACTTTAAACTTGGACAATTGTGCTCAAAACAACACCAAGTTATTACAAATACTACATTTAAGTAGTAAACTTGAACAATTAAATTTTTTCACAACAACACCAAGTTGTTTTTCACCAAATAACATTTTCTAACACGCATGTTAGAAAAAAAATGTTATAACAAGCACATTATAGAATCGAACGTTTACATAAAACGTTTTCCAAAGATATAGTCTATAAAATAAACTATTTCTCATCATCTTTAATATGCTCACATAAGCAATTAAATGTTTACATAAAACATTTCTGTTCATTATGAACAATCTCTAACCTCGTATTCGTGATACACATTTTCTAACACACGTGTTAGAAAATTTAAGTCATTTTATATATACAAAACACGACCAAATTAGAGCATTAAATGTCATCATTAAAACTCATCAAATGTCATTATTAAAACTCTACTCTAGAGTTTCACCAAATGAAGAGTTAGAGTCTCAATAATTATATACTTAAACTCTAATAAAACTCATCAAATGTCATCATTAAAACTCTACTAAAGAGTTTCACCATATGAAGAGTTAAGAGTCTCAATAATTATAGACTTAAACTCTAATAAAACTCATCAATTGTCATCATTAAAACTCTAATCAAGAGTTTCACCATCTTAGAGATTTTATTAGAGACATAAACTCTAATAAAAACTAATAAATTGACATAAAAACGCTACCAAAAGTCTCACTTTATTAGAGATTTTATTAGAGAAATAAACTCTAATAAAAACTAATAAATTGACATGAAACTCTCCTTAGGAGTTTATCTTCTATATGAAGAGTCTAGTAAATGATTTTAATTTCATTAAATTCATATAAATACCACACCATCACTTTATGGTGATTTAATTCCTTGAAGCCAATCAAACATCAACTTCAATGTATGACATTTTATTTGTAAATCATACAAAGCATTAAAACAATGCTACAACAAATTGCTTATATAAAATGTCAACATAAAACATTTCAAAGCATTTGTATTTTAATCATTTTTTAACAATCATGTTAAAATGAAAGAAATTCTAACGCGCACGTTAGAAATATTAACATTTCCACAAAATGTTAATTCGACTTGCTAAAAACACATATATGATTTAAATAAATAAGTCATTTCTAATACACACGTTAGAAACTGAACAATTAAAAAATTGCTTCCAAACTAACGCGTTTCATGAACGTTTCTAACACACATGTTAGAAGACAAATGATTACAAAAATCATTATAAGACTTATTTGTTCATATCAATCCATGGGTGGATGAAGAGTCTACTTTAAATAGAGACTTATAATTAGAGACATAGAACTCTAATCAAGTAACATAAAACTCTTATTTAAAGACATAAAAGACTCTACTTAAGAGAATTTAACGTTTCAAAAAAAACGTATGGTTTACACCAATAATTCCGGTCTAACACACATGTTAGAAAATTTAACGTTTACAAAAAAACGTATGATTTACACTAATAAACCCGATCTAACACAAAAGTTAGAAAAATTAACGATTCCCAAAATCGTTTCAAAAACCAAACGGTTGAAACAAAACTATTCGTTTTGTACCACGGTATAGGATTTAAGATTGTATCTCAATCTCAAGAAATCCAAACACAACAAGTTGTACCACATACATATTTCCCAAAAGAAAATATTTATAAGATCATAGCCTCTAAAAATATTTTTTTTTATTCTATTATAAATCCTTTCGTAAATCCAAAATCCTTATAAATAAGGTTTTTAAGATTGTACCAACAATCTCACGAAATCTGTTTTAAGTTTGTAGGAAATGGGTCACATTTTTTATTAATAAAACTAATAAAAAATGAAGATACTCTCTTTAAACATTTGGGAAATTGTAGCACATGAACCGTGTACAAATTCAAACGAAAATAAATATGAACTACAACATATTTAATAAAACAATCGATTCAAACCAATATCTTCAAAAGATAAAGTCTTCAACTTGATCTTTAACCACGTCTATTTGTATGGTTCATTGTGTTTTCAGTCCGTTGTGTAGGATTCAACGAGGTCTTGAACCACGTCTTCATGTACAATAATTTCCTACAAAAAGAACAAACAAATGTTGACGATTATGGCTGAGGCACGTGTTCAACACGCTTCCCTTAAAACAGATTTCGCGCCTCTACTAAAGACGACGCGTCTGTCTCCCAGGGTACAACAGCCAAAGCAGTCTGTACTGCCGGAAATGGCCACGCGCCCGAGGTTACACCGAATAGAATTATAGTGTTTGAACTTGTGGAAAAATAATGATACGAAGGTGATGGAATCGAGTAGAGAAAACTCATCTCTCTATAATTCCCAACATATGGATGTTCAAGTCTTCACCACTTCTCCAAGAATTCTTCATACATATTATCTTTCTCTTGTAGTTTTCTCATGATTCCAATGACTCACATAGCCTACCATTTACTACAAGAATTGTCCATAGTGAAGAGTTTCTTGGTGATTTTATTAGAGACATAAAACTCTAATAAAAGTTTCACTTAATTAGTGATTTAATTAGAGACATAAAACTCAAATAAAAGCTAATCAAGTGACATAAAACTCTACTCAAGAGTTTCACATATGGAGTTTAATTAGTAATTATAATTTCATTCAATTATAAATTAACTAAATATCCATTCACTAATTTTCCCAACACGAACCAAATGTGGTAATAGATTAATCGAAACCTGTTTACACTGAGGGTAAAGGTACTGTTGTAATTTTTAGGACGCATAATTATAATTACACGGTTCATTCATGCGTCATATTTAGACTAATTGAAAGTGTGCCATTATACAATGTTAGACGCACTATTATAATTGATTTAAATACAAAGATAATCACATGGTTCATTATTACATCAAATCTAGACAAACTGAACATTGTTAGACACACTATTGTAATTGACTTAAACACAATTATAATCAAGAAATGAACTTTTGAAAGAAGAAGAAAAAAAATACTATACTTGCATAAATCTTTTTAGGATCTTTATTTCATAGTATTACTTTCTTAAAAGTAACAATAAAGACATAAAGTATATGTAAGATACTTGACTTAATAAAAATTTCATAACAATAAAGACAAAGTATATTTAAGGTACTTGACTAAATAAAAAGTTCATGAACCTAATTCTAAAAAAAGTGCCTTGATGCTTTCTTTAGTTTTTACCCCATTATTTACTAGTTTTTGAAAACATTCCAGATAAGTGGAAAGGAATAGGGGTTTTTGAGATGTGGGTTGGATTCCTCTCAAGACCATGTGTCTCTAGGATTCTTCCAGAAATCGGATCTTTTGGATCCGCATGTTATCATTAGTACGTATGTAAACTTTTTTAGAGCCACACTTAATGGACTAAGGGGCTGTTTGGCAAGTGCTGAACCAGTAAGTGCTGAACCAGTAAGAGGCCTGAACGGGTAAGAGGCTCTGAACCAGTAAGTGCTGAACCATTAAGAGCTGTTTGGTTGTATCTCTGAATGACTGTGTAGAATGACTATTTTACCCCTCTGAACTATTATGTGCTAAATGAAATGTATCTGTTTGGCAAGAGCTCTGAATAGTGTACAGATTGATGAAAATTTGTAAAAGAAAAATACAAAACGCCATAGAAAATCCAAATTACACATCAATCCTTTAAATCCAAATACAAAACAACACAACATACGAAATCCAAATACAAATAACACAACTCTACATACAATTTTAATTTGATTCATTTGAAAGCAACTGATTAGCAATCTGGTTACGTAAAGAAGTCATGTAGTCAATACCTTCTGAACCCCACTCTATGTCTTGAACTAGCAGGCCATTTGAAGTAGACCCCTCAAACAATTGACAACAAAGCTCGGGGAAAGCAAGCGGCGCACTTCTCAAAGCTTCTACATACTTGTTAGACTGTGTGAAGAAATATTTTAAAATACTATAAAATTAATGAAATATACCACTACTAATTATTAGTATAAAATAGATACCCTCATCTCAATTTGCCACTCTTCTTCTGACAAGTTAAAGCTGTTTGTAACTGGATCATAGACATTCCCGGTTTTGTTTTTAATCTTTAACCAAGCTGCAAATTTTCCTTTTAGAAAATCATAGTGATTCTTCATTTGACGTTGTTCCACTATGAAATTATGTTGTGTTTTCAAATTTTCAGCTACAGTTTTCCATGACGCTTGTTTAAGACTACTTCCTTCACGTCCATTAACGGTTATTTGATGAACACATGCTTCAAGAAAGGTTTTTTCAACACCTTCTTGCTTCCAATTAATCCTAATCCTTTTTGCCATTTCTTTGCCATTTCAACATACAACATAACCACAATCAAACATACAACACAAAGAAAACATGTATCTTTACAGCATAACCATTTACAATCATACCATTCTACATATAACATCAATGAACATAACCATTCTACATATAACATCAATGAACATAACCATTCTACATATAACATCTATGAATTTTCAACATACAACATAACCATTCTACATATAACATCAATGAACATAACAATGAGTAAAATATTGAAAAAAATATCAGAAAAAACTAATAAAAAAATTCAGAAAAATAAACAAATCCATAAAAAAAAACCTAATCAAACTTAACTACATCATAATAATGAGTAAATTAAATGAAAAATCAGTTTAATAAAAAAAAAAGGCAAGAAACGAACCTGGGTGGGATGGAGGAGGAGGAGGCGGCGACCGAGAGTGAGGAGGAGGAGGGATGGAGGCGGCGAGCGTGAGGAGGAGGAGGAGGGAGAGGGAGGCTGAGGGCTGAAGGCGGCGGGCGGCGGTCGGAGACGCGGAGAGGATGAGGAGTGCGGCGGGAGGTGGTGAGGAGACGAGGTGGGGGCGGAGGTTTTGAGAGCTAGGGTTTCTTGTGCATCAGAGGTGAAAGGGGAGGTGAAAGGGGGGCAACTAAGGTCTTTTTTTTCATTCAGCATGTTAATAGATCTGAATGATTCAGTACTGAATCATTAAGAGGTTTCCCATTAAGAGGCATAACCAAACAGCCCCACCTCTGTCCGAATAAGAGGTCCACCTCTTAATGATTCATTAAGAGGGTTACCAAACAGCCCCTAAGTGGGCCTCATTTGACTGTTGATGTTAGGCACAAAGTTCATGGTACCTGGTATCCCTTTAACACGGTTTGGGGTAGCGATGAGTACGGTATCCGTTTGATACCAGTATCAAATATACCTGGTACGGTTCGGTACCGGTACCAAATGCTCATCCCTACTTTGGGGTATGCTTAAAGTTATTTCTTGTTTTGGGCTTGCTGAGTCCTGACAGGCTGAAAACTATTTGTTCGTAGTTTAAACTAAAACTTAATTTAACCCGATACTAAAAAAAATTAGTTTGGGCTAACCCGCTTTTGAGCCCTGAAGCAATTTGAGCCAAATCGGTTTGGGCTCAATAAAAATCTTGTTTATGTGATACAAAAAGACCGCTTTGAAGTTTATAGAAAAATGGCTTACGAAACAAACCGGTTTAGTTTGGGCCTGAACCCGGTTTTTGTACACCTCTAGGTTAAACTTAGTCATCATGGATCAGTGTAACAATTTAATACAATGTTACCAAGTACACGGTGGATACCGAATTGCCCATGGCTTTATAGCCTAGTGGCATCTTGGTGGTGGGATAAGGCTTTGCGATCAATAGGTCCTGGGTTCGATTCCCACAAAGGAGTTTTTCCCATATTTAATGGGATTCCTCCTGAATTTGTGTATATGCACTATGCCTAGTGGAGATGGATATGATCGGGTGGTTCCGCTGATGGCACGATGATACTTCAGTGGTCCGTCAGTTATCCACGTTTGTCGTTAAAAAAAAAAAACACTTGGATACCGAATTCTGACATGAGGTAGATGGATTTAGTTAGTTGGTTGTATTTATCCTATTTTTAATACTGGATCTGTGTGCACGTTATGCCATTAATTCGAGCTACATGTCTAACGGTTATTGTTGAATGCATTTTCAGAGTTTCCAATTTAACCGAAGACCACGAATGCGCTCTGAATGAGTATTTCCTAGATTCAATCAGTTTTAGATGCATAAAATCAAAATGTATTATTTATCATTTAGGTAAAGAAATATCACCATTCTTAGGAAACACAACATAAGCACTAATACACATCAAAGCCATTAGCAACATACAAAATGCAACAACTTATAGTTAAACCCTTTCTTTGATCATGAGATATGAGAGAACCAAAGCAACTAAACCTCCAACCACAGCCGAGGGAAAAAGCATGGTGGTTCCGGACGGTGCAGGAGCAGGAGGCATGTTCATACCGGGCATGTTGGGATCCATGGCGGCAGCTGCCGCCATCATTGCGGCAAAGCAGACGACAAACAATGTAGCCGGATATCCAAAAGTCATTGCTAAGTAATGGTGGTGTGTTTGTTGAAGATTTTGTGAGTTGTGATTGATGGAAAATGTTATGGTTTTATATAGAGATGTTATTGTTGACGGGGTTTATCATATACGAACTGGCAATGGGTTTGTAGTGATCGTTGGTGACGGCAGGCCACCGTGAAAACCCAAGTCAATTGGCATCGAAACATAAAATATATACAAGGTTAAACGTACTCATAATTTCACCGGAAAACACTAATGATTTTGATTTGATTTGCCTAACAACCATTTGTTTTTTTTTTTTTTTTTTTTTTTTTTTTTTTTTTGTATGCTATTGTGTTTATATAAGAAGTAACAAATATATTACATGTAAATTTTTACATTCTACATCATTTACTTAATTTATTTTTCTAGCTCGTATTAACAAAAATACAGAAATCTAGCTTGCGGTCTTAATGAGAAAAGTCATATGAATACGAATATAAAATTATAAGACAACACAAAATTAAACATAACAAGTTTGACTATCTTAATATATACACATATAAAACAATATTTATTTTTACGTAAAGGATGTCAAACATGCATGCTTCATGCTTGCTTTCTATGTATATTTTTAGGAGGTGTTTGGTGTTGCATTTTCAAATTAGATTTTCCGTTTTTAAAATTACGTTTTGAAAAAACATGTAGGTACATGCTTCTTCAAAACTGCGTTTTGAAGGCAGATAATCACTTTTTCATCCAAACACTTTTTTAGATTATTTATGTTTTACAAACGTAATAATCAAATAATCACTTCAAAACGTAATCCCAGACACCCTTTTATTGGATTTGCTTCGTTGGATGCATAATTTATACAAGCATGCATGTTTCATGCTTTTTGTTAGTTTTCTTCTTTGGGCGTGTGTATACACATCTCATCTAACTTTTAATAATTAACTTTAGTTAATATCATATGATACTCTATTCTTCACCCTTACAATTGCTATTTATATTTTATTTTAATATATTTTTAATAACTAATACATGTATATCACTTATTATAAACTAGTGGGGAACTCATGCGTTGCGACAGGATAGACAAACGGTTGTACTTGTTTTCTTTTGTTTTGTCCGTTTACTAAATGTGATGGACTGAATAATCTTTTGGTGATGAGTGCAACACCTAAATTTGAACCCAATTTAAACTTTCACAAATCCCAAAGAATCTACAACCTCAACTAAAATTAAAAATCGAACAAGAATAAAGGCAAAATATTGCTTCGACATCGACTGTTTAGGCCACACGGGGTGGTCCGTTATGGAGGTTTCATCACGAGTGATGAGAATCGGAACACCGCCGCCTCCCCTATATATAACGCGTTGAACATGTAAGTGAATGAATGTGTATCTTGTACATTGTGCATTAATATTTGTACATTGGAATCCCATCACTAGTGATACCACCCCCCTACATTTCTATCACTAGTGATAGAAATTTGGTTGAATACATGGCATGATTTTATTGGACAGTGAGAGTGATAGAATCTATCACTAGTGAACCACCCCTCCTCCCCTTATAGACTCTCAATTCTAAAACGTCAAAATAGACGAGGGTTGGTCGCAACATAAGAAAGAGATAACCCTATCATAATTCCCCAGAACGGAAAATAAAATTAAAAAAGGCTATAGCTAGATTTGAACATGTGTAGAATCGGTAAAAGCTAGAAGATAGAGGCGCTAGCCACTACGACCAAACTTCACTCCTTATATCGCAACATAGGCAGAAGTGCCTCCTGAACAAATTCGGTCAGGTTGCAAACCGAAAATATTTTTCTATTTTGGTCAGGTTACAAACTAAAAATGTTTATAAAACTAAAGCATATGAAAATTTCCCATTATGAATGCCTTCATTACTAAGATTACTAAGATGACAAATGCCTATCTTGACTTTAAGAGTCAACTGCTAATAACTCTCAATCTTTTTAAGTAAAAATTTATATTAATTTATTTGCATCTTAGCTAAGCATATTTGACAGTAAAAATAGTTGCCTATAATATCGCATCAATCTGTGGGCTTTAATTGGAGCACATAGTCACACAATTAGTAAAAATACATTTTCAAGTTGAAACAAGAAAACCGGAACTGAATTATAGTGAAATAACAGTGATGAGAGCTTACGGCGAGGGCCAATTTTTTTTTTGCCTGCTGGTGAAGGTGGCAATCTGAAAGCCTCGCAAGTATTCCCAGAAGGAATGGTGTACCCTGTGAAATAAGCACGCAGTGGAGGCGTGTGTGATACAACTCTCTTATCATCATACACCGTGATCCTCATTTGATCATTCATCAAAACAAAAGTTATATCAAATCAGTTACTGTTAGTTACATGAAAAGGGTGGCGATATAAATTCGAGTTAGTCGGGTCGCGTATAATACTTTATGATTGTACAATATAAATTCGATTTACGTTACGTTTTGATCGAATCTCAATGCAACGATAGGATACATTGAGTTCAATCGGATATGTCAAAACGTGCGTTTTCATATGATTAACACATCACGTAACGCTTAGACTAATCAATTCGCAATTTGCGAAGTACCCGCGCCGCAACACGCGCGGTTCTTATTACTAGTTAAGCTTATGCGTAATTATGATATATGTTGCATAAGGACACGTGCTCATGGCTCCGTAGGCATTGTTGTAGGTTAAAATGCCTTTGTACACCTCCAAAATTAGTAAAAAGAGCGTAACATAACAAAATATAGGAAAAATTACACGTTTTGTCTTTTATCTTAACACCATTTTACAGGCGGTGTCATTTTCAACGAATCTTGACAGCTTTTGCCCTTTACAGGGAATTTTGTTGCACGTTACCTCATTTGACCCTAACCCAATTAGATTTTTTTGTTAAATCTGGTTACCCAAAGGTATTTTAGTCTTTTTACTCCTGTATTTTTATTATTTAAAAAATAAAACAAAACATTTTTAAGATTTATTATTATTATTATTATTATTATTATTATTATTATTATTATTATTATTATTATTATTATTATTATTACAACTCTCTTTCTCTCTCTCTCTCTCTTCCACTCTCTCTCTCACACAGATCTCCCACCTCCCACCTCTCAACACCCTCACCACCAACCTGCCATCGCCACCACCAACACCCCACCTGCCATCAACACACCTACCACCACCAGCAACAACACCCACCGTCCCCCACCCACACCATCTGCCACCGTCCTCCACCCTCCCACCCCTTCTTCTGTACTACCGCAGCAGCCTCTTCCACCAGCCGTCATCCACCACCAACCAATAAATTCACCACTCACAACACCTTCTTATCTCCCCAATTTCATACAACAGCCCAAATTCACCCTAAGCAATCGGATAAAAAGGAGGATGTTGAAGAAGTGGAAGAGGATTTGCCATGGATACAAGAGAAAGCTCTGGATAAGTGGAAGAGGATTTGCTCCACGTGATACTCATTCCTAATTTCTGTAAAGCCCCATGTTGTCGGAGATTATCCACAAGTTTCAGCCGTGAACCACCGCCGGAACTCTTTCCAGCACCACCAACATTGTCTTCCTCTCCTAAGCTCCGGCTGGCGACCTTTATCTGCCCCATAATTGCGTCTTTTAGGCACCTAAATTGCTTGGAAATTGTCTGAAGTGCCAGTGATGTGTCGGTTTTTGCAGACCCGATTCAGATCCATTTCCGGTGCTTCTGTAAGTGTGAATAGTTTATTGATGCTGATGATATTAATTGTGTTGGTGGTGGGTTATCAGATCGGGTGGGTTGTGATGGCAGGTCCGTGGTTGCAGTGGGGTGGTGGTGGTGGCCGGTGGGTAATCGCAGTGGTTGTTGGTGATGGGAAAATTTTATGGTGTATATATACATATGTGAGTATTTATAAAAATTGTTCTTTATAGGTAAAAAGACTAAACTACCCTCATGTGACTTGCACGTGATGAGACTTAACGAAAAAATCTAACTGGGTTAAGGCTAAACGATAAGACATGCAACAAAATTCCTTATAAAGGGCAAACGCTGTCAAAATTCGTTGAAAAAGACACCGCCTGTAAAATAGTGCTAAGATAAAGGACAAACTTGTAATTTTTTCCGAAATATATTAAGAAACATTATAATTATGATTATAATCTATATATATACTATATAATAAAAGAAACCCAATTTAGGACACATGTCATTCAATGAGGAAATTAATAATTTATTAATAAATTTTAAATTTTAAATTAAAAAAATTTAAATATTAAAGATATACTGCTCATCCGCTAGAATATCAAAAATTTTAAATTTTAAATTAAAAAAATTTAAATATTAAAGATATAGTGTTCATCGGCTGGAATATCCTCTTATGAATCAACAAATGTTTTAATATTCTTTATTGCCAGGTTACCCAAAGCCATTTTTTTTACATTTTATAGTACTATATAAGCAATCAACACATGTTTAAATTTTGAGATGCGTATATTTCATTATTTCTTATAGGGTCTACATATTCACACACCCAACTCCCTATTTTCACACCCTTCAAGACGCCTCGTATAGACCTATACGAGGTGTATAACCTTTTTCAATTTCCAAGAGAATCTCTGATTATGTCATATTTTGTCTTATTTGCCTCGTATAGACCTATACTGGGCGTCTAGACGAAAAAAGACCATTTAACCCCTGATTTAGGCCTATACTATTGGTCTTTTTAGCCTCTCTTATATGCCTAGTATAGGCCTATATGAGGCGTATGAATATAATTCAAATTACCATTTTACCCTGAGTTAGGCCTATATTGGGGGCAAAACATGGCTATAATGGTCTTTTAGACACCAGTATATGCCCAGTATAGGGCTATACTGGGCCTATACGAGGGGTCTAAAAGACCATTATAACCCTGTTTTGCCCCCAGTATAGGCCTAATTCAGGGGTATAATGGTCTTTTGATCCACTATACTGGGCGTCTATTTTTAATTTTTTTTTCTCTTTTTAAATATCAATAACACTAATATTAACTATAAAAAACTCATATTAATATCAATAACATTAATATTAATTATAAAAAACTCATATTAATTATAATAACACTAATATTAATTATACAATGCCTATACGAGAGCTATACGAGACTTATACTACATTATACGATACGATACAACACGATAGGCCTATACAAGACCTATACGAGACTTATACTACACTATACGATACGATACGATGCGATACAACGCGATACTACATCCATAGGCCCATACAATGCCTATACGAGACTTATACTACACTATACTATACGATACGATACAATACGATACGAGACTATATGATAAGATACAACACTCGTATACGTCGATAGGCCTATACAAGACCTATAAGGGACCTATACTACACTATATGATACGATAGTATCGTATTGTATCGTATAGTATGGTATCATATTGTATCGTATAGTATGGTATTGTAACACCCCAAAAACGGGTTTGGTAATCAAACCATGTTAATACTAAAAGACGGCTAAAGAACCGTTAGTGGTAAAAATTGAGCCAGAAAATATTAGGATTTATATAACTAAATCTAATATTTAATAAAAAGAAAAAAAAAGAGAATGCGTTTGGGAAATAAAGTTTATAGAAGGCCCGAGTTAACGGGACTTAAAATGAAACGGGTTATAACTACCCCAAACCCACTAAGTTAATTTGGAACATTTAAAGTTAGTTATGAGAATTGGTTAATTACTAGTAAGTAATATATAAGGGTTTAACAAAAGCTAAAACTAGAGGGACCTAAGATGTTAAAAGGGAAACTTGAGATTTAAAGTTGGAAATTTGACATAACACACACACTAGGTGTGTGTATGTCGATCGACCAGGAGAAGAGAACAAGGGGTGCAAACCCTAGTTCATCAAAATCTTCAAATTGAAGGATCCAATCAAGTCCAAACCGAAAATCGAGCATAGATTAATGATCCCCATTGCAAGGAGATCATAAGGTATGTAAAATTTGACAAAAATTCTCTACTTGAAATTCTCATGAATTTGGAGAACTTGAAATCTGATGATGCATGTATGAATCGTAGATGAATAAGGAACAATAAAATGTCTAGGAGTAAACCCTAGATAAGTACATGTTGAAATCATGCTTAATTCTAGTGCAATCCATGGTCACCATTGTAGGAGACTAGTGGGTTAAGTAGAACTTGATAAACACTAGGAAATTTGGGGTTGTTCTAGTGTAATTTAATATATGCAAAGTTATTTCAGAACTTTAAGGGCAAATGTTTGTGTTAAATAAATTGAATGATGAAAATTCGGGTTATATGACGAGTCATGAGATTGTCAATGAATTATTTATAGGAGACGCCCATAAGGTATTCGATGTAATGCCTAAGTGAAATTGGGTATCTACTAGTTCGTAAATAGAACTTGGTTTGGATAAGTAATTTGATAAAATGCCTAAACTAGCTAATGAATGTGAATGTGCATTTTAGATATTAAGGGATGTTTGACTTTCAAAAGTCAAACTGACCCATAATACAATAAATGGTAATTTTGATATAAAATGCGTAAGGTGGAATAATCGTAGTAAGTTATGATTAAACTAACCACCTTGAAACGATGATTTAAAATAGTTGGCGCTTAACAAGCTAGGTGAAGCTTGGGGAGAAAGCGGGTCAAACAAATCAAGAAGGAAAGGAAAAGTGTAGCTTGGATACGAGGTAAGTGAAACTTACACCCTTGTGTATGACACTTGTTTATTTTATAAACTATAAATGCGAAAGATGTAATACCCCAAAATAAGGGTTCCGACACGACCGATACAAGTCGGAACGAGTATAAATGATAAAAACCATAATTTATGGTAAACGGGGCAAATGGGTGGATTTGGAAATCTAAAACCATGCCTTTATTCTAATTTATGTAAATGTTTGGTCTTATAGTCCAAACGGGTCAAATGGTGATGAAACACCATTTGACAATATCGACTAATATGATTGTCAAGTCGTATGTTATCAGGAGTGATTAGCAATTTGGAGAATTGCGACGCCATAGAATGTTGGTTAATTAACGCGAGACATAAAACGGGTCTATATGTTGATTCGAGCCAGGTACGCACTTCTATAGATTCATGGTTTAAAATGTAATGTTGGTCAAATACTTTAACAAAAGGACCAATGTCGTAAAAAGGAAGAAATAAGTTGACGAAATTGCCCTTGATAGGTAAATCGGGCACACGATCCTTAGAGGTCGTTTAGATACTAGTATTATCATCATGAAACTCTTAGACACATGTAAGGGTTGCAGACATCACTTTGGGGGTCAAATGCTTATGAACGGGTCAAAATAAGAACTTGAGCGTAAACGGGTTTTTATCATGTAAGAATCCCGTGATTTGAAATTCATATGATAGGTGATATGGAAATTTTGAATTTCATGAGTATAAGAATCAAACAAACATGTTTGTTTGAAAAATATTGAACGGGTCAAAATTTTGGTAAAAAGGGTAATAAGCCGAAGACTTGAAAGTCTTAAGTTTCGTTAATCCGGATGTTAGATTTTAACTCCATAATGTGGAGAGTTAAATTACAAACACGCAGGAAGAAACGGTAGGTCAAACTGTCAAGCGGTTTGAAAGATACGGAAGTTTCCGTGTCAATAAACGGCAAAATAGAAAAAGCTGATGCAGGGGCCACCGTAACTTACGGTGGGTACCGTAAGTTACGGTGGAGGCTGAATTCTTTACGGCAGTTCTCCCCTGCCTTACGGTGGGGAATTGTTATAACAGGGCTACCGTAAATTACGGTGTCCACCGTAATTTACGGTGGACCCTGTACAAAATGTATTTTTGATCAGTTTTGTTTCCCGGACTCATTTAGATACGTTTTAAATCCCGTATGACTAAAGCATTTCATGTTTTTATGAAATGTAGGTACTTTGTGGATGCCGGAAGAAGATCAAGCTCAACGAAGAACCGAACACGAAATAGATACACGTTTCCGCACATTGCCACGTTGTAAATTTTAAACAACGAACTCGATTACATTATGTTGACTAACTTATGATTTGTTAAAAGTTTTAATAAACCCGCATTTATATGATGTGTGTGGTCTTAACTACACATCTAATTGTGGTATTTTCATATAAAATCGTAATCTAGTAACCAGGGTGTTACAAGTTGGTATCAGAGCCCCGGTTTAAGGGATTCAAGTATGGTGGGGAAAACCATGCTTGGACTTAAACCTTATGCTCTTGATAAAGATTGGTGTTCGGTTCGAGGCTTGATCGTAAATCCGGTAAGTACATGTATATTAATGGTTTAGCGTGTTAAGGTGTTGTAAACAACACATAGGGTTATCGTGTTATACACGTTACCCCAATTAAATGATTGATATAGTTGACGAAATTACGCGTGTTGACGCATATAGTAGAAAAGCCTTGTATTATAATACGGGCAATTATTGAAGTTGACATTACTAACTTTTGTGAATGTTTTAACTGAAGGACACTCGCGTCTGAAGGTGACGAGAGATGAACGAATTGCGGATATGATGGTGGAACGGTCCGAGGTATGACAAGAAGAGCATACTCATCAAGGACCTAAATCGCGTGGCGATGTGAACAAGGCTAATGGCAAGAGAAACCCGTTAGGGCAAGCATTTACCAGGTGCACGTTTAAATTATTGCATGAATAGAAATATACAACAAATACGTAGAAACTGACAGTTGTATATGTAAATAGAAAACTTGGAAAAACCTGAATAGAATACCTATCCAGGATATTGTTTCCAAGGGAAATAAATAGAGGTGTTACTACATGGGGCGTAATGTGAAAGTTATAAAAAGGTCGTGTATGTCATGTGTTGATCGCCTACTCTGGCCAAGTAGGTAGTGAACACATAATACCATGAACTTTTTATGATGAACATACTTACATCCGATGTAATAAGGACGGGGTGAGTGGGACAAATTAAAGGTACCCAAATGAATCAAATGAGCAAATATTTGATAATAATGTAGACGCGTAACCGGGTGACGGAAGCGTATTACATAGGATAATGAGCCCGAGTAAAGGGACAAAGATTTTATATAAAAATGACTAAATTATGCATTGGGAGGGGGTGTGCTAACACTCGAACCCGGAAAATGCAAATATATATAAAATGACTAAAATATGCATTGGGAGGGGGTGTGCTAACACTCGAACCCGGAGAATGCAAACATATAAAATGACTAAATTATGCATTGGGAGGGGGTGTGCTAACACTCGAACCCGGAGAATGCAAACATATAAAATGACTAAACTATGCATTGGGAGGGGGTGTGCTAACACTCGAACCCGGAGAATGCAAACATATAACATGACTAAATTATGCATTGGGAGGGGGTGTGCTAACACTTGAATCCGGAGAATGCAAACATATAAAATGACTAAGATATGCATTGGGAGGGGGTGTACTTACACTCGAACCCGGAAATTGCAAATATGTCCCTTAATGGGTTGTTTTAGTAAAACGTCAAACTTAAGGAAAAAGTCGGAATATAAAAACGAAGCGAGGTCTTAATGCATACCGGGAGGGTTGCAATAATAACGACTTCGGTAAAACACCCGGTTGATGGGTAAGAATTAAATACATGCGTAAACCGAGAAACAAGAGCTCGGATGAAAAGTTAAAAGACTCGGGTTTCGAGTCATAGCTAAAAGATGACAAGATAATGTAAACAGAAATTTCGAATAAATTATATTCAACTATTTTAAAGTTGAACGGGTCAAATATAATATCATGCCGGACGGCATGAGTAAACGCAAGCGGGATAATGGTAACATCAAATGCAAAAGAGTAATGAGTCCGGTAGTGGGACATAACCAAATAAGAATATATGCAAACCGAATAACAAAAAGCAAAAGAAAAACTGACGCATAAATGACGTGAGAAGTCATAAAGTCGGGAAATTGACTGAAAGAAAACAATTGTGGCCACGGAACTACAATTAAGGTTAACGAAACCTAAGCTGGAAACCAAATGATTCTTCAAACAAAAACAGGGTGCCTTGACACCAGACATGTATTTTAAGAATGACATGAGTAAGGAATGATCTACGGGATCAATATAGCCTTGGGGTTATAAACAATGGAAAGGTCTACGAGGATAAAACGACCCACGGGTCACGAATAGAAAGAAATTATAAGGACTTCGCCTTAAAGAGGTGAAAGTCTAATCAAAATGGCCCATAAGGCTAAGTGATGAAACCTACGGGTTAATTAGATAAAGCGAGGGAATCAGTTGAGAATCCCCGCATAAAACTAAGACTGTAAAAGAATAAATTATGGACTGTCAATATCCTGGTATGGATAATCGACAAAAGTTAAGAGAAGATCCTAAACTAAAACTTCGATTTTAGTAAGAAATAACGTTTTTACGAATATGAATTCTGATAGACGAATATGTAATAGGCATGAAAGATATAAGTCTTGACACTGATAAGTGCAAGACGATACATTTGAAAAGAAAGGTTAGAATAGACCTAAACATGACGTGACGCGATCACGGTCAAGAGAAGTAATGTGAAGTAATCATATGATGACCCGAGTGATGGGTACAAAGTAACTGGACCAATAAGTCTAGTTAATGAGACCGGTTAAGGTCAGCAATTCAAGTCAAGAAATTTGGTTTCTCGAAAACGGTGGATTCGGTATAACTGAACCGAATAAATAAATTTGAAAACAAAAAAAATATATATATATATATATATTTGTTGCTAAAAGTGAAAGATTTCACTAAAGACCTTTAAACGGGTCAAAATAACGGATTCATAAAAAATTCGATAGTATATGAAAGCGATGGATATCGCTAAGTTAACTAAACTAGTGGAAATAACGAGATTACGGTATTTCAAGTTGCACTATGTCGTATGAGTTATGTAGATAATTAGTAACCAAAAAGACGTTACCATACTTTTTTGGTAATACAAACTATTGGATAAAAGTATAAGTAATGTTTAAAAAAATTTCTCGGATCGAATACATTGAGTTAAACTCAATGAATTATGTAAGAAAAGGTTTCGAGGACGAAACCTCTTTAAGGGGGGTAGACTTGTAACACCCCAAAAACGGGTTTGGGAATCAAACCATGTTAATACTAAAAGACGGCTAAAGAACCGTTAGTGGTAAAAATTGAGCCAGAAAATATTAGGATTTATATAACTAAATCTAATATTTAATAAAAAGAAAAAAAAAGAGAATGTTTGGGAAATAAAGTTTATAGAAGGCCCGAGTTAACGGGACTTAAAATGAAACGGGTTATAACTACCCCAAACCCACTAAGTTAATTTGGAACATTTAAAGTTAGTTATGAGAATTGGTTAATTACTAGTAAGTAATACATAAGGGTTTAACAAAAGCTAAAACTAGAGGGACCTAAGATGTTAAAAGGGAAACTTGAGATTTAAAGTTGGAAATTTGACATAACACACACACTAGGTGTGTGTATGTCGATCGACCAGGAGAAGAGAACAAGGGGTGCAAACCCTAGTTCAACAAAATCTTCAAATTGAAGGATCCAATCAAGTCCAAACCGAAAATCGAGCATAGATTAATGATCCCCATTGCAAGGAGATCATAAGGTATGTAAAATTTGACAAAAATTCTCTACTTGAAATTCTCATGAATTTGGAGAACTTGAAATCTGATGATGCATGTATGAATCGTAGATGAATAAGGAACAATAAAATGTCTAGGAGTAAACCCTAGATAAGTACATGTTGAAATCATGCTAAATTCTAGTGCAATCCATGGTCACCATTGTAGGAGACTAGTGGGTTAAGTAGAACTTGATAAACACTAGGAAATTTGGGGTTGTTCTAGTGTAATTTAATATATGCAAAGTTATTTCAGAACTTTAAGGGCAAATGTTTGTGTTAAATAAATTGAATGATGAAAATTCGGGTTATATGACGAGTCATGAGATTGTCAATGAATTATTTATAGGAGACGCCCATAAGGTATTCGATGTAATGCCTAAGTGAAATTGGGTATCTACTAGTTCGTAAATAGAACTTGGTTTGGATAAGTAACTTGATAAAATGCCTAAACTAGCTAATGAATATGAATGTGCATTTTAGATATTAAGGGATGTTTGACTTTCAAAAGTCAAACTGACCCATAATACAATAAATGGTAATTTTGATATAAAATGCGTAAGGTGGAATAATCGTAGTAAGTTATGATTAAACTAACCACCTTGAAACGATGATTTAAAATAGTTGGCGCTTAACAAGCTAGGTGAAGCTTGGGGAGAAAGCAGGTCAAACAAATCAAGAAGGAAAGGAAAAGTGTAGCTTGGATACGAGGTAAGTGAAACTTACACCCTTGTGTATGACACTTGTTTATTTTATAAACTATAAATGCGAAAGATGTAATACCCCAAAATAAGGGTTCCGACACGACCGATACAAGTCGGAACGAGTATAAATGATAAAAACCATAATTTATGGTAAACGGGGCAAATGGGTGGATTTGGAAATCTAAAACCATGCCTTTATTCTAATTTATGTAAATGTTTGGTCTTATAGTCCAAACGGGTCAAATGGTGATGAAACACCATTTGACAATATCGACTAATATGATTGTCAAGTCGTATGTTATCAGGAGTGATTAGCAATTTGGAGAATTGCGACGCCATAGAATGTTGGTTAATTAACGCGAGACATAAAACGGGTCTATATGTTGATTCGAGCCAGGTACGCACTTCTATAGATTCATGGTTTAAAATGTAATGTTGGTCAAATACTTTAACAAAAGGACCAATGTCGTAAAAAGGAAGAAATAAGTTGACGAAATTGCCCTTGATAGGTAAATCGGGCACACGATCCTTAGAGGTCGTTTAGATACTAGTATTATCATCATGAAACTCTTAGACACATGTAAGGGTTGCAGACATCACTTTGGGGGTCAAATGCTTATGAACGGGTCAAAATAAGAACTTGAGCGTAAACGGGTTTTTATCATGTAAGAATCCCGTGATTTGAAATTCATATGATAGGTGATATGGAAATTTTGAATTTCATGAGTATAAGAATCAAACAAACATGTTTGTTTGAAAAATATTGAACGGGTCAAAATTTTGGTAAAAAGGGTAATAAGCCGAAGACTTGAAAGTCTTAAGTTTCGTTAATCCGGATGTTAGATTTTAACTCCATAATGTGGAGAGTTAAATTACAAACACGCAGGAAGAAACGGTAGGTCAAACTGTCAAGCGGTTTGAAAGATACGGAAGTTTCCGTGTCAATAAACGGCAAAATAGAAAAAGCTGATGCAGGGGCCACCGTAACTTACGGTGGGTACCGTAAGTTACGGTGGAGGCTGAATTCTTTACGGCAGTTCTCCCCTGCCTTACGGTGGGGAATTGTTATAACAGGGCTACCGTAAATTACGGTGTCCACCGTAATTTACGGTGGACCCTGTACAAAATGTATTTTTGATCAGTTTTGTTTCCCGGACTCATTTAGATACGTTTTAAATCCCGTATGACTAAAGCATTTCATGTTTTTATGAAATGTAGGTACTTTGTGGATGCCGGAAGAAGATCAAGCTCAACGAAGAACCGAACACGAAATAGATACACGTTTCCGCACATTGCCACGTTGTAAATTTTAAACAACGAACTCGATTACATTATGTTGACTAACTTATGATTTGTTAAAAGTTTTAATAAACCCGCATTTATATGATGTGTGTGGTCTTAACTACACATCTAATTGTGGTATTTTCATATAAAATCGTAATCTAGTAACCAGGGTGTTACAAGTTGGTATCAGAGCCCCGGTTTAAGGGATTCAAGTATGGTGGGGAAAACCATGCTTGGACTTAAACCTTATGCTCTTGATAAAGATTGGTGTTCGGTTCGAGGCTTGATCGTAAATCCGGTAAGTACATGTATATTAATGGTTTAGCGTGTTAAGGTGTTGTAAACAACACATAGGGTTATCGTGTTATACACGTTACCCCAATTAAATGATTGATATAGTTGACGAAATTACGCGTGTTGACGCATATAGTAGAAAAGCCTTGTATTATAATACGGGCAATTATTGAAGTTGACATTACTAACTTTTGTGAATGTTTTAACTGAAGGACACTCGCGTCTGAAGGTGACGAGAGATGAACGAATTGCGGATATGATGGTGGAACGGTCCGAGGTATGACAAGAAGAGCATACTCATCAAGGACCTAAATCGCGTGGCGATGTGAACAAGGCTAATGGCAAGAGAAACCCGTTAGGGCAAGCATTTACCAGGTGCACGTTTAAATTATTGCATGAATAGAAATATACAACAAATACGTAGAAACTGACAGTTGTATATGTAAATAGAAAACTTGGAAAAACCTGAATAGAATACCTATCCAGGATATTGTTTCCAAGGGAAATAAATAGAGGTGTTACTACATGGGGCGTAATGTGAAAGTTATAAAAAGGTCGTGTATGTCATGTGTTGATCGCCTACTCTGGCCAAGTAGGTAGTGAACACATAATACCATGAACTTTTTATGATGAACATACTTACATCCGATGTAATAAGGACGGGGTGAGTGGGACAAATTAAAGGTACCCAAATGAATCAAATGAGCAAATATTTGATAATAATGTAGACGCGTAACCGGGTGACGGAAGCGTATTACATAGGATAATGAGCCCGAGTAAAGGGACAAAGATTTTATATAAAAATGACTAAATTATGCATTGGGAGGGGGTGTGCTAACACTCGAACCCGGAAAATGCAAATATATATAAAATGACTAAAATATGCATTGGGAGGGGGTGTGCTAACACTCGAACCCGGAGAATGCAAACATATAAAATGACTAAATTATGCATTGGGAGGGGGTGTGCTAACACTCGAACCCGGAGAATGCAAACATATAAAATGACTAAACTATGCATTGGGAGGGGGTGTGCTAACACTCGAACCCGGAGAATGAAAACATATAACATGACTAAATTATGCATTGGGAGGGGGGTGTGCTAACACTTGAATCCGGAGAATGCAAACATATAAAATGACTAAGATATGCATTGGGAGGGGGTGTACTTACACTCGAACCCGGAAATTGCAAATATGTCCCTTAATGGGTTGTTTTAGTAAAACGTCAAACTTAAGGAAAAAGTCGGAATATAAAAACGAAGCGAGGTCTTAATGCATACCGGGAGGGTTGCAATAATAACGACTTCGGTAAAACACCCGGTTGATGGGTAAGAATTAAATACATGCGTAAACCGAGAAACAAGAGCTCGGATGAAAAGTTAAAAGACTCGGGTTTCGAGTCATAGCTAAAAGATGACAAGATAATGTAAACAGAAATTTCGAATAAATTATATTCAACTATTTTAAAGTTGAACGGGTCAAATATAATATCATGCCGGACGGCATGAGTAAACGCAAGCGGGATAATGGTAACATCAAATGCAAAAGAGTAATGAGTCCGGTAGTGGGACATAACCAAATAAGAATATATGCAAACCGAATAACAAAAAGCAAAAGAAAAACTGACGCATAAATGACGTGAGAAGTCATAAAGTCGGGAAATTGACTGAAAGAAAACAATTGTGGCCACGGAACTACAATTAAGGTTAACGAAACCTAAGCTGGAAACCAAATGATTCTTCAAACAAAAACAGGGTGCCTTGACACCAGACATGTATTTTAAGAATGACATGAGTAAGGAATGATCTACGGGATCAATATAGCCTTGGGGTTATAAACAATGGAAAGGTCTACGAGGATAAAACGACCCACGGGTCACGAATAGAAAGAAATTATAAGGACTTCGCCTTAAAGAGGTGAAAGTCTAATCAAAATGGCCCATAAGGCTAAGTGATGAAACCTACGGGTTAATTAGATAAAGCGAGGGAATCAGTTGAGAATCCCCGCATAAAACTAAGACTGTAAAAGAATAAATTATGGACTGTCAATATCCTGGTATGGATAATCGACAAAAGTTAAGAGAAGATCCTAAACTAAAACTTCGATTTTAGTAAGAAATAACGTTTTTACGAATATGAATTCTGATAGACGAATATGTAATAGGCATGAAAGATATAAGTCTTGACACTGATAAGTGCAAGACGATACATTTGAAAAGAAAGGTTAGAATAGACCTAAACATGACGTGACGCGATCACGGTCAAGAGAAGTAATGTGAAGTAATCATATGATGACCCGAGTGATGGGTACAAAGTAACTGGACCAATAAGTCTAGTTAATGAGACCGGTTAAGGTCAGCAATTCAAGTCAAGAAATTTGGTTTCTCGAAAACGGTGGATTCGGTATAACTGAACCGAATAAATAAATTTGAAAACAAAAAAAAATATATATATATATATATATATATATTTGTTGCTAAAAGTGAAAGATTTCACTAAAGACCTTTAAACGGGTCAAAATAACGGATTCATAAAAAATTCGATAGTATATGAAAGCGATGGATATCGCTAAGTTAACTAAACTAGTGGAAATAACGAGATTACGGTATTTCAAGTTGCACTATGTCGTATGAGTTATGTAGATAATTAGTAACCAAAAAGACGTTACCATACTTTTTTGGTAATACAAACTATTGGATAAAAGTATAAGTAATGTTTAAAAAAATTTCTCGGATCGAATACATTGAGTTAAACTCAATGAATTATGTAAGAAAAGGTTTCGAGGACGAAACCTCTTTAAGGGGGTAGACTTGTAACACCCCAAAAACGGGTTTGGTAATCAAACCATGTTAATACTAAAAGACGGCTAAAGAACCGTTAGTGGTAAAAATTGAGCCAGAAAATATTAGGATTTATATAACTAAATCTAATATTTAATAAAAAGAAAAAAAAAAGAGAATGTTTGGGAAATAAAGTTTATAGAAGGCCCGAGTTAACGGGACTTAAAATGAAACGGGTTATAACTACCCCAAACCCACTAAGTTAATTTGGAACATTTAAAGTTAGTTATGAGAATTGGTTAATTACTAGTAAGTAATACATAAGGGTTTAACAAAAGCTAAAACTAGAGGGACCTAAGATGTTAAAAGGGAAACTTGAGATTTAAAGTTGGAAATTTGACATAACACACACACTAGGTGTGTGTATGTCGATCGACCAGGAGAAGAGAACAAGGGGTGTAAACCCTAGTTCATCAAAATCTTCAAATTGAAGGATCCAATCAAGTCCAAACCGAAAATCGAGCATAGATTAATGATCCCCATTGCAAGGAGATCATAAGGTATGTAAAATTTGACAAAAATTCTCTACTTGAAATTCTCATGAATTTGGAGAACTAGAAATCTGATGATGCATGTATGAATCGTAGATGAATAAGGAACAATAAAATGTCTAGGAGTAAACCCTAGATAAGTACATGTTGAAATCATGCTAAATTCTAGTGCAATCCATGGTCACCATTGTAGGAGACTAGTGGGTTAAGTAGAACTTGATAAACACTAGGAAATTTGGGGTTGTTCTAGTGTAATTTAATATATGCAAAGTTATTTCAGAACTTTAAGGGCAAATGTTTGTGTTAAATAAATTGAATGATGAAAATTCGGGTTATATGACGAGTCATGAGATTGTCAATGAATTATTTATAGGAGACGCCCATAAGGTATTCGATGTAATGCCTAAGTGAAATTGGGTATCTACTAGTTCGTAAATAGAACTTGGTTTGGATAAGTAACTTGATAAAATGCCTAAACTAGCTAATGAATATGAATGTGCATTTTAGATATTAAGGGATGTTTGACTTTCAAAAGTCAAACTGACCCATAATACAATAAATGGTAATTTTGATATAAAATGCGTAAGGTGGAATAATCGTAGTAAGTTATGATTAAACTAACCACCTTGAAACGATGATTTAAAATAGTTGGCGCTTAACAAGCTAGGTGAAGCTTGGGGAGAAAGCAGGTCAAACAAATCAAGAAGGAAAGGAAAAGTGTAGCTTGGATACGAGGTAAGTGAAACTTACACCCTTGTGTATGACACTTGTTTATTTTATAAACTATAAATGCGAAAGATGTAATACCCCAAAATAAGGGTTCCGACACGACCGATACAAGTCGGAACGAGTATAAATGATAAAAACCATAATTTATGGTAAACGGGGCAAATGGGTGGATTTGGAAATCTAAAACCATGCCTTTATTCTAATTTATGTAAATGTTTGGTCTTATAGTCCAAACGGGTCAAATGGTGATGAAACACCATTTGACAATATCGACTAATATGATTGTCAAGTCGTATGTTATCAGGAGTGATTAGCAATTTGGAGAATTGCGACGCCATAGAATGTTGGTTAATTAACGCGAGACATAAAACGGGTCTATATGTTGATTCGAGCCAGGTACGCACTTCTATAGATTCATGGTTTAAAATGTAATGTTGGTCAAATACTTTAACAAAAGGACCAATGTCGTAAAAAGGAAGAAATAAGTTGACGAAATTGCCCTTGATAGGTAAATCGGGCACACGATCCTTAGAGGTCGTTTAGATACTAGTATTATCATCATGAAACTCTTAGACACATGTAAGGGTTGCAGACATCACTTTGGGGGTCAAATGCTTATGAACGGGTCAAAATAAGAACTTGAGCGTAAACGGGTTTTTATCATGTAAGAATCCCGTGATTTGAAATTCATATGATAGGTGATATGGAAATTTTGAATTTCATGAGTATAAGAATCAAACAAACATGTTTGTTTGAAAAATATTGAACGGGTCAAAATTTTGGTAAAAAGGGTAATAAGCCGAAGACTTGAAAGTCTTAAGTTTCGTTAATCCGGATGTTAGATTTTAACTCCATAATGTGGAGAGTTAAATTACAAACACGCAGGAAGAAACGGTAGGTCAAACTGTCAAGCGGTTTGAAAGATACGGAAGTTTCCGTGTCAATAAACGGCAAAATAGAAAAAGCTGATGCAGGGGCCACCGTAACTTACGGTGGGTACCGTAAGTTACGGTGGAGGCTGAATTCTTTACGGCAGTTCTCCCCTGCCTTACGGTGGGGAATTGTTATAACAGGGCTACCGTAAATTACGGTGTCCACCGTAATTTACGGTGGACCCTGTACAAAATGTATTTTTGATCAGTTTTGTTTCCCGGACTCATTTAGATACGTTTTAAATCCCGTATGACTAAAGCATTTCATGTTTTTATGAAATGTAGGTACTTTGTGGATGCCGGAAGAAGATCAAGCTCAACGAAGAACCGAACACGAAATAGATACACGTTTCCGCACATTGCCACGTTGTAAATTTTAAACAACGAACTCGATTACATTATGTTGACTAACTTATGATTTGTTAAAAGTTTTAATAAACCCGCATTTATATGATGTGTGTGGTCTTAACTACACATCTAATTGTGGTATTTTCATATAAAATCGTAATCTAGTAACCAGGGTGTTACAAGTTGGTATCAGAGCCCCGGTTTAAGGGATTCAAGTATGGTGGGGAAAACCATGCTTGGACTTAAACCTTATGCTCTTGATAAAGATTGGTGTTCGGTTCGAGGCTTGATCGTAAATCCGGTAAGTACATGTATATTAATGGTTTAGCGTGTTAAGGTGTTGTAAACAACACATAGGGTTATCGTGTTATACACGTTACCCCAATTAAATGATTGATATAGTTGACGAAATTACGCGTGTTGACGCATATAGTAGAAAAGCCTTGTATTATAATACGGGCAATTATTGAAGTTGACATTACTAACTTTTGTGAATGTTTTAACTGAAGGACACTCGCGTCTGAAGGTGACGAGAGATGAACGAATTGCGGATATGATGGTGGAACGGTCCGAGGTATGACAAGAAGAGCATACTCATCAAGGACCTAAATCGCGTGGCGATGTGAACAAGGCTAATGGCAAGAGAAACCCGTTAGGGCAAGCATTTACCAGGTGCACGTTTAAATTATTGCATGAATAGAAATATACAACAAATACGTAGAAACTGACAGTTGTATATGTAAATAGAAAACTTGGAAAAACCTGAATAGAATACCTATCCAGGATATTGTTTCCAAGGGAAATAAATAGAGGTGTTACTACATGGGGCGTAATGTGAAAGTTATAAAAAGGTCGTGTATGTCATGTGTTGATCGCCTACTCTGGCCAAGTAGGTAGTGAACACATAATACCATGAACTTTTTATGATGAACATACTTACATCCGATGTAATAAGGACGGGGTGAGTGGGACAAATTAAAGGTACCCAAATGAATCAAATGAGCAAATATTTGATAATAATGTAGACGCGTAACCGGGTGACGGGAGCGTATTACATTAGGATAATGAGCCCGAGTAAAGGGACAAAGATTTTATATAAAAATGACTAAATTATGCATTGGGAGGGGGTGTGCTAACACTCGAACCCGGAAAATGCAAATATATATAAAATGACTAAAATATGCATTGGGAGGGGGTGTGCTAACACTCGAACCCGGAGAATGCAAACATATAAAATGACTAAATTATGCATTGGGAGGGGGTGTGCTAACACTCGAACCCGGAGAATGCAAACATATAAAATGACTAAACTATGCATTGGGAGGGGGTGTGCTAACACTCGAACCCGGAGAATGAAAACATATAACATGACTAAATTATGCATTGGGAGGGGGGTGTGCTAACACTTGAATCCGGAGAATGCAAACATATAAAATGACTAAGATATGCATTGGGAGGGGGTGTACTTACACTCGAACCCGGAAATTGCAAATATGTCCCTTAATGGGTTGTTTTAGTAAAACGTCAAACTTAAGGAAAAAGTCGGAATATAAAAACGAAGCGAGGTCTTAATGCATACCGGGAGGGTTGCAATAATAACGACTTCGGTAAAACACCCGGTTGATGGGTAAGAATTAAATACATGCGTAAACCGAGAAACAAGAGCTCGGATGAAAAGTTAAAAGACTCGGGTTTCGAGTCATAGCTAAAAGATGACAAGATAATGTAAACAGAAATTTCGAATAAATTATATTCAACTATTTTAAAGTTGAACGGGTCAAATATAATATCATGCCGGACGGCATGAGTAAACGCAAGCGGGATAATGGTAACATCAAATGCAAAAGAGTAATGAGTCCGGTAGTGGGACATAACCAAATAAGAATATATGCAAACCGAATAACAAAAAGCAAAAGAAAAACTGACGCATAAATGACGTGAGAAGTCATAAAGTCGGGAAATTGACTGAAAGAAAACAATTGTGGCCACGGAACTACAATTAAGGTTAACGAAACCTAAGCTGGAAACAAAATGATTCTTCAAACAAAAACAGGGTGCCTTGACACCAGACATGTATTTTAAGAATGACATGAGTAAGGAATGATCTACGGGATCAATATAGCCTTGGGGTTATAAACAATGGAAAGGTCTACGAGGATAAAACGACCCACGGGTCACGAATAGAAAGAAATTATAAGGACTTCGCCTTAAAGAGGTGAAAGTCTAATCAAAATGGCCCATAAGGCTAAGTGATGAAACCTACGGGTTAATTAGATAAAGCGAGGGAATCAGTTGAGAATCCCCGCATAAAACTAAGACTGTAAAAGAATAAATTATGGACTGTCAATATCCTGGTATGGATAATCGACAAAAGTTAAGAGAAGATCCTAAACTAAAACTTCGATTTTAGTAAGAAATAACGTTTTTACGAATATGAATTCTGATAGACGAATATGTAATAGGCATGAAAGATATAAGTCTTGACACTGATAAGTGCAAGACGATACATTTGAAAAGAAAGGTTAGAATAGACCTAAACATGACGTGACGCGATCACGGTCAAGAGAAGTAATGTGAAGTAATCATATGATGACCCGAGTGATGGGTACAAAGTAACTGGACCAATAAGTCTAGTTAATGAGACCGGTTAAGGTCAGCAATTCAAGTCAAGAAATTTGGTTTCTCGAAAATGGTGGATTCGGTATAACTTAACCGAATAAATAAATTTGAAAACAAAAATATATATATATATATATATATATATATATATATATTCGTTGCTAAAAGTGAAAGATTTCACTAAAGACCTTTAAACGGGTCAAAATAACGGATTCATAAAAAATTCGATAGTATATGAAAGCGATGGATATCGCTAAGTTAACTAAACTAGTGGAAATAACGAGATTACGGTATTTCAAGTTGCACTATGTCGTATGAGTTATGTAGATAATTAGTAACCAAAAAGACGTTACCATACTTTTTTGGTAATACAAACTATTGGATAAAAGTATAAGTAATGTTTAAAAAAATTTCTCGGATCGAATACATTGAGTTAAACTCAATGAATTATGTAAGAAAAGGTTTCGAGGACGAAACCTCTTTAAGGGGGGTAGACTTGTAACACCCCAAAAACGGGTTTGGTAATCAAACCATGTTAATACTAAAAGACGGCTAAAGAACCGTTAGTGGTAAAAATTGAGCCAGAAAATATTAGGATTTATATAACTAAATCTAATATTTAATAAAAAGAAAAAAAAAAGAGAATGCGTTTGGGAAATAAAGTTTATAGAAGGCCCGAGTTAACGGGACTTAAAATGAAACGGGTTATAACTACCCCAAACCCACTAAGTTAATTTGGAACATTTAAAGTTAGTTATGAGAATTGGTTAATTACTAGTAAGTAATACATAAGGGTTTAACAAAAGCTAAAACTAGAGGGACCTAAGATGTTAAAAGGGAAACTTGAGATTTAAAGTTGGAAATTTGACATAACACACACACTAGGTGTGTGTATGTCGATCGACCAGGAGAAGAGAACAAGGGGTGCAAACCCTAGTTCATCAAAATCTTCAAATTGAAGGATCCAATCAAGTCCAAACCGAAAATCGAGCATAGATTAATGATCCCCATTGCAAGGAGATCATAAGGTATGTAAAATTTGACAAAAATTCTCTACTTGAAATTCTCATGAATTTGGAGAACTTGAAATCTGATGATGCATGTATGAATCGTAGATGAATAAGGAACAATAAAATGTCTAGGAGTAAACCCTAGATAAGTACATGTTGAAATCATGCTAAATTCTAGTGCAATCCATGGTCACCATTGTAGGAGACTAGTGGGTTAAGTAGAACTTGATAAACACTAGGAAATTTGGGGTTGTTCTAGTGTAATTTAATATATGCAAAGTTATTTCAGAACTTTAAGGGCAAATGTTTGTGTTAAATAAATTGAATGATGAAAATTCGGGTTATATGACGAGTCATGAGATTGTCAATGAATTATTTATAGGAGACGCCCATAAGGTATTCGATGTAATGCCTAAGTGAAATTGGGTATCTACTAGTTCGTAAATAGAACTTGGTTTGGATAAGTAATTTGATAAAATGCCTAAACTAGCTAATGAATATGAATGTGCATTTTAGATATTAAGGGATGTTTGACTTTCAAAAGTCAAACTGACCCATAATACAATAAATGGTAATTTTGATATAAAATGCGTAAGGTGGAATAATCGTAGTAAGTTATGATTAAACTAACCACCTTGAAACGATGATTTAAAATAGTTGGCGCTTAACAAGCTAGGTGAAGCTTGGGGAGAAAGCGGGTCAAACAAATCAAGAAGGAAAGGAAAAGTGTAGCTTGGATACGAGGTAAGTGAAACTTACACCCTTGTGTATGACACTTGTTTATTTTATAAACTATAAATGCGAAAGATGTAATACCCCAAAATAAGGGTTCCGACACGACCGATACAAGTCGGAACGAGTATAAATGATAAAAACCATAATTTATGGTAAACGGGGCAAATGGGTGGATTTGGAAATCTAAAACCATGCCTTTATTCTAATTTATGTAAATGTTTGGTCTTATAGTCCAAACGGGTCAAATGGTGATGAAACACCATTTGACAATATCGACTAATATGATTGTCAAGTCGTATGTTATCAGGAGTGATTAGCAATTTGGAGAATTGCGACGCCATAGAATGTTGGTTAATTAACGCGAGACATAAAACGGGTCTATATGTTGATTCGAGCCAGGTACGCACTTCTATAGATTCATGGTTTAAAATGTAATGTTGGTCAAATACTTTAACAAAAGGACCAATGTCGTAAAAAGGAAGAAATAAGTTGACGAAATTGCCCTTGATAGGTAAATCGGGCACACGATCCTTAGAGGTCGTTTAGATACTAGTATTATCATCATGAAACTCTTAGACACATGTAAGGGTTGCAGACATCACTTTGGGGGTCAAATGCTTATGAACGGGTCAAAATAAGAACTTGAGCGTAAACGGGTTTTTATCATGTAAGAATCCCGTGATTTGAAATTCATATGATAGGTGATATGGAAATTTTGAATTTCATGAGTATAAGAATCAAACAAACATGTTTGTTTGAAAAATATTGAACGGGTCAAAATTTTGGTAAAAAGGGTAATAAGCCGAAGACTTGAAAGTCTTAAGTTTCGTTAATCCGGATGTTAGATTTTAACTCCATAATGTGGAGAGTTAAATTACAAACACGCAGGAAGAAACGGTAGGTCAAACTGTCAAGCGGTTTGAAAGATACGGAAGTTTCCGTGTCAATAAACGGCAAAATAGAAAAAGCTAATGCAGGGGCCACCGTAACTTACGGTGGGTACCGTAAGTTACGGTGGAGGCTGAATTCTTTACGGCAGTTCTCCCCTGCCTTACGGTGGGGAATTGTTATAACAGGGCTACCGTAAATTACGGTGTCCACCGTAATTTACGGTGGACCCTGTACAAAATGTATTTTTGATCAGTTTTGTTTCCCGGACTCATTTAGATACGTTTTAAATCCCGTATGACTAAAGCATTTCATGTTTTTATGAAATGTAGGTACTTTGTGGATGCCGGAAGAAGATCAAGCTCAACGAAGAACCGAACACGAAATAGATACACGTTTCCGCACATTGCCACGTTGTAAATTTTAAACAACGAACTCGATTACATTATGTTGACTAACTTATGATTTGTTAAAAGTTTTAATAAACCCGCATTTATATGATGTGTGTGGTCTTAACTACACATCTAATTGTGGTATTTTCATATAAAATCGTAATCTAGTAACCAGGGTGTTACAAGTTGGTATCAGAGCCCCGGTTTAAGGGATTCAAGTATGGTGGGGAAAACCATGCTTGGACTTAAACCTTATGCTCTTGATAAAGATTGGTGTTCGGTTCGAGGCTTGATCGTAAATCCGGTAAGTACATGTATATTAATGGTTTAGCGTGTTAAGGTGTTGTAAACAACACATAGGGTTATCGTGTTATACACGTTACCCCAATTAAATGATTGATATAGTTGACGAAATTACGCGTGTTGACGCATATAGTAGAAAAGCCTTGTATTATAATACGGGCAATTATTGAAGTTGACATTACTAAATTTTGTGAATGTTTTAACTGAAGGACACTCGCGTCTGAAGGTGACGAGAGATGAACGAATTGCGGATATGATGGTGGAACGGTCCGAGGTATGACAAGAAGAGCATACTCATCAAGGACCTAAATCGCGTGGCGATGTGAACAAGGCTAATGGCAAGAGAAACCCGTTAGGGCAAGCATTTACCAGGTGCACGTTTAAATTATTGCATGAATAGAAATATACAACAAATACGTAGAAACTGACAGTTGTATATGTAAATAGAAAACTTGGAAAAACCTGAATAGAATACCTATCCAGGATATTGTTTCCAAGGGAAATAAATAGAGGTGTTACTACATGGGGCGTAATGTGAAAGTTATAAAAAGGTCGTGTATGTCATGTGTTGATCGCCTACTCTGGCCAAGTAGGTAGTGAACACATAATACCATGAACTTTTTATGATGAACATACTTACATCCGATGTAATAAGGACGGGGTGAGTGGGACAAATTAAAGGTACCCAAATGAATCAAATGAGCAAATATTTGATAATAATGTAGACGCGTAACCGGGTGACGGAAGCGTATTACATTAGGATAATGAGCCCGAGTAAAGGGACAAAGATTTTATATAAAAATGACTAAATTATGCATTGGGAGGGGGTGTGCTAACACTCGAACCCGGAAAATGCAAATATATATAAAATGACTAAAATATGCATTGGGAGGGGGTGTGCTAACACTCGAACCCGGAGAATGCAAACATATAAAATGACTAAATTATGCATTGGGAGGGGGTGTGCTAACACTCGAACCCGGAGAATGCAAACATATAAAATGACTAAACTATGCATTGGGAGGGGGTGTGCTAACACTCGAACCCGGAGAATGCAAACATATAACATGACTAAATTATGCATTGGGAGGGGGGTGTGCTAACACTTGAATCCGGAGAATGCAAACATATAAAATGACTAAGATATGCATTGGGAGGGGGTGTACTTACACTCGAACCCGGAAATTGCAAATATGTCCCTTAATGGGTTGTTTTAGTAAAACGTCAAACTTAAGGAAAAAGTCGGAATATAAAAACGAAGCGAGGTCTTAATGCATACCGGGAGGGTTGCAATAATAACGACTTCGGTAAAACACCCGGTTGATGGGTAAGAATTAAATACATGCGTAAACCGAGAAACAAGAGCTCGGATGAAAAGTTAAAAGACTCGGGTTTCGAGTCATAGCTAAAAGATGACAAGATAATGTAAACAGAAATTTCGAATAAATTATATTCAACTATTTTAAAGTTGAACGCGTCAAATATAATATCATGCCGGACGGCATGAGTAAACGCAAGTGGGATAATGGTAAAAACTAGACCCCCAAAAAACCTAAAAAAATCTAAAAAAATCTAAAAAAAATCTAAATTTTTTTTTTTGAATTTTTTAATATTTTTCATGTTAAAATCGCTACTTTTAGAAGCCAAAAAAAATTTTTTTTTAAAAAAAAAAATTTTTTTTGCCTTCGAAAAGTAGCGATTTTTTTATAAAAAAATATTAAAAAATTCAAAAAAAAATTTTTTGTATGATTTTTAGCTATTTTTAGGCATTTTTGGTGTGTTCACATTGGTTCTCGCGGTTCTCACAATAAGAGGTGGTTCTCGCATGATCTTCTCCCTATATATATATATATATATATATATATATATATATATATATGTGTGTGTTTCATTGGTTCAATTGTACATGTAAAGTATTACACTATACATAGTATTTTCTCAACTATAGCTAATTGGTTTTATTGATTCAATTTTTGTCTATTCATTTACATTACTTTTATCTGTCTAGAAGTCCCTCTTCAGACCTTTCAAATGGTATGAGACATATTACATTATCAATAGTTTTTATTGGTTTCCTTACTAATTGTGATAAAAGTAATTATTTCGTACAATTCATATTGGTTTATAGGTTTGAATACAAGCATACCTTATATTAGACCATGGTGTATGGTGGGGCTTAGGTTGGGGCTTGGGCTGGGCATTGGTTGACACGTGGAATGGGGTGGCAGACATGGGTAAACCCACATTCAACACGGTATGACCGGGGCGGGGGTTTGGGGCGTGGGTTTGGTGGGCCTCGTGGGCTGACCGGCTGGGCTGACCTAATATTATTTAAAAAACAATTTTAATTTTTTTTATATTTTTAAATAAAGAAAATTACAAAAAAAGAAAATTACAAAAAAAAAATCCTAACTTTTATATTTGTTTTTTCTCTCTTCTCTCAACGCCAAGACTATTTCTAACTTGTCACCCTGTAGGTGATCAATCGGCTGGGATAGAATTTTCAAATCATCCCGTCTTTGTTTCAGGGCATCTCTAGTGGCATCCCTAGCTTCTTTGCTCCTTCATATTTCGGCCCTTTGTTGTTGGAATACGTTGAATGTATCCAACTTGCATGAAATGTCATCCAACTGGTCGCTGTATATTCCCCTACGCGAGCCAGAACTCCCAGCTGAAAGCGATGCCGTTTGTTTTTTAACACGCCTTCTTGAGGCATTTCTTCCATGCTCAGGCCGGTTTGGGCTTGGCGAATCATCCAAAAGGTCCTCAAACTCTTGATCTCGTGCATCAGATTGGGCTTGGGACGAGGCCCTTGACCTTTTGGAAGACGAGTTAGTTTCGCTACCAATGGGGATATTCGCCCACTTTGGATGAAATTTACAAATCTCCCAACAATGCATGAAACGGAAGTCGGTCTTCATATTTGATTTGAATGCGACCACTGCAGTTGTCAAAATGTCGGCTTCGGTTTCACCACTTTTAGGGTTTTGCTTTGCTTTATTTAAAAACTCACTAAATTTTGTAAGTTGGGAGCTTATCTCGCTCCACTTTGAGGATAAGCTATCGTTTTCACGATAAGTCTCCTTACCCATTTCTTCATGGAATTTCCTACTAACCGATTCCCACAGGACGGTTCGATGTTGCGAATTTCCTATTTTAATAAAAAAAATATTAATATTACAAACTCATATAAAAAATAACCATTCCATTAATATAAACAAAGGTTTAGAATACCTAAAGTTGAATGTTGAGATTGTTCACACCAAGCCCTCGCCAATGCAACTTCTTCAGCATAGACCCATTTTTGTTGTTTTCGTTTGGCGGTTTCAACTACTTTATCCTCCTCGGTTTTTTTCTTATGACTTCTTTTTTTGATGGGTTTCGATGCAGAAGGACCCTATTTGGGTGGTTGAGTTTCGGGAACGGATTCGTTTTGTGAAAGGTCAATGGAGGTTGGTGAAAGGTCGATGGGCGATTGTGAAAACGGGGTAGGTATTGAATCTTCGGTGTGTGGGAAGTTAGTAAATAAACGATTCCCGATATACGATGCATAACTCGCCATGTCGGGCATGGGAGAGTGTATGAAAAATGGACGAGCTATTGGACGAGTGGGTGGTGGGCTAGGATTATTTTCTTGGAATCCATACGGGTTGCTCGGGTCATAAGCACGGTTGTAAGGATGCATTTTTTCGTTTTGTAGAAGGAGAATTGAAGATGTATAGAAGATGTAGTTGAATGTGGTAAAAAATGGAAGTAAGATGTGAGTTTTATAATGAAAAAATGGAAGAATTTTTTTTTTAAATATAGCCGTTGACCAACGGCTAGCCCAACGGCTATTTTCTTTTGGCCATTCACAAACCGCCATGTCACCTTGCTCCCCCACCCCACGCCCGGCTTGAAACCCAAGCCCCAAGGGGCCACGCCCCAACCTAAGCCCACTCGGGGTGGTGCCTTGGGCATTTTCCCTCAACCCACGCCCCAACTGTAACACCTCGAAATTTTGCGTCCTATAATGTATTGACACGTGTCATAAGTTTACACGTGGATATAGATACTAAATAAGGACTAAAGTTGACAAACATAGAAAGTATGTGAATCCGAGGGTTCAAAATGTCAACGAGGGATAAATATATTGTACAGTAACCCTAAATGATGCTCGTACCTTCAAACGAATGAATCATGGATCATACGGAACGAAATGTGGAAGAAAGTGAGGAATTACAAACTACAGGGGTCAAATATGTCAACATGTTTAAGTTATACCTCTGAGTGACCTTTTGACAAACCCGAAGCTCTGTAACGGTTAATTATGCTCACTAGAATACTTGAAAAAAATTTCATAAAGTTTCGTTATCGTATGAGAAAGTTGTGATCAAATTCGTATGCGAGGGATTAAAGCATCAACGTTGAAAGTTAGGACTTTTCGGGTAACAATAAAGTTAACCGGGGACTTAACAAAATGGGTATATGTCTTGAAGCCCCTAAACGTCAATTTGGAGGGCTCAAAGTGCAAGAAAATGATGTCTATTCAAAGTTTGAAGAGCCCAGGACCAAAGCGTAAAAATCAGAAAATTGAAGATTTGGTGCAGAAGGGCTTAGCGCGACGCGAGGCCCAGGAGGGGGGTCTTAGCGTCACGCAAGGGCCTGTCTGGTCCGATTTTATTGGATTCTTGTCTGCCATAGCCCTTGTAACCGACTTAGATCCATTAATGATGCAGCATGGGCGCCCCCTACATGCTTTAGGGCCCTTAGGGACACTTGTGGATGAGTTGTGGTCAGTTGTAGACTTACATGTCAACAATCTATGGTGATTTGATCACTATATAAAGCCATGAAGTTGCAACTCATTCTTCACACCTTCAATCTGCATTTGTGAAGACTTCTGGAGCTCCAAAGCAGAACCAAGGCATCCCTAGTCGTGCATAGGACTTTGGTAAGCACCCTTAACCTTTCTTAGTTAAGTTTTTGCTTAGTTATAGCTTAAAAGTCAAACCGTCGTAATTAACGGTTGACTTAACGGTTAACCACAAATGGTCCACTGATTAGCCGAATCAAAGGTAGTTATATGTTGGTAATTATGTGGGCTTTAAACCCTTAAAAGGGCACCCCCTGATTCCCACTCTAACTAGTCCAAATGTCGAGTCAAACTTGCTTAGAAAAAGTCAACAGAATGCTAACTTTCGGTTTTATGCATAATCAGTAATGTAGATGGCGTGTAACCTGTTTTGACACTCATAAAACATGATAATAAGTATTATAATTGGTCTAAGCTTGTTTGATCCGACCATTTACTATTTTGACCCGATTCGGAACCGAAAGTCGCAAAGCTTTGACTTTTGCTTTGACTTCAGCTCTGACCCGTTATGGTATGATTTAGATATGCCTTAGGACTCTCTTAGGACCATGTTACATGATGGTACAACCCTCTGTGACCGGTTCGTTGTTTGTCCGAGTCTTTTGTACATTTCCGTTAAACGCCTAAAAGTTGACCATAACGCCCTTCTCACTTTAAGACGAGAATTTTGGACATGTGAAAGGACAATAACCTTAGTTACTGATTTCTAAGCATGTCCCTAAAATTTCACGTCAATCCGAGGTCTAGAATAGGAGTTATGCTAAATAGCGCAATTACGGAAACTTTAGTAATTAATCGGCGCAATTAGCATAAAGCCTATCTAAACCCAAATTTCGACACCAAAACTTTTACACACTGATGTAAAATAATATTTTGAGATTTTTAAAGATTTTTAATTATTTTTAACCTGCACATAACCTGCGGTTATGGCATCGATTCGGTAAATACCGAATATACCCTTTACGGACATAACTTGAGTTCTACATGGTATTTTGACCCGATTACAGTTGCTACTGATTTCAAATAATAAATAGAATATTTTGGACTTTATAAACTGTTCGGAAAACTCAGATTCCCTGTAGAACTCAGAAATCTCTTTTATAACCTTTAAAAAGACCGAAATACCCCTTCGGGGCGTATATTGGATTTAAACTCATTACGGGCATTATGGAAGGTATCCTACTGATACCACAACCTCTTTAGAGTATATTAACTTAGGAAACTTGTGTAGGACTCTTACGGTTACCCGTTACACCTTTTGCGTGCACGGTTCGGTTTATGTAACTAGTTTACATAAACTAGCCGAAACGGGTCAAACCTTATCGTTTTTACTTCAAAATCCAGAGTGTGGTTATTATACTCATATAAAACAAGTCTTCAAACTTGTTGGGTCCAAACCACATCCCATTCCCGGTTTTCGCCTTTCACGCGATTAAACCGTAATTATCCTTTGAAACTGACCGGTCTAAGCTAAGGCTAAATTAAAGACCCGTTAGGATTCTAATAGATTGTTAGAAACCTTCGTTCCAGAATAGGAGACCAGTAGAAGATACTTGCATTTGTTTATTGAGGTTATTACTTGCTCAGGTAAATACTTTTAACTTATTTTCCGTTATACGGGCTTGGGTTACGGTATATAAAAATACCGCTTGGTCGGGCAATTGACCTCAACTCATTAGTAGTTGGGTATTATCAATGTGACCCGTTTAATAATTTGTTTTGTTGGCTTTACGCCTATGGGAGCTTAATGACCATGTCCCGGATATCCTTGGCATCATTTTACGAAATGGCCACGACCTCGACACGCGGGTGTAGGCGTACACCCGACAATGTGTCTATATTTATAAAGGTATAACCGTTGGTTTTCCCGCCACGGCTTTATGCTTTGTGGCGTGTCTATTAACCTTAAACCCAGCACGACCTGGGCGACCGAACGCATAGTGAACATGTAATTCTTTTACAAGATTTAATTGATAAATTATCCCAAGTTATAAAGAGTTTGTGCCTTGTGCATTCAAATCAATTTTATTAAACATTTTTACAAAAGTGTCGGTTGAATGTATTTACCAGTGTAAACTGACGTATTTTCCCCAAAAAGATTAAATGCAGGTTCTGTACGAAATAGGCTGGCCACTCCTTAACACCGTTAGAGTCTCGCAAGCTTGGGATGCCATTATCTGTTGAACCATATTTCTATTTTTATTTTGATCCCATGTGGATTTATTTCGACTACTTGTGATACTTGGATATTGTAACGACTCTCACTAAAATTAATACTTAGTATGATAATTATCCAATAAGGAAACCCTAAGTAAGACACCCAAGTGATTCTGCACAAACCCTAAAATTTCCGGAATGATCGGAATCAGGATCAGGGCCCCTAAAACTCAAGGGGGGTTAAACCTAGTGGACGATTATCCTAAAAACGCGTTGCCTAAATCTGATTGGTCGAATCTGTTGATTCAGCATGGCTAGTCCCATGCGTGGCAACCCTATAGTCGGTTCCAACCCTTTACGGACCGTAAAGGGTTAGGCTTACGGTCCGTAAGCAGGAGCAAATTCGTGTATAAATAGCAGGCTTCGGGACTTGCTTCTGGGCACAAAAACGACGCTCAAATTCCAAATTGACGTCGAGTTATACTTCTTCTACTACTCAACCACACACCTCGAAACGCTGCCGCAAATCAGGGTATTAACTCAATCGCTGTTCAATTCTTTTCTTTCCGCCAAGCTTTTATAGCTCGGGATTTTACCCTCTAAATCCCTAAACTCTGCCCGTTATTAGGGTAATAACTCTAATCACTGGTACGATACTTTATCCGATCGATTATAACTATCCAACGATTGTCTGAGTGCTGCTCAAATTGAGTTATACTTTGTTATTCATTGTGATTTCGACTTGAATGTTTGAGTGCTGTCCAAACTCGGGCTATACTCTGTCATTCGTTGTGAATCCGCTGAATTATTAAGTATTGCACTTGTAAATCGTTGTGAGGATTTTATCTTGTGATTATCGTTAAAGTTGAATTAAGTTAATACACTAATACGAGTTCTTGTGTCTAGAAATTAGAACTCATAATCAGTAAGCTGTTAAACTAGTATATCAAACTTAGCAGTTAAGTTAGCTGAGTAGATTAATTAATTTGTTAATTAAGTTAAGTATGATTAATTAATCAGTTAATCAATATTAATTAAGCTAACAAGATTAATTAAGCTAAGTAAGATTTATTAAAAATAGATATATATGGGGACGTATGAGAACGTTTAATATTAATAATTAAATATATTATCTTTTTTACCTTACTCCGTTTTTAATGAAACTTAGGTTAAAACGTAGATAAAAATATGCTCGTTCTAAAGACATATTCGTCGTTTTATAAAACGTCATATTTTAAAAGTTATACGAGAAAAACGAGTGAAGCAGCTGAATTAATATATATAAGCAAGCTAGCTAGCATGTCAAGCAGGTAGGTAGGCACGTCAAATCTATCCCACATCGATCAGAAGATTATTTGAGGTGCTTGCTTGCTTGCTATAAATAAGAAGCTTAGGATTCATTTTTCTTTGCTCATTTCTTTTCTTCTTCTCTCTATACGTTGGTGTTCTAACCAATAATCACTCAATCGCTATTACGATTCATTTTCCGACCGATCAATATATCCAATGTTTAAGTGCCGCCCATATTAGGGTTATACTTTGTCGTTCGTCGTTAATTCGATGAATGTTTAAGTATCGCACTTTGTCGTTCGTTGTGAGAATTTGATCTCGTGAGTTATCGTAAAAGCTGTATTGATCATTAACCCGGTTTTTGTGAAATTCGTTAAGGTTCGAATCTCATGACTACCGTTAAGGTTTGATTTGGGTTTTACACCAATACGTATTCCATTCTGTTAAACTATGTATTTAATTACCAAGAATACTCCCAACTACACCCTTACAATCAAACAAACTATTAAGCCAGTATGTGGGGTATTGTGCACATTACTACAGTTTTTATCACGATTAGGTGGGCGAACCTAAAATTAAGTGATACGTCATTCATTGGGGCAGCCAATGGTGATATGACCACTGTCACAGATCCGGTCGAGTGACAAATACTGTGGGTAGTTGGTTGATATTAGAAACATGTGTAAAAGATCTTAACACTGTGAATTATAACAAATGTGTCGTTTTTAGTAAATAGAATGATTCACTCAGTATTTTCCGCTGACAAAACCTTTTTAAAACGCGTTTCAGGTAATTACAGTAGATTGGAGTAAGGATTGTATCCGACACTGAAAGACTTCAAGAAGTGGCTTATTTTATTAATTAAATCAAATTAAGAAATATTGTTTTTATTAAAAGCTACCTTTGTAAAACATGGAATTTATTCCATCTATTTAAATAAAATCCGGTGTTTCTAAACTCTGATATTTTCCTAACTCACGGTCCTGATGAAATTTCCGCTGCAATGTTTTTTTCAAAATAATCACCGGTACCACTGGACTGCTCACGGCACCCGATTCCGGCTAGGATGGGGTCGGGGGTCGTGACAGTAAAGGTGGTATCAGAGCTAAGCCACTGCTTTAAGCCTATAAGTGTTGTGATAACAATACTTAAGCTTAAATAAAAGAGTTAGGAGATTGCTATTAACTTAACTGGTAGCACATCTGATAGCATTTAGACTTGAACATAAGAAAAGATGCCTTAGTATAAGCTAAGCCACTTGTTTACGCAAATAGGTGTTATAATAATACCTAAGTTTAAACGGAGAATTAGAAACTTAATATTATCTGATAGCACTCTGAATGATATTTAGACTCGAACTTAAGAATTTTGTCTTAATATAAGCTTCAAGATAAAATTAATTATATAAGTATAAATAAGTATAATTGGTATTCAATAAGAATAACGACTAGCAGGCAATAGCATTTAATTGCTATTTATTCTTGTTTATTGGTATTACTTGGTCAAGAATAAAGATATGTTATGGGAATACAAATTTCCTTGATTCTGGATGAAAGCCCTAATTAAAAAAAAAAAAAAAAGAGGCACTTTTTGAAAAGATACTGTTTATGGGAAATAGGAAATTTTCTCCGGCAAAACTGGGTATGGAGTAGTAGACTCTCCAGCTTGTCCGGATATACTAAAATTACCGCTCCGGCGCGAACCGGATAAGACGGGATAAATGGTATGTCAAACCAGTAACAAGATTTCCCTAAATAGTATCATGACCAAATATCTGACTGGTTTTTGGAAATATGAATCTATTATATACATTTAACCCTATGAAAGGTATGTATATTACAACATGTGAAATACATAATATAGTTATGTATATCTATAAGGAATTCCAAAAGTCAATTAAGAATAAAGCACAAGCATATGTGTCAATAATAAAATCTAGATTTCTTTATCAGGAATCTCTCGCATATATCTTTAATTTCGATGTCAAACATTCTTTCGTTTGATCATCTACCTCGTAACTCGTGCAACAAAATAATACTGGAAACCCATTAAGTTGGGACACCATCAAAAATATATAAGAATTACCAATGCGTTACCATAAACTATTAACGCCAGTAAGAAGCAGGTAAAGTTGTGCTAATACACAAGAAAATACATGAAACTTAAATTATACGTCCACAGATGTTGAAGTTTATCACACACGACTTCCAAGGCAAGATCTTTGAAAAATATAAATTAGGCACGATGATACCAATACTAATTCCATCGGTAAAAGAACTCCTAATCAAAAATCGGCACTTTGCCACATGATCTTACAAACGATCAAAATATCGCTGAGGTACTTTGGAATAATATTTCACAACCATCGAGGCACAGTCTAATTATAGTCATAATTATTGGCACTACAAAAGAAGTCATCTACCTTGTAAAATTCCCGATTTCATTTCACTTCATTCGACATTCTCTGATAATGTCATTTAACAAATAGTTATCACACGAAATTCCAGATAAGAAGTTCTTATATTTCTTTCGTTGCAATTCTGACTTCTGCCTATAAAGAGTTGACTTTCGTGTTTCTACTTCCTCTAATAGTCATCATACCATGAGGATTTCTTTCATAGTAGCAAATATTGATCTATTTCATTTCTTGGTAAATCCACACTTTACACATGCATTGTTTGTTGCGCATGTGGTTCGTTTGATTTATGAAGACCACTGGAGGGCTTCATTCCAATTTGTTATTTTTATCAAAAGTTCAAATATCGAATCACTATACTTGATCTTTGCATTTATAAACCATGTTTATTGCAAAACGTTGACTCTTTGATATCGAGTCAATAAGTTTCTTGAAAAACTCAATTTCCTTTAGCATACATGGTTTTTGTTGTAACCATATCCAAAATTTTTTTATTAATACATGAACTCGTTTTGTTTACACCAAGTTCAATTGTTTGAACTTGCTCGCATTACGTATTCAATTCAAAGTTCCATATGATGGATTGAAGCCATCATATTCAAAATAGTCCCGACAAGCACTTCCATTCTTTTGAACCATAACATGCTTGTTTAGTCTTCGAATTCATCAAATCATTTCTTTGATTACGATCACCTTGTGGTGACATTTTTCACAACATTTGAAAATTGTGCTAATCTCGTTTAAATTATTTATTTTTGGTAAATATTTGTAATAAAATATTAATAATAGTAGGTATTAATATTATTTTTAGGTATTAAGGGTATTATCAAGACAGGTATTGGATAGCATAGCCTTAGTTAGGCATGGACTGTCCACCTATGCTTAAACAAGGCAGCACTAACCAATATCCAACCATGATAATAACTATTTAATATATATAAATTAAGTCATCATACTTATTTAATAAATTTCAATTATATGTAAAAATATTTTCTATATATAGAAATATATATATATACTTCGTACTGTAAAGAGAAAACATATTTTCATAAAACAAATAAAGGGACGAATAAATTATCTAAATAATCGTCTAAATATTCATAAATAAGATATGTTATAAATAAATTTTATCTTGGTTAATATTTCACAACTATTAAATACTTATAGAAATATTCTTTTATAATATATACATATTAAAATATCAAATGTCATTTACGCAAGCCAATATTTAAGTATGCTCGATATTAAAATAAACATTTATTATTCCACTTTTATGATTTAAAATACCCTAATCTTATAGTTAAACATACTTGATTTTAAAAATAATAATCATGAGTTCTACGATATTGGGTAAACCTATTTATAAAACATATATCATTATTATTACGGGTTTTGATATTTTAAACCTATCTATATTTATTTATTATTCTACTTTATGATAACATAAAAGGAAAAGGTATTTAGTAAATCAAAATATCACCTATCTTTAAATCAAACATTTTGATTAAAATCATCTGAATACAATTATGTATTAAGACAAAAATACTCTAACTTTATTGTCTTTTCATGTATTCTTACAAATCACCCATCGCAGCACATTGATTTTCTCATATCATAATTCAATATTTGACGAATCATTTTCATGTTTTCATTTCATTTTGAACCAGATAATCTTAAGTCTTCCTTAGGTACCAATTAAGGTAAGTTTTCTTCTGACAAAGAATTTTACTAATTCCAAAAAGTTCTTCACATTCATTTTAAGAATCTATAGATCATATATCTTTTGGCTTAAACATAATCAACTTAGAAACTATATCATTTCAGAATGTATCATCTAGATGAAATGTATCATCTTTTGAAATATCTAGATTCGCTTCCTTGAAACTCTCAATTTCGAAAACGGTGAATTTATTCAGTCATCATAATTATTGAAATTCTTTCAGTCATTACAAACGCTTTGTAGCGTCCGAATAGAGTTGTAGCCTGTGTTAAACCCTATTCATGAGTCATTCGTTTGATTTGACATATTCTGGGTACAATTATGTACTCAGACTACGATACACTAAATTCTATTGTCCAGTACCATTTAAGTAAACAATATTAATTTTCGGATAATCATTAACAAATCATTTTTCATACTTCTACTCACAAATAGAGATTTATCAATTAAGAATCTCTCTCAGTTGATCAAAGTAAGTTCCTTTCTGACATTAAATCCTATTGTTTCTCCAAGTCATTTTATTTCAAAATTCATGCCTATCAAATATCTTTTGATTCCATCCCATAATATATTGTTTCTATTAAAATAAATAACATAACCCCAAGAAGATATCATAGTCCAAATCTCGAGGACGAGATTTTTATTAAGGTGTGGAGGATGTAACGACTCTCACTAAAATTAATACTTAGTATGATAATTATCCAATAAGGAAACCCTAAGTAAGACACCCAAGTGATTCTGCACAAACCCTAAAATTTCCGGAATGATCGGAATCAGGATCAGGGCCCCTAAAACTCAAGGGGGGGTTAAACCTAGTGGACGATTATCCTAAAAACGCGTTGCCTAAATCTGATTGGTCGAATCTGTTGATTCAGCATAGCTAGTCCCATGCGTGGCAACCCTATAGTCGGTTCCAACCCTTTACGGACCGTAAAGGGTTAGGCTTACGGTCCGTAAGCAGGAGCAAATTCGTGTATAAATAGCAGGCTTCGGGACTTGCTTCTGGGCACAAAAACGACGCTCAAATTCCAAATTGACGTCGAGTTATACTTCTTCTACTACTCAACCACACACCTCGAAACGCTGCCGCAATCAGGGTATTAACTCAATCGCTGTTCAATTCTTTTCTTTCCGTCAAGCTTTTGTAGCTCGGGATTTTACCCTCTAAATCCCTAAACTCTGCCCGTTATTAGGGTAATAACTCTAATCACTGGTACGATACTTTATCTGATCGATTATAACTATCCAACGATTGTCTGAGTGCTGCTCAAATTGAGTTATACTTTGTTATTCATTTTGATTTCGACTTGAATGTTTGAGTGTTGTCCAAACTCGGGCTATACTCTGTCATTCGTTGTGAATCCGCTGAATTATTAAGTATTGCACTTGTAAATCATTGTGAGGATTTTATCTCGTGATTATCGTTAAAGTTGAATTGAGTTAATACACTAATACGAGTTCTTGTGTCTAGAAATTAGTACTCATAATCAGTAAGCTGTTAAACTAGTATATCAAACTTAGCAGTTAAGTTAGCTGAGTAGATTAATTAATTTGTTAATTAAGTTAAGTATGATTAATTAATCAGTTAATCAATATTAATTAAGCTAACAAGATTAATTAAGCTAAGTACGATTTATTAAAAATAGATATATATGGGGACGTATGAGAACGTTTAATATTAATAATTAAATATATTATCTTTTTTACCTTACTCCGTTTTTAATGAAACTTAGGTTAAAACGTAGATAAAAATATGCTCGTTCTAAAGACATATTCGTCGTTTTATAAAACGTCATATTTTAAAAGTTATACGAGAAAAACGAGTGAAGCAGCTGAATTAATATATATAAGCAAGCTAGCTAGCATGTCAAGCAGGTAGGTAGGCACGTCAAATCTATCCCACATCGATCAGAAGATTATTTGAGGTGCTTGCTTGCTTGCTATAAATAAGAAGCTTAGGATTCATTTTTCTTTGCTCATTTCTTTTCTTCTTCTCTCTATACGTTGGTGTTCTAACCAATAATCACTCAATCGCTATTACGATTCATTTTCCGACCAATCAATATATCCAATGGATGTTTAAGTGCCGCCCATATTAGGGTTATACTTTGTCGTTCGTCGTTAATTCGATGAATGTTTAAGTATCGCACTTTGTCGTTCGTTGTGAGAATTTGATCTCGTGAGTTATCGTAAAAGCTGTATTGATCATTAACCCGGTTTTTGTGAAATTCGTTAAGGTTCGAATCTCATGACTACCGTTAAGGTTTGATTTGGGTTTTACACCAATACGTATTCCATTCTGTTAAACTATGTATTTAATTACCAAGAATACTCCCAACTACACCCTTACAATCAAACAAACTATTAAATCATCAGAAGATCCAGAATAATAAAGTGCATACTTAATTATCAGAAGAAATAGAATCAAGAAGTTTGTTAACTCAATCCTGCATGCTGATTTGTGAGTCATTCTCTTTTTATCAAATGTTTTACAATACTCCAAATTATTTTCAGAATTATAATTACAGTGATTAAGTTGATGTAATCACCAAATTACAGCCAGTATGTGGGGTATTGTGCACATTACTACAGTTTTTATCACGATTAGGTGGGCGAACCTAAAATTAAGTGATACGTCATTCATTGGGGCAGCTAATGGTGATATGACCACTGTCACAGATCCGGTCGAGTGACAAATACTGTGGGTAGTTGGTTGATATTAGAAACATGTGTAAAACATCTTAACACTGTGAATTATAACAAATGTGTCGTTTTTAGTAAATAGAATGATTCACTCAGTATTTCCCGCTGACAAAACCTTTTTAAAACGCGTTTCAGGTAATTACAGTAGATTGGAGTAAGGATTGGATTCGACACTGAAAGACTTCAAGAAGTGGCTTATTTTATTAATTAAATCAAATTAAGAAGTATTGTTTTTATTAAAAGCTACCTTTGTAAAACATGGAATTTATTCCATCTATTTAAATAAAATCCGGTGTTTCTAAACTCTGATATTTTCCTAACTCACGGTCCTGATGAAATTTCCGCTGCAATGTTTTTTTCAAAATAATCACCGGTACCACTAGACTGCTCACGGCACCCGATTCCTGCTAGGATGGGGTCGGGGGTCGTGACAGATATTACATTCGATGGTTGAAATATATCAATCTTTATGCTTCCGTTGTGCATTTAAATATTGTATGGTTTGACTATATTGTTGCCAACTACATCACGGTAATCCCCCTCCGGGCCCACCGGTGAAATACGTGGAAATCGGGGTGTGACAGGTTGGTATCAGAGCCAACGTTGAGTGAATTAAACACTATCCTTATGTGTTTAATCTCAATGACACAAATGCACATACTCGAGTCTAGACAAGAACATAGGACAAATTCGAATTGTCATTCTAGTTTGTCTTTTATTGTTTATTGTGATTTAAAGGTTTGTTAAGCAGGAAATATGCCACCAGCAATTAGAAGGGGAGGAAGAGGCAAAGGGCCGATCACTACTCACAATGATCACGAGGCCGAACCTTCACATATGCGAGCTCCTTCCAGCACAAGGAGTGAAGAACCTCAGAGGCGTAGAAGGAACCTCTTTGAGCCCGCAAGACGGTCTACCTCACATAGTTCGACACCTTCATACCGTCACTCTTTTGGACCAAATTCAGAGAACGAGCCCAGTAACCCTCAACCTTCGTTTATACCTCTCCAGCGATCTGCTTCGCACCGTTCCTATGGCGATCCTACTCCTTTCTTCCAAGGCCGGTTCAACCCGGCAGACTATGTACAGGAACCAGTAGGTTTTAACCCGCTAGGACCAGAAGACCATTTCTCCGAAGATAACGCGATGGATATGGACGAGGACACGGACCCCATAGAACCTGCAAGAGGTACTCCCAACCATCCTATCGAGATCTCTGATGGGTCATCCTTTCACGGAACACCCTATCAAGGTCCCGACAGCTACCAAGCTAGGTTTAACCAGTGCGAGTGGTACTTTACACCCTCTCACCATTCATCACCTCACCAGCAGCAACAACAGCAACAGGATCCTTCTGAGGATTCGCGTTTCGTGGCAGTTACGCCACCACCTCCACCGCCACCAGTTCAACAAGCACCTCCAGATCCGCCAAGGCGTAGGAGATCAGGCGCGCGGATGTCCACACGAGGAGGGGAATTCCACTTTAGCACCCCTCGCCACTCGAGTGCGAGTCATTTTCCGCCGTTGCCTGAAGAACCACAAATGGGTGAACCTTCGAGCCACCTAGCAGAGGTGAATTCTGCACCAGTTGCACCACCTCCGCCACCATTTGGGTATGATAACCCTATACCTGCGTACGCCGGTTCCACAGCGTACAACCCGTTTGAGCAGCCAGCTCACACGCACTACAACTATAATTATGCCGATGCCGACCTATACGTGGTATCGGCCAATTACAACGCCCTCCATCCCGAAGGACCTTATGGAAATCCTTGGGGATTAGGATACGCAGCTCATGGGTATCCAGCACCTACTAGACCTCCGGTTCAACAACCATCGCAGCAGCCACGTTTTTCCCCACCGGAGCAGGAAGAAATCCTTCACCGTTTAAATAGGGTAGAACGAGACTTTGAGCAAGAACGCAAGAACAATCGTGGATTCCTTAAAGGCCTAGCAAACCTATTAAAGGGGAAGAAGAAGCGAGATCATTAGTCCTTATATGTTCTAATGTAATTCCTATTTTAAATCAAGTCCCTGTGTGGACATTTATTTGTTCAGTCCCTGTGTGGACATTTATAGTGTGTAGTCCCTGCGTGGACAATTTCCTTTCAGTCCCTGCGTGGACTTGTTTTCTATAGACCTCTGCATAGGTATTTGTCTATTAAAAGTCCCGTTTAGGGCAGTGTGTAATCATTATTATGATTAATGGAATGTTAAGCTTATAAATTTCATTTTTTATATACATTATTATATGAAATAAATTAAAAAAATCATTCCTTTTTAATTAAGTCTGCCTAAATAAAGAATCTTAATGGTGAGACCTAGCCTGGTGTCATTATAAGACCCGGCCAAGATGGTGAGACCTGAGTAAAAGGTTCAGATTCCTGTTAACCTCTGTAAATGTGTTAACATTCTTGGCAGATGTGATTCGCTAAAATCACACGCGTCATTCTTATATAAGAATCCTTCAGAGGATTCCAAGACCTAAGTTAATGATTTATAAATCATGGGTTAAATCATCCATTAGTGATGTAGTGCCTACGGGCCATACTTATTGTCATATAAGACAACAGACAGTTGTAGTCTATGACTCTCTGTCAGAAAAAAGGGTAAAAGAACTCTGGTTCAAACCTTCATGCCTTGATTCTCTGAAATCCTGGCTAATAATATATAAAACGTCCTTGTGACTAGGCTGTTGTGCCACTAACAATATTGTTTGTAATTAGGATAAGTTATATTCAAATCCTAAATAAAAGTGAGTAACAAGTTAACCAAATATGGTCTATGTTTACCATGGTTAATGAATTGCCATAAAAGACAATTCCATAATAAACTCCTAAATAAAGTTCTGTCATATTCCTTGTAGCAGATCAAGATCTCAAAATGGCTGACCCAAATGGAGTTAATAGTCATTCAAAGGAGGATGACAATGATAACGCCCAAATTTATATAACGGGCGCGGAACTGAAAGCTTTGGTAGACAACGCTGTTAAAGAAGCCTTAGATCGGCAGTATGAAGAGTACAGCGAGTCTCGAAGCAGGACCCTATCTACACCACACTCAAAGCCAAGAACCCATTCTAAATCTCACAGCAAACCACCCTCGACCCCGTCTAAGCCTAAGAAGGATGACGATCGACACTCATCAAATGAGAATAGAGTCCGTCCCAAGAAATTAGTGTTCACTGATGCACCTCGCGCCAAGGGTTGCACGTATAAGTACTTTGTTTCCTACAAACCCCGAGATTTTACAGGGGAAAAAGGCGCGGTGGATTGTATGACCTGGTTAGACGAAATGGACACTGTCGTGGACATCAGTGGTTGTGCTGAGAGAGATGTGGTGAAGTTTGTATCACAGTCGTTCAAGGGTGAAGCCCTAGCATGGTAGAGATCATTGGTTCAAGCCTCTGGGAAGGCTGTTTTGTATAGCATGTCATGGGAGGAATTTATCGCTCTCATTAAAGAAAATTACTGCCCTCAGCATGAGGTTGAGAAGATAGAATCTGACTTCTTATCATTAGTCATGAAGAACCTGGATTGCCAGGCATATCTCACGAGTTTCAATACCCTGTCAAGGTTGGTTCCGTGCCTTGTGACCCCGGAACCCAAACGGATCGCGCGTTTCATTAGGGGTTTGGCCCTAGAGATAAAAGCTAGCATGAAGGCTTCTAGGCCTGCTACATTTAGATCCGTGGCGGATATATCTCTGTCTCTCACACTGGATGCAGTGAGGCAGAGATCTCTGAGAAATGCAGACGGTGAGAAGAGGAAACGTGAAGATGATGATTCACGTAAGTCAAGCAAGAAGCATCGGGGGAATCGTGACCATAAGAAGGGATCGGAGACCAAGAAGAATGACCGACAGTCGGGCGATAGGCCCAAGTGCAATGTTTGCAAGAAGCACCACTTCGGAAAGTGCAGATATGAGCAGAAATCCCAGCCGAAAGCATGTGGGATTTGCAAGTCCTCTGAGCATAGGACACTTGAGTGCAAGAAACTCAAAGATGCAACTTGTTATGGTTGCAACGAAAAAGGGCACATCAAGACTAACTGCCCGAAGCTGGTGAAGAAGGCTGAAGAAGGGAAAAAGACCAATGCGAGGGTCTTTCAGATGAATGTTCAAGAGGCTATCCAGAACGACAACGTCATAACCGGTACGTTTCTTATCAATGATGTATTCGCAAGAGTATTATTTGATCCCGGAGCAGATAAATCCTTTGTGGATGATAAGTTCTGTGAGTTGTTAAAATTGCCTGTTAAAACCTTGAATGTGAAATACGAAGTAGAACTAGCTGATGGGACTATGGGAACAGTCTCAACTGTTTTAGATGGATGTGTTATATCCATTAGGAATCACTCATTTCCTTTATCCCTATTACCCTTTAAACTAGTTGGTTTCGATGTAGTATTGGGTATGGATTGGTTATCTGTCACACCCCGATTTCCACGTGTCTCACCGGTGGGCCCGGTGGGGGATTACCGTGACGATGTTGGCAACAATATAGTCAAACCACACAATTATATAATGCACAGCGGAAGCATAATTTAAATATATAATTTCAACCTCTGATTGTAATATCAAAATGTATTACAGAAGTTGAATATCCACAGTGGATCGAAAATAAAGATAAAGTATTGTTCCATTAGATACTGCAATCAAGCTTGCGAGGCTTATCCCGACGCTAGGGAGCTAATACCAGCCAATTACGTTTAGGTACCTGCACTTAATCTTTTTGGGGAAAATACGTCAGTTTACACTGGTAAATACATTCAACTGACACATTTGAAAATGTTTATTAAAAATTGATTTGAATGCACAAGGCACAAACTCTTTTATAACTTGGGAAAATTCATAATGATCTTGTGAACGTTTTACATGTTCTTTTATGCGTTCAGTAGCCCGGGTCGTGCCGGGTTAAAGATTTATAGACACACCACGTTCGCGTAAAACCGTAGTACAGAAACCAACGGCTACGTCTTTTAGTTTTAATGTCGACACTTTATACCGGGTGTACGCCTACACCGGGATGTCGATGGTCGTGGCCATTTCGTAAAATGATGCCGAGGATATCCGGGACAACGGTCATTAAACCCCCCAAAGGCTTTTAAGCAACAAAACTGTTTAAATGAGCCGATCATATTATTTAATTATCCACCTAAGCGATGGATGAATATAATGCTCAATCAAGCGGTATTAATATACCGTAACCCAAGCCCATATAGGGGAAATAAGTCAAAAGTATTTACCTTTGCAAGTATTAATCCTTAATTTAGATCAAGTCACCGATAGCTTTTACTGGGGCTCCTAATCTGGAACGAAGGTTTTAATTAACCTCTTAGAATCCTAACGGTCCTTGTATTAGCCGTAGCTTAAACCGGTTGATTCCGATATATAGGTATGGTTAATTCGCACGAAAAGGCGAAAACCGGGAATGGAGTATGATTTGGACCCAACAAGTTCAGAGACTTGTTTTATATGGGTTTATGGTTCATACTCTGGATTTTGGGGTTCAAATAATATAATTTGACCCGTATCGGCTATTGCACGAAAACTAGTTCCATGAGCCGTACCGTGTGCGCAAATAGGCGAAACGGTTAACCATAAGAGTCGTACGCTTATTTCCTAAGTCAATATGCCTTAAAAGTATTTTGGTATCAGTAGGATACCTTCCGTAATGCCCGTAACGAGTTTAAGTTAATATTATGCCCCGAAGGGGCTTTTCGGTCATTTTAAAGACTTAAAAAGGACTTTTCGAGTTCTACAGGAAATCTGAGTTTCCCGAACAGCTTATAAAGCTTAAAATACTTTATTTATTATTTAAAACCAGTGGCAATTGGAATCGGGTCAAAAGACCTTGTAGAACTCCCGTTTTGGCCAAAAAGGGCATATTCGGTATTTACCGAACCGTAGCCATAACCGCAGGTTATGAGCAAGGTAAAAATTATAAAAAATCTTTAAAATTCCCAAAATATTATTTCACCACAGTGGGTAAAAGTTTTGGTGACGAAAACTTGGGTTAGATGGGCGTTATGCTAATTGCGCCGTTAATTACAAAACTTTCTTAAAAGTGCGCCTTTTAGCATAACTCTCATTCTAGGCCTCGGATTGACGTGAAACTTCAGGGACATGCTTATAATTTAATAAGCAAGGTTTTGGTCCGTTCACGTGTCCGAAATACTCGTTTTAATTTTAAAAGGCCGTTACGGTCAACTTTTAGGCGAATGACGGAATTGCGTAAAAGACTCGGGTAACTCATGAACCGACCACAGAGGCTTATACCAACATGTGACCTGGTCCTAAGAGAGTCCTAAGGTATATTTATACCTCACTAAAACGGGTCAGAACTGAAGTCAAAGCAAAAGTCAAACTTTTGCGACTTTCGGCTCCGAACCGGTTCTATATAGTAAATGATCGATTCAAACGAGCGCAAACAGGTTTATATACTCATTATCATGTTTTATGATTATCAAAACAGGTTCCATAACATATATATTACAGATTATGCATAAATCGCTAAAATAGCTTTCTGTTGACTTTTTAACCGCACGTTTGACTCGACATTTGACATAGTTAGAGTGGTGATCAGGGGGAACCATTTTAGAGGTTTAATACCCACATAAATACCAACTCAAAACTACTTTTGGTTCGTCATAAGACTGAACCATCACTGAGTTATTTTAAAGTCAGACCGTAGTTACGACGGTTTGGTTCTTAGCCATTTACTAAGCATAAACTGAATCACAAAGGATCTAAACGACTTACAGTAGTTGGTTCTTGCTTAGGGAACTTCAGAGAAGTCTTGAGAGCTTGAGAGATGTTTAGTAGAAGTGTTTTTGAGTGTGTGAATGTTATGAGCCAAAGAGGCCTATTTATAGTCACACAAGACCCTCAAGATCTTTACACAACATACTATAACTGATCATGGATCATGGGCAGGTGTCCCTAAGGGTAATGGGTCGTGTAGGGGTCACCCATGCTGCCATAATTGATCAAATGATCGTTCAAGAGCTCAAAAGTCAAGAAGTTACAACCATTCTGCATCTGGGCGTCGTACGCGACCCGCATGGACAATCCATGCAACTTGTACGCGGGTCGCCTGGGATCAACAATTCAGACGCGTAATAGAGGGAGCTCGCGGCCCGCCTCAACTTAGGTTTAAACCTTACGCGGGTCGCGTGAGGTTATATTTTCAGAATTTTTCAAATCTTTTATAATCATTACAGAATCGGGCCATTAATAACGAAATCTTTCGTAATGATTTACCTGGCCTTTCGGTTCTGAAGGGGTAACTTTGCGGTTTGGCCCTCGGTTATTTACCGATAGGGGCCTCGTGTTAATTACCCGCATTATTAAGTCCCCGGTTTATTTATTTAATTATTCTGAAAGCCTTAACTTTCATTGTTGACGCTTTTAACCCTTCTTCTACGAATTCGATCGTATCTTTCTCGTTTCATATCGAAACTTCGCGAAATTCATATATATTATTTTAGTGAGGGTATAATACCGTTACAAAGTCTTTGGGACGTTAAAGGGTCACTCAGAGGTATTATTAAACATGTTGACACAGTTAACCCTCGTAGTTTGTAATCTCTCACTTTCTTTCGCGTTTTATATTTGTACGATCTATAATTTATTTGTTTGAAGGTTTAAGCATTATTTAGGGATACTATACAGTATATTTACCCTTGTTGACAATTATAACCCTCGAATTTATATACTTTCAAGGTTTGTCAAAATTAGTCCTTTATTTATTATAGATGCCACGTGTAAACAAATGACACGTGTTAACACATCATTGGACACAAAATTTCGAGGTGTTACATCCTCACCCCCTTAAAATAAATCTCGACCCGAGATTTACTCAAATAAGTAGGGGTATTTTTCTTTCATTGTAGCTTCGACTTCCCACGTATATTCAGGACCTCTACGAGCATCCCATTTGACTTTTACAATCGGTACGTGCTTTCTGCGAAGCTTCTTCACCTGTCGATCTTCAATCGACAAAGGTTTTTCTATGAACTTTAAGCTCTCATCTATATGCACATCTGTGTGTGGAATCACCAACGATTCGTCGGCGAAGCACTTTTTGAGATTGCAGATGTGGAACACATTGTGAATTCCATTGAGCTCTTCAGGCAAGTTCAACTTATAGGCAACTGATCCGACTCGTTCAATGACCTCAAAAGGCCCTATGTATCTCGGACTCAGCTTGCCTTTCTTGCCGAAACGCATCACCCCCTTCCAGGGTGACACCTTAAGTAATACCTTTTCACCCACTTCGAAGTGAAAATCCTTACGCTTTGGATCAGCGTAGCTCTTCTGCCTATCGCGGGCAGCCTTGAGACGTTCCCGGATCTGGACAATCTTGTCCGTCGTCTGGAAAACAATCTCTGGTCCCGATAATTGGACCTCTCCTACTTCCGCCCAACAAACAGGCGATCTGCATTTCCTACCATATAATGCCTCGAAAGGCGCAGCCTTTATGCTGGTGTGGTAGCTATTATTGTAGGAGAACTCGATCAGGGGTAGGTTTTTATCCCAATTACCACCTAGATCGATCGCACATGCACGAAGCATGTCTTCTAGCGTTTGGATAGTACGCTCACTTTGACCGTCCGTCTGTGGATGGTAAGCCGTACTAAAGTTCAAACGCGTGCCCAAAGATTGCTGGAAACTCTTCCAGAAGTGAGATGTGTATCTAGTATCCCTGTCGGAGATAATAGACACAGGTATGCCGTGTAAGGCTACAATCTTATCCACATATAGTTGGGCTAGCATATCGGAGCTATACGTCTCCTTGATGGGTAGAAAGTGAGCTGATTTAGTCAGCCTATCCACTATGACCCATATTGTATCGTTTCCTTTCCTGGTCTTGGGTAACTTGGTTATGAAGTCCATAGTTACGCATTCCCACTTCCACTCGGGAAGTTCAGGCTGTTGTAGCAAGCCAGACGGCTTTTGGTGCTCGGCTTTGACTTGAGCACAAGTCAAGCACTTTGCTACATGGGCGGCTACAGACTTTTTCAAGCCTATCCACCAATAATTTGCCTTTAAGTCTTGGTACATTTTATCTGCACCCGGATGGACTGAGTATTTGGAACTATGGGCTTCCTGGAGAACAACATCTCGTAGTCCTCCATAAATCGGAACCCATATACGTCCGTTCAGCCTAAGAATTCCATCCTTGCTAAGAGTCAACTGCTCTTCAGTTACTCCTAGCTTTTCATTAGGATAATTAGCTTCCAACACAGCCTCACGCTGCGCAGCTAATATCTTTTCCATCAAATTATTTTTAACTTCAATGCTCTTGGCATTGATTCGAATGGGTTTTACCCTTTCTTTCCTGCTCAATGCATCGGCGACTACATTCGCCTTGCCGGGATGGTACCTGATTTCACAGTCATAATCATTCAGGGTTTCCATCCAACGGCGTTGTCTCATGTTCAATTCCTTCTGGTTGAACAGGTGCTGGAGGCTTTTGTGATCAGAATAAATCACAAATTTAATGCCATAAAGGTAATGCCTCCATAACTTAAGTGCAAATACAACGGCACCCAACTCCAAATCATGGGTGGTGTAATTCTTTTCATGCACCTTTAATTGCTTTGAAGCATAGGCAATCACCTTGCCCTTTGACGTGATGTCGTGGTCACGCAAATTTAATCCCAAAAAAACAACTATGTAAATAGTGGTAAGCGGGTATCGAACACAGGGAGTTTGTGGAAAATGTGTTACTTGAAAATTATCTAAGTTAACTAAAATTACACTAAATTGCAAGGAAAATAAAATTCACGAGTTGTTTTGATTTGATTGGTTTTAAAAACTAAGATTAATTAACTACTTTGCAAAATGAACTTGAAGTTGTAAACAATTGAGAAATAAACGACTATCTTGTGTATCCGGTTTGCTTCAACTTTTGTGTTAATCATTTAACTAGAAAGAACTACATAGACATAGTTCATGCATAAACAATTGCAGTGATGAAAGAGGACGAAGTACTCAGATTCCGAGAACGTGAGGTTGTCACCCGATGATCAATCAACCCTTACCCAAACCTAACTATACCCATGATATCCCGATTGCCAACGGCACCAAGAACGTATGGTTTCTAATTAGTTTAAAATAAGAATCAACCTGTTACTAACAATTGACTACACACCATAACAATCAATTTAAATGAAAAGAGATTGATATTCTAGAAATGCAAATAAGAACACAAAAGTCTAAACAAACCTTCACCACAAGATAGTCATTAAAGTACCTAGCCACTCATGGCTTTAACACACATCATGACAAAATAGAAATAACAAACAATGTTTCCAAGTTTCACCAACAAAGACAAGAAATATAGTGCCAAGATTCTTTCCACTTGATTCTAGTGAAAGATTATGCAAAAGATGTGTTTCTTAACTCCCAAGTGCCTCCTAAATAGTCCCCCCACTCGTTTTTCTCAAGTAGTAACCGAAACCCCATGATTAGATATCATAATTCTTTATAAAATGGGCTTTAAATGCGTCGGTTACGTCTTTGGTTCGATCAGCGCCGTAAGCTACGGCCTCCTGCCGTAGCTTACGGTGGGCAGTGGGTTCCAAATCTCAGTCATCGCCGTAAGATACGGCGGGTGACCGTAGCTTACGGCGGGCAGTGGTTCCTTACGCCTTCCGGCTCCTGTCTTACGGCGGCATTTTTGGCCATTCTTTGGGTGCCGTAGCCTACGGCAGAGACCGTAGGTTACGGCCCTGAATGACTTTTTTCTCCCGTTTTCTTCATTTTTCTTTGGTTCCCACATATTTCGATCACACCAGCCTCTAGCATCCTTCAAACCCTCTTAAACCCGCATTTTGTACACTTTAACACCTGTACCATCATAAACTTGTGATTACCTAATTCATGCAAATAACCGGATAAAATGTAGAATGTGCGTTATGTTTAAGCCTTTTAAGGGTTGTCCTACGGACCACCCGTCACATCCCCACACTTACCCATTGCTTGTCCCAAGCAACCACTTCAAAAACTGTTTTAACCATAAGCGACCAATCATGCAAACCAAACCAAAGTGCCATCCTTTTACTAGCTTTTTATCAATCCACAAGACACACCCCTCACAACTCTCGGTGACAAGAAAAATTAGCAACTTATGCTAAACCACTCAATGCGTATATGTGTGTGTGCGACAATAAGCTTGTATGAAAATCAAGTTGCCTCCTAACCAATGTCTAGCATGCTTTTTGAATCAAGGAAACTTACGGGTTGTAATGAGGCTAGGTGCAAGGGTAGGAAAAGGAATATATATGTAGTAGCGAAGGATTTAACCCGGTCTTTTTATTACACAATGAAACAAACGAACAACTATCAAACTTAACTACTATATACAAGACAACTAAGCATCACTTTTTTTTTTTTTTTTCATATTTTCATTGTTTTTTTTTTTTTTTTTTTTTTTTTTTTTTTTTTTTTTTTTTTTTAGAACACAACTAAATCACAAACTACTAAACAACCACTAATTATAAGACCGGGTTAAATCGGGTAAATTCTTAGGAAAACTAGCTAGGGGGTAACAAATGATAGGCTTTAAGCACAAAATGGGCAACTAAATGTCCAAACCCCCGCCCCTCTCGCAACCATGCTCATATATATAATTAATGAGGTCCAACCCCCCCAAATCCCACACTCGCACTCATCTAGACGAGGCATCCTAGAAGTCCCCTATCATCTGCAAAAGCATGTTGACTCTAGGATTTAACAAGTATTCACACACAAGTTCTATTAACACACAACACATAACGCCACTCAAACAAGGAAATATCACTAACAATCATGCGTGGCTCAATTCTCACCAAGAAAGGATTAGAGATGGGTGTCGGTGTGTCAAATGGAACAATATCAAGTGTTCAAAATTTTACACTTCCGCTTGGATTTGCAAAAAATTTTTGAATTTTCTCAAAAATTTCCCCCATCCCCACACTTGGGATACATTGTCCCAATGTATGGTTTTGAGGGAAAAATCGCTTTCAACAAAAACATCCCCAATGGCTTATATTCTCAAACCCAAATATTTTTTTTTTTTTTTTTTTTTAAATTTTCAAAAAATTAAGTTTTCAAAAAAATTTTTTAAGAAAAACATAACTTTTACCCTACCCCCCATTAAAAACCCGTGTTGTCCTCAACACTATGTTCGGGAAATTCGTGAAAATTTCCCCACACTTGTTTCGAACACCGGTTTTGAACGAGATTTATTCGAAACGAAATAAACTACGCTAAATATTTACAAATACCAAACCTGGGCCTCTTTCACGTTTCCTCATCATCCACTGGGCGTAAAATGTAGCCCACTTTATCTAGTTCAAGGTTGTTGATATCATTCCCTTCCAAGTACGGTTTGAGGCGATGCCCGTTAACCGTTTGTTGCTTGTTTGTTCGTTCGTCTTGAATATCAACATCTCCGAACCTTCCCACTCTTCGGACAACGTAAGGACCCATCCACTTGCTTTTCAGTTTCCCCGCAAACAATTTCAACCTTGAATTATACAACCACACTTTCTGACCCACTTCAAAGTTCTTTTTCTTAATCTTCGCATCATGAACTTTTTTAAGTTTGTCTTTGTATGCGGCTGCACATTCATAAGCTTGGTCCCTTATTTCCTCTATTTCATTCAATTGAAGCTTTCTCGCCCGACCCGCTTCATCATAGTTTGCGTTCACTGTTTTAATTGCCCAATACGCCCGGTGTGCCAACTCCATAGGCAAGTGACATCCTTTCCCATAAACCATCCGATAAGGAGTGGTATCAAGTGGAGTTTTGTAAGCCGTTCGATAGGCCCACAACGCATCGTCAAGCTTGCTTGACCAATCCTTCCGATCCGTTCTCACCGTCTTCATTAAAATCTCTTTAATTTGCCGGTTAGAAACTTCGACTTGACCACTCGTTTGTGGGTGGTATGGTGTAGCAACGCGGTGGTTCACATTGTATCTCTTGAGCAACTTCCCAAAATTGAAATTCTTGAAATGTGACCCGCCATCACTTATTATCACCCTAGGCACACCAAAACGAGCAAAAATATTAGATTGCACAAACTTACAAACAACGGAGTGATCATTGGTCCTTGTGGCAATAGCTTCAATCCATTTCGACACGTAATCGACCGCCACCAAAATGTATAAGAACCCATTTGAGTTTGGGAAAGGACCCATGAAGTCAATTCCCCAAACATCAAATACTTCTACTACCAAAATTGGGTTTAACGGCATTTCATCACGTTTCGAAATACTTCCCATTCTTTGACAATTGATGCAATTCCGGGCATACTCACAAGAATCCTTGAAAATCGTAGGCCAATAAAACCCACTAGATAACACCCGATAACCCGTCTTGTTCCCACTAAAATGCCCACCACACGCCGATGAATGAGCATGAATCAAAATCTCTAGAACTTCCGTTTCGGGAACACATCTTCGTATCACTTGATCGGCTCCAATTTTGAACAAGTCGGGTTCGTCCCATATGTATTGCTTCACTTGACTAAGAAATTGTTGTCGTCTCTTCCTAGTCCAATGACTTGGAATTGCACCCTTAGCCAAATAATTGACATAATGGGCATACCAAGGTGCAACATAAGTGGAGACGGCCAACAAGTCTTCATCGGGGAACCGTTCATTTATTTGACTTGGGTCATCGACACCTTCCAACGGGATTCGGGACAAATGATCCGCAACAACATTTTCACACCCTTTTTTGTCCCGAATCTCAAGATCGAATTCTTGTAGTAGAAGCACCCAACGAATCAACCGGGGTTTTGCATCCTTCTTTTCCATCAAATATCGGACCGCGCTATGATCCGAATACACTATCACCTTGCTTCCCCAAATATAAGATCGAAACTTGTCCAAGGCATATACCACCGCTAATAATTCTTTCTCGGTTGTGGTGTAATTAAGTTGCGCCTCGGACAATGTTTTGCTTGCATAGTATATCACCACCGGCTTTTTATCTACCCTTTGCCCCAAAACCGCTCCAATAGTTGTATCACTAGCATCACACATAATCTCGAACGGCTTTGACCAATCCGGTGGTTGCAAAATGGGAGCCTTCACCAACTGTTCCTTCAAAACATGAAACGCTTGCAAACATTCATCAGTAAAATCAAAGGGAACATCTTTTAATAATAAGTTACATAAAGGTTTTGTGATCACACTAAAGCCTTTAATAAACCTTCGGTAAAACCCCGCATGTCCCAAAAAAGATCTCACCCCCTTTACATTCTTTGGTGGGGGTAAAGATGAAATTACCCGAATCTTTGCTTTGTCTACCTCCATCCCCCGGTCCGAAATGACATGCCCCAAAACAATACCCTCTTGAACCATAAAATGGCTCTTTTCCCAACTTAGTACCAAGTTTGTCTCAACACACCTTTTTAAAACTTTTTCTAATTCATTAAGACAAGAGTCAAAACTTGGACCAAAAATGGAAAAATCGTCCATAAATACTTCAAGAGACTCCCCGACCATATCCGAAAATATACTCATCATACATCTTTGGAATGTGGCGGGGGCGTTACATAGTCCAAATGGCATTCGCCGAAAAGCAAATGTACCATATGGACATGTAAACGTGGTTTTGTGTTGGTCGTCCGGGTGAATAGCAATTTGGTTATATCCCGAATACCCATCCAAAAAGCAATAATATTTTTGACCGGAAAGTTTTTCAATTATTTGGTCAATGAAGGGTAACGGGAAATGGTCTTTTGAGGTAGCCGCGTTTAATTTGCGATAATCAATACACACTCGCCACCCGGTTACCGGGCGGGTGGCGATTTGCTCACCTTGTTCATCTTTCACTACTTGGATGCCGGATTTTTTAGGCACTACCTGTGTCGGACTTACCCATGCACTATCCGAAATGGGGTAAATGATCCCCGCATCCAACCACTTGATGACTTCTTTCTTCACCACTTCTCTCAAATTCGGATTTAACCTTCTTTGTGTTTCACGGGTCGGCTTTGCATCCTCGCTTGTAATAATCTTGTGCATCACAATGGATGGACTAATACCTTTTAAATCGGCTATCGTCCACCCAATCGCCGCCTTATGAGCCTTCAACACCCGCATCAATTCTTCCTCTTGAGCTACCTCTAAGTTGGAAGCAATGATTACCGGTAAGGTATCATTCTCCCCCAAGAATGCATACTTTAGGTGCTTTGGTAGCTCCTTCAACTCTACACTTGGTGGACTTTCCAAAGAAGGCTTTGTGCCCGAATCAATTTCCACCGGTAATGTATCCGTTTGATAAGTCCATGGTGGACTTCCTTCTTTCACCGCGAGAGCTTCTTGCTCCTTCTCTTCAACCTCTAGCTCGCATGTATGAACCTGCAAAGACATATCACAAACACAAGAGCCCAAAATTTCTTCTTCGAACACCTTCGGGTCATAGCCATCTATAAAATCTGCCAAGAAACACTCATCACCATACACATTAGTACCGTTAGTAAAAACATTCAACCTCATTTTTCTATTACCGAATGTCATGTCAACTGTGCCATAACGACAATCAATAATAGCATGTGCGGTGTTCAAAAATGGCCGACCCAAAATAACATTTTGTTGTTGAATTGGGTCCGCGGATGAGTAATCTAGCACAAGAAAATCAACGGGATAATAAAATTCATCAACTTTAACTATAACATCCCGTACGATACCCCGGGGAAGCTTGTGAGACAAGTCGGCTAATACAACCGTTGTTTCGACCCGCTTCAATGGACCAAAATCGTATTGGTCATATAACCCCCCCGGTAGGATACTTACTCCGGCTCCAAGATCCAACAATGCCCTTGTGGTTTGAAAATTTCCAACTTGAATATTTATTAAGGGCGTTCCCGGATCTTGTAACTTAGGAGGAAGGTCTCCTTTCAATACCGCACTTACCCGCTCCGTCAAATCTACCAATTTAGGCACTTTTTGTTGCCTCTTTTGAGTACACAATTCCTTTAAAAATTTGGCGTAAGCGGGTACCTGTTTAATAGCTTCAAGTAGAGGAAGATTAATTTTAACCTGTTTGAATACCTCCCACATTTCCTCTTTTTGAGGACCCCGTTTTGAAATAAAATTCTTTTTACCCGGATCTAGCAAGGCCGAAGGAAACGGTACTTCACTAGACCCCTCACCCTCATTTACTTTTTCTTTTTCTTTAATAATTTCGGGTTTTTCAAAATTGGGTTTTTTAGACGAAACAATGGGTGGTTCGTTTTCTTCCTCACTTTCTTGACCCGTTATATCCTCAACCACCCCTTCAACCAAATCCGGTGAAGGATTGGTTTTATACTCTTTCCCACTTCTCAAAACACTCACATGATGAATATTAACATTGTTACCTCTTGACGTACCGTGAGATGGATTTACCTTAGTGTCGCTTGGTAATTGACCTTTACCCTTCTTCAATTCGGACACTTCGGTTGCAAGTTGACCCATTTGAGTGGTCAAAGTTTGGATTGCTTTGTCTCGCGCCTCATCCTTTTGTATGCGTGCGTCATCCATTTGGTTCCTCTTTTGCATCTCCACTTGCATACTCTTCAACATTTCCATCATTTCATTTCCACCCGAAGACCCTCCTTTTTCTTGACCCGCTTGGTATTGCCTTTGGTATCCTTGGTTGTTCCCACCTCTATGTCCACCTTGATTATTGTAAGGTTGGCGCGAACCATAATTCCCTTGGCTACCTTGAAAGTTCGGGTTTGATTGATTCGAAGGGTTCCCATAACGAAAATTCGGATGATTTCTCAACCCGGGGTGATAAGTGTTAGAATTCATGTTGTAATTTCTACCACCCCCTCCTTGACCTTGAATGGCATGAACTTCTTCAAATTGCCCTTCAACCATTCCTTGGCAATTTTCCGCCGCATGACCTATTTCATTACACAATGCACAAACGTCATAAATTTGATTAGAAGTTTGTATATTACCGTCATCAACCGCGTGCACTTGTGTTCGAGTAACGGCCGGTCGTGCTCTCCTTGATGCTTGCGCCTTCCTCTTTGAGGTGATTGCCATTTGCTCCAAAAATTCCCAATCCTCATATTCATAGTTTGTGCCGAAAGTTCCATTTGTGATGGACATCAAATCTCGTGCATCTTCGGCACACAAACCTTCATGGAAAGCATTCATCAATTCCCAAAGCTCAATTCCATGATGTGGACAATTTTTGATCATCATATTAAAGCGCTCAAAGGCTTCATGGAACATTTCGCCTTGTTGTTGTTGGAAACTCCTCAACCCCTTCCTAGCATCATTGGTCTTTTGGGCGGTGTAGAATTCGTCTAAAAATGTTTGTTGCATTTCCGCCCAAGTGTAAATAGATGCCGAAGGCAAAGTGTAGAACCACTTCTTTGCCTTGTCCTCCAAAGAAAATTGAAATAATACCAACTTGATATCATCGGCCGAAAAACCTTGACTCCCAAGAGTATTGCAAATTGAGTCATAGGCCTCCAAATGGAAATACGGCTCCTCCGTTGCTTGACCCTTGTATTTCGGCAAACTTTGTAAGGAGTTGGTCCTTACCTCAAATGTTCTTCCTTGATTGTTTTGAGGAATAACCACCGGTGAAGGATTGTGAGTAATCACCGGTCTAAAATGCGCTTCAATTCCCCTCGCATTTTCCCTAAGATGCCTCCTTGGCACACCAAATCGACCCCTTGGACGAACTTGACCCATTGGTCTTTGCATCGGTCCTTGTGGTGCATTCGGTTGTTGAAATTGTTGTTGTGGCACCGGTGGATGTTGAATTGGTCTTGGAAATTGTGGTTGCACATTTTGTGGTCGAACTTGTTGTAAAGGAACCGGACGTTGCAATTGCGGCCCTTGTGGCCTTGGCCGAATATGTTGAGGAATGAGTTGTTGTTGTTGTATTCCACCAACATTTGGAATGACTTGTACTTGGCCTTGCATATACCCGAATTCCCCTTGATCTCCATCACCCCCATAACCGTATCCTTCTTCATCAAAACCTTCAAATTCCTCATAACCTTCATCATACCCATCTCCTTGAATTCCCGATGATTGCCCAAATGGAATAGTCGAGTATTGGAAACCCGATTGATTTGGTGGTCGATACGGTGTAGCATGGACAATAGACGAAATTGGTGCCATAGTATGGCTCGAATATGAGGGACCCGCACCCGGGAAAAAATGGGATAATGGTGGTATAGTAGTGGAAGGGTTAAAGGTGACGGTTGGTTCTTCTTGGGTAGTAATGGGCTGTGTGGTGTTGGTTGGTGTAACCTGTTGAGGTATGGTGGGTTCGGTAGTATTTGGTGGAATGGTAGTGTTAGGTGAAGGTTGAGTGGATGTTGGCATGAATGATGAGGTAAATTCACCCGTAGTGGGTGGTGGTGGATCTCTCTCCATGTATCGAAGTGGTGTAATTGGTGTTGTTGGTGAACTACTGATTGTGTTTTCTCGTAACAAAATTCGGTTTGCTCGCAAAGTTCGCTCGATTTCCGGATCAAATGCCAAAGGTGATAGCTTGTGAGAGCTCCTAGTACGCATGCACCTGTAAATACCTGCACACTAAACACACCTCGCGTAAACCAGAAAAATAACAAACAAAAAGCAAGACAAAAATAACACACGTTGCGCACTACTCCCCGGCAACGGCGCCAAAATTTGACGTGATGTCGTGGTCACGCAAATTTAATCCCAAAAAAACAACTATGTAAATAGTGGTAAGCGGGTATCGAACACAGGGAGTTTGTGGAAAATGTGTTACTTGAAAATTATCTAAGTTAACTAAAATTACACTAAATTGCAAGGAAAATAAAATTCACGAGTTGTTTTGATTTGATTGGTTTTAAAAACTAAGATTAATTAACTACTTTGCAAAATGAACTTGAAGTTGTAAACAATTGAGAAATAAACGACTATCTTGTGTATCCGGTTTGCTTCAACTTTTGTGTTAATCATTTAACTAGAAAGAACTACATAGACATAGTTCATGCATAAACAATTGCAGTGATGAAAGAGGACGAAGTACTCAGATTCCGAGAACGTGAGGTTGTCACCCGATGATCAATCAACCCTTACCCAAACCTAACTATACCCATGATATCCCGATTGCCAACGGCACCAAGAACGTATGGTTTCTAATTAGTTTAAAATAAGAATCAACCTGTTACTAACAATTGACTACACACCATAACAATCAATTTAAATGAAAAGAGATTGATATTCTAGAAATGCAAATAAGAACACAAAAGTCTAAACAAACCTTCACCACAAGATAGTCATTAAAGTACCTAGCCACTCATGGCTTTAACACACATCATGACAAAATAGAAATAACAAACAATGTTTCCAAGTTTCACCAACAAAGACAAGAAATATAGTGCCAAGATTCTTTCCACTTGATTCTAGTGAAAGATTATGCAAAAGATGTGTTTCTTAACTCCCAAGTGCCTCCTAAATAGTCCCCCCACTCGTTTTTCTCAAGTAGTAACCGAAACCCCATGATTAGATATCATAATTCTTTATAAAATGGGCTTTAAATGCGTCGGTTACGTCTTTGGTTCGATCAGCGCCGTAAGCTACGGCCTCCTGCCGTAGCTTACGGTGGGCAGTGGGTTCCAAATCTCAGTCATCGCCGTAAGATACGGCGGGTGACCGTAGCTTACGGCGGGCAGTGGTTCCTTACGCCTTCCGGCTCCTGTCTTACGGCGGCATTTTTGGCCATTCTTTGGGTGCCGTAGCCTACGGCAGAGACCGTAGGTTACGGCCCTGAATGACTTTTTTCTCCCGTTTTCTTCATTTTTCTTTGGTTCCCACATATTTCGATCACACCAGCCTCTAGCATCCTTCAAACCCTCTTAAACCCGCATTTTGTACACTTTAACACCTGTACCATCATAAACTTGTGATTACCTAATTCATGCAAATAACCGGATAAAATGTAGAATGTGCGTTATGTTTAAGCCTTTTAAGGGTTGTCCTACGGACCACCCGTCACCCTTCTGCATAAGCACACACCCCATACCCGTGTGTGATGCATCGCAGTAAACTACGAATTCATCTGTACCCTCAGGTAAGGTCAACACAGGTGCGTTGCTTAGCTTCTGCTTCAGTATTTCAAAGGACTCTTGCTGCTTCGGGCCCCAAATGTACTTTTCTTTCTTCTTGGTCAAGGAAGTCAAAGGCGCAGCAATCCTCGAGAAATTTTCAATAAATCTTCGGTAGTATCCTGCTAAACCCAGGAAGCTACGAATTTCGGTAGGCGTCTTTGGCTCTTGCCAGTTCATGACTGCCTCTACCTTAGCGGGATCCACTTGGATACCACGCTCACTCACAACGTGTCCTAAAAACTGGACCTCTCGTAGCCAGAATTCACATTTCGAGAATTTGGCGTAGAGTTTCTCACGCTGTAGTAATTCGAGAATGCAACGAAGGTGCTTCTCGTGGTCAGCTTGGTTCTTGGAATAGATAAGGATATCGTCGATGAAGACTATGACGAATTTATCTAAATATGGCTTGCAAACGCGATTCATGAGATCCATGAACGCAGCCGGTGCATTTGTGAGCCCAAAAGGCATCACTAGGAACTCGTAATGACCATAGCGAGTCCTAAATGCAGTCTTGTGTACATCTTCATCTCTGACCCTTAGTTGATGATAACCCGACCTTAAGTCGATCTTGGAGAAGTAGCTTGCTCCTTGCAGCTGGTCGAACAGATCATCGATCCTTGGTAAAGGATATCTATTCTTTATGGTAACTTTATTTAGTTCTCGATAGTCGATGCATAACCGCATCGATCCGTCCTTCTTCTTTACAAATAGGACAGGAGCTCCCCAGGGAGATGAACTAGGTCTAATAAAACCTTTCGCCAGCAGTTCATCCAACTGGGTCCTCAGTTCTTTCATTTCCGTTGGCGCTAATCTGTAAGGTGCTCTTGCTATCGGAGCTGCTCCAGGAATGATGTCAATTCTGAACTCCACTTGTCTATCTGGAGGCAAACCAGGTAGTTCTTCAGGAAAAACCTCGGGGTATTCAGAAATGACAGGAAGATCCTCGATCTTCGGCTTTGGTTCTTCGATTATCACCTGAGCCATGTAAATTACACAGCTTCTGTTCAAACACCTTGAAGCTTTCAGCATAGATACGTCTTCGGGCAATCCGTAATGCGTATCCCCTCGAATGGTAAGAGATTCACCACTCGGAGTCTTTAAAACTATTTGCCTCTTGCCGCAAATGATTTGGGCCTGGTTATGGGATAACCAGTCCATGCCTAGCACGATATCAAAACCCGCAAGTTTGAAAGGAAGTAGAGATAAGGGAAAAGAATGGTTCCTAATGGATATTTCACATCCTTCTAGAACGGTAGAGACGGTTTCTATCGTGCCGTCTGCTAATTCTACTTCGTATTTTACGTCAAGGGTTTTGATTGGCATATTTAGTAGTTGGCAAAATTTCTGGTCTACAAAGGACTTGTCAGCGCCAGAATCGAACAGTACTCTTGCAAATATATTATTTACGAGAAAGGTACCTGTAAGCACATTGTCGTCCTTGACCGCTTCCTTTGCATCCAAGCGAAAAATTCTCGCATTTGATTTCTTAGTCTCTTCCGCCTTCTTGGCATACTTCGGGCAATTACTCTTTATGTGCCCCTTTTCATTGCAATTATAGCAGGTTGCGTCCTTTATCTTTTTGCACTCCACTGTCTTATGCTCCTTGGACTTGCATAGTCCACAAGGTGGAGTCCTTGGTTGCGACTGTGAACCAGACGCAAACCTACACTTCCCGGAGTGTGGTTTCTTGCAGACCTTGCAGTAAGGTCTTCCATCAGATTGCCCCTCCTTCCTTGCCTCCGACCCTTTCTTGCTCTCACCGTTTCCACGGTGCTTTTTCCCTGACTTTCGTGAGGTATCATCCTCACGCTTTCGCTTTTCAGCCTCCTTGCTCCTTTGTGCCCTCAGACGGACAGCATCAAGTGTAAGAGACAAGGAGAGGTCAGTAACTGACCTGAAGGTCGTTGGCCTAGAGGCCTTTACGCTGGCCTTGATCGCCGGCTCTAAGCCCCCAATGAATCGGGCAATCCTTCTTGGTTCTGGTGTCACAAGATATGGCACCAGTCGTGACATAGTGTTAAAACTTGTCAGGTATGCTTGACAATCCAGGTTTGTCATCACCAGTGAGACAAAATCTGCCTCAATCTTTTCAACCTCGTGCTGAGGGCAGTAGTTTTCTTTTATGAGGGTAATAAACTCCCCCCATGTCATCTTGTACAAGGCAGACTTACCTGAAGCCTGCACCAGAGCTCTCCACCATGCCAGGGCCTCGCCCTTGAATGACTGGGACACAAACTTAACCACGTCCCTCTCAGCGCACCCGCTGATGTCCACAATCGTGTCCATCTCGTCCAGCCAGGTTATACAGTCAACCGCACCTTTCTCCCCTGTAAATTCACGGGGCTTACATGATACAAAGTATTTGTAGGTGCAACCCTTAGCACTGGACGCATCAGTATATTCTCTATCGCGGTGAACGTTGTGCTCAGTAGACGAATGCTTGTCGTCATCTTTCTTGGGTTCAGAGGGTGGTTTGGAGAGTGTCTTTGGTTTAGAGGGTGGCTTTGACACAGATCTGCCTTGAGACTCAGTATGTTGACGATCAATAGCTGCCTGGACAGCATTGTTGATCAGAGCCTTTAGCTGTGCGCCTGTCAAATGTACTGACGCATTGTCATAGTCATCTTCGTTTGTGTGGCTGTTGTCTCCATTGGGATCCGCCATTGTAACTTGAATCTGTTACAGAAGATAACAAAATTTTAATTTAGGAGATTATTATAAAATTGTCTTTTATGACAATTTGTCAACCATGGTACAGAGACCATATCTGGTTAACTTATTATTTCATTATATATTAAGATCTGAATATCTCCTATTTCAACTATATAAATAGTATTGGCGGCATAAAGCCTAATCACGATGATGTTTTATAATATCAGCCGAGATTTCATAGAATCAAAGGCATAGAGAATTGAACCGTAGTTCTTTATCTCTTTTCGACAGGGAGTCATAGACCACCACTGTCTTTTGTCTTTATAAGACAATTATTATGGCCCATAGGCACTACACCCCTAATGGATGTCTTAATATGGTTGGCCCGTAGGCACTACATCACTAATGGATGTTTTAATAATATTGGCCCGTAGGCACTACATCACTAATGGATGTTTTAATAATACTGGCCCGTAGGCACTGCATCACTAATGGATGTCTTTATAATATTGGCCCGTAGGCATTGCATCGCTAAATGGATGTCTTTATAATATTGGCCCGTAGGCATTGCATCGCTAAATGGATGTCTTTATAATACTGGCCCGTAGGCATTGCATCGCTAAATGGATGTCTTTATAATACTGGCCCGTAGGCATTGCATCACTAAATGGATGCCTTTATAGTATTGATCACCTTTATTGGTGATTTAACCCGCGATTTTATAAATCATTTAGTTGGGTTTTGAAATCCTTAAAGGATTATTGTATAGGAATGACGTGCGTGAATATAACGAATCACATCTGCCATGAATGTTAACATGCGTACAGAGGTTAACAGAGAATTAGAATCTTTTCAGCTAGGTCGTACCATCTTGACTGATCTTTAAAAGACCCCAAGCTAGGTTTCACCCCCTTAAGATTCTTTATTTAGGCAGATCAATGTAAAAGGAATGGTTTTGATTTATTTTTTATATATATTAAAACAAAACTCATAACATACATTCCGAAATTTCAAATACAATTACATATTGCCCTAAACGGGTCTTTCAAATAATACATACCTCCAGAGAGGTTTAAAATAAGTGTCAAGTCCACGCAGGGACTAATACAAGATAGGTGTCCATGCAAGGACTAAATATAAGTCCACGTAGGGACTGAAATACGATAAGTTGTCCACACAGGGACTTATTTCAAAATAGAAATTACATTCGTATTACTATTAAGGGCTAGTGGTCACGTTTCTTCTTTTTGCCCTTTAGTAGATTCGCCAAGCCCTTGAGAAAACCTCGGTGGCTTTTCTTTTCTTCCTCGAACTCTCTCTCCACACGATCTAGTCGATGGAGTATTTCTTCCTGTTCAGGAGGAGAAAATCGTGGTTGTGGCGCTTGATGCGGAACTGGAGGTCTGGGAGGTATTGGATACCCATGAGCTGAGTAGTCCGGGGGTCCCATGTTTCCATGTGCTCCGTCAGGGTAGCGCGCATTATATCTAGCCGACACCACATATGGGTCGCGCTCATAGCCGTAGTTGTATTGTGCTTGTGACGGTTCAAACGGGTTGTAAGCCGTTGGACCTGTGTAAGCTGGTATGGGTTGGTCATACCCAAATGGTGGCGAATTTCTTGCAGTAGGTGCGGAGTTCGCTTCTTGTATAGGACTTGAAGGTCCTTCTTCATGTAGTGGCGGATAGTGGCTACTACTAGAATGTCGAGGAGTGCTGAAGTGGTTACCCCCTCCTCCTCGTGTAGACATACGAGCATTTGTCCTCCTACGCCTCGGCGGAGCAGGTATTACTGGTTGTGCCGGTGGCGGAGGTGGTGGCGTAACTGCCTCAAAGCGTGAATCCTCAGAGGGATCCTGTGGATGTCTCGGTTGCGATGTCTGATGAGATGGTGTGTTGTACCACTCATGTCGGTCAAACAAGGCCATAAAGCTGTCTGGGCCTTGATACTGCGGACCATGATATGAAGATCCATCAGATACTTCTATCGGATGCGTGGGCGTACCACGAGCTGGTTCAGTTGGATCCTCATCTTCCTCCATGGGATCTTCAGAAAAATGGTCTTGTGGCCCTAGTGGAACAAAACCTGAAGGTTCCTGTATGTAGTCAGCCGGATTAAACTGAGCTACGTAGTATGGACTAGGGTCGTCGTAGTTCCGGTGCGACACCGAACGTTGTAGAGGTATGAAGGAAGGTTGTGGGTTGTTGGGATTATTTTCTGAATCTGGCCCAAAGGAGTGCCGGTAGGATGGCGTTGAGCTGTGAGAAGTGGAATGCCTCGCTGGTTCGTAAAGATCTCTTCGTCGTTGTGGCTCTTCGCTCCTTGTCATCGAAGGATGTCTTGTACCAGATGGTCCAGCTTCTTGATCGTGATGTGTCACGATTTCTCCTCGGCCTCTTCGTCCCCTTCCTCTTCCTCGGAATATAACAGGTGGCATTTTCCTGCTCCAAAACTTATTAAAAATCAAATCGAAAAATAAAGACAAAAAGGAGTATCAATCCGAATTTGTCCTAAGTTCTTGTCTAGACTCAAGTATGTGCAATTGTGTCATTGAGATTAAACACAATGGATAGTGTTTAATTCACTCAATGTTGGCTCTGATACCAACCTGTCACACCCCGATTTCCACGTGTCTCACCGGTGGGCCCGGTGGGGGATTACCGTGACGATGTTGGCAACAATATAGTCAAACCACACAATTATATAATGCACAGCGGAAGCATAATTTAAATATATAATTTCAACCTCTGATTGTAATATCAAAATGTATTACAGAAGTTGAATATCCACAGTGGATCGAAAATAAAGATAAAGTATTGTTCCATTAGATACTGCAATCAAGCTTGCGAGGCTTATCCCGACGCTAGGGAGCTAATACCAGCCAATTACGTTTAGGTACCTGCACTTAATCTTTTTGGGGAAAATACGTCAGTTTACACTGGTAAATACATTCAACTGACACATTTGAAAATGTTTATTAAAAATTGATTTGAATGCACAAGGCACAAACTCTTTTATAACTTGGGAAAATTCATAATGATCTTGTGAACGTTTTACATGTTCTTTTATGCGTTCAGTAGCCCGGGTCGTGCCGGGTTAAAGATTTATAGACACACCACGTTCGCGTAAAACCGTAGTACAGAAACCAACGGCTACGTCTTTTAGTTTTAATGTCGACACTTTATACCGGGTGTACGCCTACACCGGGATGTCGATGGTCGTGGCCATTTCGTAAAATGATGCCGAGGATATCCGGGACAACGGTCATTAAACCCCCCAAAGGCTTTTAAGCAACAAAACTGTTTAAATGAGCCGATCATATTATTTAATTATCCACCTAAGCGATGGATGAATATAATGCTCAATCAAGCGGTATTAATATACCGTAACCCAAGCCCATATAGGGGAAATAAGTCAAAAGTATTTACCTTTGCAAGTATTAATCCTTAATTTAGATCAAGTCACCGATAGCTTTTACTGGGGCTCCTAATCTGGAACGAAGGTTTTAATTAACCTCTTAGAATCCTAACGGTCCTTGTATTAGCCGTAGCTTAAACCGGTTGATTCCGATATATAGGTATGGTTAATTCGCACGAAAAGGCGAAAACCGGGAATGGAGTATGATTTGGACCCAACAAGTTCAGAGACTTGTTTTATATGGGTTTATGGTTCATACTCTGGATTTTGGGGTTCAAATAATATAATTTGACCCGTATCGGCTATTGCACGAAAACTAGTTCCATGAGCCGTACCGTGTGCGCAAATAGGCGAAACGGTTAACCATAAGAGTCGTACGCTTATTTCCTAAGTCAATATGCCTTAAAAGTATTTTGGTATCAGTAGGATACCTTCCGTAATGCCCGTAACGAGTTTAAGTTAATATTATGCCCCGAAGGGGCTTTTCGGTCATTTTAAAGACTTAAAAAGGACTTTTCGAGTTCTACAGGAAATCTGAGTTTCCCGAACAGCTTATAAAGCTTAAAATACTTTATTTATTATTTAAAACCAGTGGCAATTGGAATCGGGTCAAAAGACCTTGTAGAACTCCCGTTTTGGCCAAAAAGGGCATATTCGGTATTTACCGAACCGTAGCCATAACCGCAGGTTATGAGCAAGGTAAAAATTATAAAAAATCTTTAAAATTCCCAAAATATTATTTCACCACAGTGGGTAAAAGTTTTGGTGACGAAAACTTGGGTTAGATGGGCGTTATGCTAATTGCGCCGTTAATTACAAAACTTTCTTAAAAGTGCGCCTTTTAGCATAACTCTCATTCTAGGCCTCGGATTGACGTGAAACTTCAGGGACATGCTTATAATTTAATAAGCAAGGTTTTGGTCCGTTCACGTGTCCGAAATACTCGTTTTAATTTTAAAAGGCCGTTACGGTCAACTTTTAGGCGAATGACGGAATTGCGTAAAAGACTCGGGTAACTCATGAACCGACCACAGAGGCTTATACCAACATGTGACCTGGTCCTAAGAGAGTCCTAAGGTATATTTATACCTCACTAAAACGGGTCAGAACTGAAGTCAAAGCAAAAGTCAAACTTTTGCGACTTTCGGCTCCGAACCGGTTCTATATAGTAAATGATCGATTCAAACGAGCGCAAACAGGTTTATATACTCATTATCATGTTTTATGATTATCAAAACAGGTTCCATAACATATATATTACAGATTATGCATAAATCGCTAAAATAGCTTTCTGTTGACTTTTTAACCGCACGTTTGACTCGACATTTGACATAGTTAGAGTGGTGATCAGGGGGAACCATTTTAGAGGTTTAATACCCACATAAATACCAACTCAAAACTACTTTTGGTTCGTCATAAGACTGAACCATCACTGAGTTATTTTAAAGTCAGACCGTAGTTACGACGGTTTGGTTCTTAGCCATTTACTAAGCATAAACTGAATCACAAAGGATCTAAACGACTTACAGTAGTTGGTTCTTGCTTAGGGAACTTCAGAGAAGTCTTGAGAGCTTGAGAGATGTTTAGTAGAAGTGTTTTTGAGTGTGTGAATGTTATGAGCCAAAGAGGCCTATTTATAGTCACACAAGACCCTCAAGATCTTTACACAACATACTATAACTGATCATGGATCATGGGCAGGTGTCCCTAAGGGTAATGGGTCGTGTAGGGGTCACCCATGCTGCCATAATTGATCAAATGATCGTTCAAGAGCTCAAAAGTCAAGAAGTTACAACCATTCTGCATCTGGGCGTCGTACGCGACCCGCATGGACAATCCATGCAACTTGTACGCGGGTCGCCTGGGATCAACAATTCAGACGCGTAATAGAGGGAGCTCGCGGCCCGCCTCAACTTAGGTTTAAACCTTACGCGGGTCGCGTGAGGTTATATTTTCAGAATTTTTCAAATCTTTTATAATCATTACAGAATCGGGCCATTAATAACGAAATCTTTCGTAATGATTTACCTGGCCTTTCGGTTCTGAAGGGGTAACTTTGCGGTTTGGCCCTCGGTTATTTACCGATAGGGGCCTCGTGTTAATTACCCGCATTATTAAGTCCCCGGTTTATTTATTTAATTATTCTGAAAGCCTTAACTTTCATTGTTGACGCTTTTAACCCTTCTTCTACGAATTCGATCGTATCTTTCTCGTTTCATATCGAAACTTCGCGAAATTCATATATATTATTTTAGTGAGGGTATAATACCGTTACAAAGTCTTTGGGACGTTAAAGGGTCACTCAGAGGTATTATTAAACATGTTGACACAGTTAACCCTCGTAGTTTGTAATCTCTCACTTTCTTTCGCGTTTTATATTTGTACGATCTATAATTTATTTGTTTGAAGGTTTAAGCATTATTTAGGGATACTATACAGTATATTTACCCTTGTTGACAATTATAACCCTCGAATTTATATACTTTCAAGGTTTGTCAAAATTAGTCCTTTATTTATTATAGATGCCACGTGTAAACAAATGACACGTGTTAACACATCATTGGACACAAAATTTCGAGGTGTTACATTATCGCATAACCAAGCCCAAATTGTGTGCAACAAGAAACAAGTGGTAATCAAGACTCCGTCTGGAGAACCACTTACCATTCAGGGAGATACTCGACATGGAATGCCTGCACAAGTATCTATGCTAAAGGCATCCATATGTTTGAAGAAAGGATGTGTCATTTATATGGCACAGGTGATTATCGGTGAGGAGAAACCCAAGATTGAAGACATCCCAGTCATCTCTGACTATCCTGAAGTTTTCCCAGAAGAACTGCCTGGTTTGCCACCAGACAGGCAAGTGGAATTCAGTATCGACATCATTCCAGGAGCAGCGCCTATTGCAAGAGCACCTTATAGATTGGCACCCACGGAAATGAAAGAATTGAGGGCGCAGCTAGATGACCTGCTAGCCAAGGGTTTCGTTAGACCAAGTTCATCTCCTTGGGGAGCTCCAATCCTGTTCGTCAAGAAGAAAGATGGTTCGATGCGTCTATGCATCGACTACCGTGAACTTAATAAGGTTACAATCAAGAATAGGTATCCTTTGCCCAGGATCGACGATCAGTTCGATCAGTTACAAGGAGCGAGCTACTTATCCAAAATTGACCTAAGGTCAGGGTACCATCATTTGAAGGTTAAAGACGAAGATGTGCACAAGACCGCATTTAGGACTCGCTATGGTCATTTCGAGTTCCTCGTGATGCCTTTTGGGCTCACTAATGCACCTGCCGCATTCATGGATCTCATGAATCGCGTTTGTAAGCCTTATTTGGATAAATTTGTCATTGTCTTCATCGATGACATCCTCATCTTCTCCAAGAGTCAAGCTGACCACGAGAAGCACCTTCGATGTATTCTTAAACTGCTTCATCAAGAAAAGCTTTATGCCAAATTCTCTAATGTGAATTTTGGCTACGAGAAGTTCAATTCCTTGGGCATGTAGTCAGTGAGCGTGGTATCCAGGTGGATCCCGCCAAGGTTGAAGCCGTCATGAATTGGCAGGAGCCGAAGACGCCTACGGAGATTCGCAGTTTCCTAGGTCTAGCAGGATACTACAGACGCTTCATCGAAAATTTCTCAAGAATTGCTGCACCCCTAACTTCGTTAACTAGAAAGAATATAAAGTTTAATTGGGGCCCTAAGCAGCAAGAAGCTTTTGATATCCTTAAACAAAAGCTGAGCAATGCTCCAGTGTTGACATTGCCGGAAGGAATAGAAGAATTTGTCGTATATTGTGATGCATCGCACACCGGTATGGGTTGTGTGCTTATGCAGAGGGGCAAGGTGATTGCCTATGCGTCAAGACAATTAAAAGTGCATGAAAAGAACTACACCACCCATGACTTGGAGTTGGGTGCCGTTGTATTTGCACTAAAGCTTTGGAGACATTACTTATATGGCATTAAATTTGTGATCTATTCTGATCACAAAAGCCTTCAGCATCTGTTCAATCAGAAAGATTTGAATATGAGGCAGCGACGTTGGATGGAAACTCTGAACGATTATGACTGTGAAATAAGATACCATCCAGGCAAGCCCAACGTAGTCGCAGATGCCTTGAGCAGAAAAGAAAGAGTGAAACCAATAAGGATCAATGCCAAGAGCATTAAAATCAAGAACAGCCTGAATGAGAGATTGTTAGCTGCACAGAAAGAAGCTGTGTCAGAAGCTAACTATCCTCACGAAAAGCTAGGAGTAACTGAAGAACAGTTATCCTATGGCAAAGATGGACTTCTGAGATTGAATGGAAGGATATGGGTTCCTGTTTAAGGAGGTCTTCGAGACATTATCCTTCAGGAAGCCCACAGTTCCCGATATTCCGTTCATCCTGGAGCTGATAAAATGTACCAGGACTTGAAGGCAAACTTTTGGTGGATAGGCTTGAAGAAGTCTATAGCCACCTACGTAGCAAAGTGTTTGACTTGTGCGCAAGTAAAAGTTGAACATCAAAAGCCGTCAGGCTTGCTACAACAGCCTGAACTTCCCGAGTGGAAATGGGAAATGGTGACGATGGATTTCATCACCAAGTTGCCAAAGACAAAGAAGGGAAACGATACAATATGGGTAATAGTTGATAGACTGACTAAGTCAGCACATTTCCTACCCATAAAGGAGACTCATAGCTCCGATATACTAGCCCAGTTGTTTGTAGATAAGATTGTAGCCCTTCATGGCGTGCCTGTGTCTATCATCTCTGATAGAGATACCAGATACACGTCGCACTTTTGGAAAATTTTCCAACAATCTTTGGGCACACGTTTGAATTTCAGTACGGCTTACCACCCTCAGACAGATGGACAGAGTGAGCGTACAATCCAAATGTTGGAAGACATGTTGCGTGCATGTGCGATCGACTTAGGTGGTAGTTGGGATAACCACCTACCATTAGTCGAATTCTCCTATAACAACAGCTACCATACAAGCATTAAGGCTGCACCTTTTGAAGCCTTATATGGTAGAAAGTGTAGAACGCCCGTTTGTTGGGCAGAAGTGGGAGATGTCCAGATGACAGGACCTGATATAATATTTGAAACAACGGACAAGATTGTCCAAATTCGTGATCGATTGAAAGCTGCCCGAGACAGGCAGAAGAGCTACGCAGATTTGAAGCGTAAGCCTTTCAATTTTGAAGTAGGCGACAAGGTATTGCTTAAGGTATCACCCTGGAAGGGGGTGATGCGATTCGGTAAGAAAGGCAAGTTAAGCCCGAGATATATTGGACCTTTCGAGGAAATCGAATGTGTCGGATCGATTGCCTACAAATTAAACTTACCGGAAGAGCTCAGTGGCATCCACAATGTGTTCCACATCTGTAACCTGAAGAAGTGTTTCGCTGACGAATCACTGGTTATACCGCATACAGATGTACACATCGATGAGAGCTTAAAGTTCGTTGAAAGACCTGTGTCGATCGAGGATCGACAGGTTAAGAAACTTCGCAGGGAGTATATACCTATTGTGAAGGTAAAATGGGATGCCCGTAGAGGTCCCGAGTACACGTGGGAGGTAGAGTCCACGATGAAGGAAAAGTACCCTCATTTATTTCAGTAAATCTCGAGGTCGAGATTTCTTTTAAGGGGGTGAGGATGTAGCACCTCGAAATTTTGCGTCCTATAATGTATTGACACGTGTCATAAGTTTACACGTGGATATAGATACTAAATAAGGAGTAAAGTTGACAAACATAGAAAGTATGTGAATCCGAGGGTTCAAAATGTCAACGAGGGATAAATATATTGTACAGTAACCCTAAATGATGCCCGTACCTTCAAACGAATGAATCATGGATCATACGGAACGAAATGTGGAAGAAAGTGAGGAATTACAAACTACAGGGGTCAAATATGTCAACATGTTTAAGTTATACCTCTGAGTGACCTTTTGACAAACCCGAAGCTTTGTAACGGTTAATTATGCTCACTAGAATACCTGACAAAAATTTCATAAAGTTTCATTATCGTATGAGCAAGTTGTGATCAAATTCGTATGCGAGGGATTAAAGCGTCAACGTTGAAAGTTAGGACTTTTCGGGTAACAATAAAGTTAACCGGGGACTTAACAAAATGGGTATATCTCTTGAAGCCCCTAAACGTCAATTTGGAGGGCTCAAAGTGCAAGAAAATGATGTCTATTCAAAGTTTGAAGAGCCAAGGACCAAAGCGTAAAAATCAGAAAATTGAAGATTTGGTGCAGAAGGGCTTAGCGCGACGCGAGGCCCAAGGGGGGGGGTCTTAGCGTCACGCAAGGGCCTGTCTGGTCCGATTTTATTGGATTCTTGTCTGCCATAGCCCTTGTAACCGACTTAGATCCATTAATGATGCAGCATGGGCGCCCCCTACATGCTTTAGGGCCCTTAGGGACACTTGTGGATGAGTTGTGGTCAGTTGTAGACTTACATGTCAACAATCTATGGTGATTTGATCACTATATAAAGCCATGAAGTTGCAACTCATTCTTCACACCTTCAATCTGCATTTGTGAAGACTTCTGGAGCTCCAAAGCAGAACCAAGCCATCCCTAGTCGTGCATAGGACTTTGGTAAGCACCCTTAACCTTTCTTAGTTAAGTTTTTGCTTAGTTATAGCTTAAAAGTCAAACCGTCGTAATTAACGGTTGACTTAACGGTTAACCACAAATGGTCCAGTGATTAGCCGAATCAAAGGTAGTTATATGTTGGTAATTATGTGGGCTTTAAACCCTTAAAAGGGCACCCCCTGATTCCCACTCTAACTAGTTCAAATGTCGAGTCAAACTTGCTTAGAAAAAGTCAACAGAATGCTAACTTTCGATTTTATGCATAATCAGTAATGTAGATGGTGTGTAACCTGTTTTGACACTCATAAAACATGATAATAAGTATTATAATTGGTCTAAGCTTGTTTGATCCGACCATTTACTATTTTGACCCGGTTCGGAACCGAAAGTCGCAAAGCTTTGACTTTTGCTTTGACTTCAGTTCTGACCCGTTATGGTATGATTTAGATATGCCTTAGGACTCTCTTAGGACCAGGTTACATGATGGTACAACCCTCTGTGACCGGTTCGTTGTTTGTCCGAGTCTTTTGCACATTTCCGTTAAACGCCTAAAAGTTGACCATAACGCCCTTCTCACTTTAATACAAGAATTTTGGACATGTGAAAGGAAAATAACCTTAGTTACTGATTTCTAAGCATGTCCCTAAAATTTCACGTCAATCCGAGGTCTAGAATAGGAGTTATGCTAAATAGCGCAATTACGGAAACTTTAGTAATTAATCGGCGCAATTAGCATAAACCCTATCTAAACCCAAATTTCGATACCAAACCTTTTACACAATGATGTAAAATAATATTTTGAGATTTTTAAAGATTTTTAATTATTTTTAACCTGCACATAACCTGCGGTTATGGCATCGATTCGGTAAATACCGAATATACCCTTTTCGGACATAACTTGAGTTCTACATGGTATTTTGACCCGATTCCAGTTGCTACTGATTTCAAATAATAAATAGAGTATTTTGGACTTTGTAAACTGTTCGGAAAACTCAGATTCCCTGTAGAACTCGGAAATCTCTTTTATAACCTTTAAAAAGACCGAAATACCCCTTCGGTGCGTATATTGGATTTAAACTCATTACGGGCATTATGGAAGGTATCCTACTGATACCACAACCTCTTTAGAGTATATTAACTTAGGAAACTTGTGTAGGACTCTTACGGCTACCCGTTACGCCTTTTGCGCGCACGGTTCGGTTTATGTAACTAGTTTATATAAACTAGCCGAAACGGGTCAAACCTTATCGTTTTTACTTCAAAATCCAGAGTGTGGTTATTATACTCATATAAAACAAGTCTTCAAACTTGTTGGGTCCAAACCACATCCCATTCCCGGTTTTCGCCTTTCACGCGATTAAACAGTAATTATCCTTTGAAACTGATCGGTCTAAGCTAAGGCTAAATTAAAGACCCGTTAGGATTCTAATAGGTTGTTATAAACCTTCGTTCCAGAATAGGAGACCAGTAGAAGATACTTGCGTTTGTTTATTGAGGTTATTACTTGCTCAGGTAAATACTTTTAACTTATTTTTCGTTATACGGGCTTGGGTTACGGTATATAAAAATACCGCTTGGTCGGGCAATTGACCCCAACTCATTAGTAGTTGGGTATTATCAATGTGACCCGTTTAAAAATTTGTTTTGTTGGCTTTACGCCTTTGGGAGCTTAATGACCATGTCCCGGATATCCTTGGCATCATTTTACGAAATGGCCACGACCTCGACACACGGGTGTAGGCGTACACCCGACAATGTGTCTATATTTATAAAGGTATAATCGTTGGTTTTCCCGCCACGGCTTTATGCTTTGTGGCGTGTCTATTAACCTTAAACCCGGCACGACCCGGGCGACCGAACGCATAGTAAACATGTAATTCTTTTACAAGATTTAATTGATAAATTATCCCAAGTTATAAAGAGTTTGTGCCTTGTGCATTCAAATCAATTTTATTAAACCTTTTTACAAAAGTGTCGGTTGAATGTATTTACCAGTGTAAACTGACGTATTTTTCCCAAAAAGATTAAATGCATGTTCTGTACGAAATAGGCTGGCCACTCCTTAGCATCGTTAGAGTCTCGCAAGCTTGGGATGCCACTATCTGTTGAACCATATTTCTATTTTTATTTTGATCCCCTGTGGATTTATTTCGACTACTTGTGATACTTGGATATTACATTCGATGGTTGAAATATATCAATCTTTATGCTTCCGCTGTGCATTTAAATATTGTGTGGTTTGACTATATTGTTGCCAACTACGTCACGGTAATCCCCCACCGGGCCCACCGGTGAAACACGTGGAAATCGGGGTGTGACACCAACCCAAGCCCCATACCCCATGGCCTTAATGTTAATGATAGCGAAAGTGAGGAAACTATATTTGGATAGTAGAAAATATAATAATATGCCAACATTAACCCGTCAGAATAATCTATTATCAGATAAAATCAGACACGTTACCTTTGAACAAGAAAATGTCACAATAAATATTAGTAGTGGTACAAAATTTTATGTTCCTATGACAAATCCTAAAACAAATAACAGATCATATTATTATGAATGACTATACAAACTTCAATATTTATTTCGTATTTTGTATGCATATTACTCTATATTATATATATACTTAAATCATATTATGAACATATTTTTTTTATTTCACATTATAATTATGATTCACCCCGTGTATTACACGGGACAATAACCTAGTTATAGATATATAATACAACTTGAGTGCTACACTAACGTTTTGTCTTTTTATATAAAAAAAACCCTTTCAAGTTTCAAATTCATTTCTTACACTATATAATATACGTCTTTAACCAATAATTTATTTTCTCTTATAACTTCCGTTCGTTGGGTTTTTTACAAAAACTAGATACACGATAAAAACTTTGTTGCCGATTCCCACATAAAAACATAGTACTAGTATTGGTACTATTAGAACCGTTACAGATATTCATTTACTATGGTTTTCAGTCAATGTAAAACATGTGTCGACATCTTTTTTTACTTATCACGACTTTATTTTGTAAGTTTTCTTTTTCGGTTGTTATCATAGGCGGACCTTTTAAGGCGCAAGGGGGTGCACCCGCCCGACCAATGTTTAGGTTAGTAGTGTAATTTTTCTGATTTTTCGTCATAAATTTTTAAAATTATATAGGTCCACCCCTGCCAATTATTTTGCCTAAAAATTCTATGGCCCTACCAAGTTTATTGTCCAAAAAAATTATACATATTTTCATATTGAGTTAAATATAACGTGAAAAATGAGGCTATTAGTAATTTTTATAATTGTTTTTGAACTTGAAGTGAATTTAAATAAGGTTTGAAACTAGTTTTTATATAAATGAAACTTAAGGGTTCAAATTTAGTTTTTATATATGTAGGAACGAATCATTTGAATGAATGAAGATTATTTAGTTTTATTTAGAGTTATTATTGTTTGACCCGGCCCGAACATATAACCCGAAATCTAGCGACAGAAATTTTTTTTTGGTCCCATTACTTTCTGCCCCTGCGGAACTTTTGGTCAAGCTCCGCCACTAGTTACTATATCAAGTGTTGGTACCGAATTGATATGTTAATGGACCGAACCAATACCGACCAAATTCGCGTTATCAGTGTTATTTTCACCCCTACGTATACGTTTATGTTTAGAATTTATAAAAAATCAGGTACCCACCGATTCCAAATAATTCATTTGTTTCATCTCAACACAAAATATGCGGGGTGTTTAGCTTAGCTTTTTAAAACAACTTATTGGTTTTTTTGAAAAAGACAATAAGTCAAAATAATGTTTAGATAAGGGAAAAGAACTTTTTGAAACAACTTTTTGTATAAGGTGAAAAAACCATTTTGAAAAGCTAAGAAACCTTGACTTTTTGAAACTCCTTTTCACTTTTCATGAAATGTTACATTTTCCCACATCATCAAAAGTTCATCTAAACACTTTTTTAAGAGTGAATTGCAAGTTTTGTCCTTTATCTTTATACCCAATTGCAGGCGCTATCCTTTATCTTTAAAATTGACGAGTTTTGTACTTAATGTTTTAAAATCCTGCATGTTATGTCCTTTAACCCTAACCTAGTTTATTTTTTCTGTTAAATCTGATCATGTGACTTGCAAATGAGGACAAATCTGTCTTTTTACCTTGCTATTAAAAAAAACCTTAAAAGAAAAAAAAAATTATATATTTACTGCACATCTTTCTCACTCTAAGAAAACCCCTCTTTTCCTCCCTATTCTCTCTCTGTACCAATTCAATCACTTCTTCCACCACCACAACCTTCTTTCACCACCATAACAACCAAATCCGGCCAAAAAGAAGCACACACCATTTCACAGATATGATAACGGTAACGGCCACTTTCATCAGGTCCCGTCTCTCTCTCTCTCTCTCTCTCTCTCTCTCACACACACAGATCTGAAATCGCAGGTCGGAGATGTTTAGAATGACCGGAAATCACAGATCTCTCTCTCTCGGAACGACCTAAAAGAACCACTACGGCGGCCGGACTTGAATCAACCTCCGATTATCTTTCTCTCTCTTGGAACGACCAAGAACTGTGACGGCCGGAGACTCGTTGATAACTCTGTTGATTTCTATTAGATTTAGCCTAATTCAATTATGTGTATAAGAAGTTCATTATTTTGTAAAGTAATTGAAATGATCTTTATTTTGAGTTTTTCAAAAAGTCATAGCATGGACAATTAGGGCTTGAAGGTTAGTATTCTGTTGAAATTAGTAGAATTTAAGAACAAAAGAATTTTGCTGTGAAGAAATAGTTGACAAATCATTCGTCCGTGTAAAGCAATATAAGAGTCAACATCAATTGCTTTATTTTTTTTAACAGCAAGTTTTGATTGCTCTGGTACTTGCATAGTTTGTTGCTTTCTTGTTGCAGAGATCTTCTTTACAAACCCATTTTTCTAGGTAGGAAATGCTAGCAACAATAATGGATTCTATGATTTTTCAAGATGGTGGCAGGTAGCATGGGTGGTGGTGGCGGTTAGTAGTGATGGTGGTGGCGGTAGTGTGAGAGAGAGAGAGGAAGGTAGAGAGACAAAGGGATTTGTTATATATACATACAATATACGTATATACTATATTAATCTTTGTTTAATTTGTTAAATTATTTTTAAATAAAAAGGTAAAAAGACTAAAATGCCCTTATGTAATTTGAGTTAACAGAAAAATTTAACTAGGTTAGGGTTAAAGGACATAACATGCAGGAATTTAAAACATGAAGTACAAAACTCGTCAATTTTAAAGATAAAGGACAGCGCCTGCAATTGGGCATAAAGATAAAGGACAAAACTTGCAATTCACTCCTTTTTTAAAACAACTTCGAGACTTTTTGAATGGTTAAGTGCTGAACCAGTAAGAGGTCTGAACCATTAAGTGCTGAACCAGTAAGAGGTTTGAACCATTAAGAACCTTATAATGCTTAACCGTTCAGAGGCAAATGTTTGACCAATTTAGATTAGAGGTCTTAACCATTCAGACTCTGTATCATGGGCGGACTTAGCCTTTAGCCAGGGTGGGCAGCCGCACCCCTTGAAAAAAATTTAGTGTATATTTTAGGCAAAAAACCTGACCGCACTAGGGCTGTAAACGAGCCGAGTCGAGCCGAGCTAGACCCAGCTCGAGCTCGGCTCGAACTCGAATCGAGCTGGCTCGGCTCGAGCTCGAATTTGAAATCGAGCTGAGATTTGAGGCTCGAGCTCGACTCGATTAGAATTCGAGCTAGCTCGGCTCGGCTCGATCTAGCTCGAACTAACAAAGAACTGCAAAATTTAATACTTAAAAACCCTTAAAATGAATTTCTTCATAGACTAAGGGCTATAATTGCCATTTAATTTAACCATATGGCTAACTATGCAAATATAAATAGTTAATTCATTTTGTACATTGTCTTTACCTTCTTTTATAGAGGAGATTCTCCATTAGGGTATGTTTGGTATGTGGTAATGGAATAGATGAGAGAATGGAATGGACGAGGTAATGGAATGGACAACGGAATGAAATGGATCATTCCATTCCATTGTGATGTTTGGTTACTCATATGTGAATAGAATGAATTATTACTTTGTACAATTTGATAAACAAAAAAAGATGAAGTAACAAAACACAACTGTATTAAAAACGACAAAAATATAATTGACTCAATAATAATAATAATAATAATAATAATAATAATAATAATAATAATAATAATAATAATAATAATATATTAATGATAAAAAATTAGTAATAGATTTTTCATATATATTAATATTAGTATGAATATTAATAAATATAAATACAAATAAAAGTATAATAATAATAATAATAATAATAATAATAATAACAACATATTTCTTTCCATTCCTTGAGGGAATGGAAAAAAAACACCTACATACCAAGCAATGTGGGACAAAAAAAAAATAAAGGATGTAAACCTTATCGAGCCAGCTCACGAGCTCACGAGCCGAGCCAGGCCAAGCTCGAGCTCGGCTCGTTTACAAATCGAGCCGAGCCGAGCTGGCTCGTTTACAACCGAGCCAATTTCGAGCCGAGCTTTCTTCGAACTTTTTTCGAGCGAGCTGCGAGCCACGAGTTTTTTGAACACCCCTAGACCGCACCCCTTGAAAATATGGTTGAACACCTCATCCGCACCCCCAGCAAAAAGTTTCTAGGTCCGCCACTGCTCTGTATAAATCTTAACCATTCAGATGCAAATGTCTGAATCATTCAGACATCTGCTTGTGAAACAAATAGTCTAAACCATTAAGTATTGAACCAGTTTCTAAACCATTAAAAATCTCATTAAAAAGTAAACAAACAGTCATTATTAATTTATTAACTTTTCCCACCTCATAACCTTATTCAAACACTTTTTTAAACACTCCTTACGAATAAGTCACAAGAAGTTCTGAGTTGAATAATCAAATCCCAAACATCCCCTTATTTTATCCTTTACACACATTCTTCGCTCACTTTTGCCGCTGAGTGTAAACCGTAAAAAGGTTAGGTTCCTTGATACTTCAACTCAACTCAACTCATGTATCTTCTTCTTTTGATCAGTTTTGTTGTTATTTATCTGGTTTGTGAGGTGTTTCATGCCTTCTGATGTCATTTTAACTAAGATTATTTTCTTTGAATTTGTTTGTTTATATACATTTGGGTATTTTAGGGCTTACAAACATAATTTGTTAATAAGAGTTTGCTTGTCCGTTGGATTATAAATGGATACGTAGGGGGTGTTTGGATGCATGGTTAGAAAGTTATAATGTGACACTAAATGTATAAAAGTTAAGGCTACAATACAAAGTGTTGGAGGAGATGATTTTAAACTTTTAAATGTGTGTGTGTGTGTGTGTTTTTTTTTTTTTGAAGTTGTTATGATCACTTTGATGGTGTTGAGTGTTTCCGGATCTAAACAAGTGATGGATAAATAAAGTGTAAAATCAGTTTATATGTTTGAATAAACACAAAAAATGAGTTTAATCGCGTAACATGGGAAAACCGAATTACTACGAAGCTTAGCCGCGCCAATGTGTAAACTATTTTAAATCCATGTTCACAGTTTGCAGTATTGATCCAGCATAAACAACCTGAAATGAAAGGTAAACGTTTGTCTAAAGTTCAACGATTGCCTAAAGCTCGACAATTGGATAGAATCTCTACACTTCCTCGAGCCATAGTAGAAACCATCCTTTGTCTTTTACCAGTTGAAGAAGCAGCTAGGACAAGTATCCTCTCAAGGGAATGGAGGTACAAATGGACCACTATTCCTAAACTTGAGTTTTATTGGCGTACTGTCTTCAAAAGAACAACCGAAGAGATTGATTGGAAGCCAATATCCAGATTAGAAATTGCAAAGAGTGACAAGGACACCAGGTGTAAACTTTTCTATGCTATACACCAAGTTTTGTTACTGTGCCAGGGTCCAATCATTGAGTTCACCCTTTCAATGGCCGCACTCGCAGGTCACGCTCTTTTTGAAATCAATCAGATAATACATCATTTGTCGAGGAATCATACCGTCAAGAAATTAACCCTTGACTTCGGTTATTACGGTACACGTGCTACACGTGGTTTACCCTTATCTATCTTCTCGTTGCATCACCTAACGGACCTATATCTTCGTAATTGTGATATCAACCATAAACCTATAATCGGCGAGTTTGGTAGCCTTACAAGCTTATCCATAGAATCATACTTGGGTAACATAAGTATCTCCAAAAAAAGTCTTCTACATCTTTTATCTAATTGTCCATCACTTAAGAGATTGTGTCTGGTAAGTTCATACTTGTATATCCATTCTCATGGGCTTGGTTTTAAATTGCGTGATGCGCTCCGATGCGTTTGGTCTAAAAATCTGATGCGTGAAGCGCGATGCGAGCGCATCACGTATGTGATGCGCTCTTTATAAAAAAATATTAAAAAAATTATTTATACATAAAAACTTGTGAAAATATACTTGAAGTAAAACAAATGACGCAATAAGAAGATAAGAGTTGTGCTTTTTGGTTCAAATCAAGCATACTAAGATATTAATTATTGAAAAAACCGAACCCAGTTCATAAAATCTCGAAAAAAAATAAGAAACAATATTGCGTGCATCAGAGCGCATTATGCGATGAGCGCATCATGCGAAATGCGCGCAATATACTCGCATCACGTAAACGCAACGCATCAGTTGTGACGATGCGCTCTCGTCAGCGCGTCGGGCGCATCACGCATTATGCGCGCATTTTAAAACCAAGCTCATGGGATTTCAAAATTTATCTCAATATTCTAAGTAGATGCAGCTTATACGTGAAGAAAGTTTTCATGGTTATGAAAAACCCAGCATTATGGAGCTATTCAAGTGTTTACCTGTGATTGAACATCTTACTATCTGGGCTCGTATCATTTCGGTAATCCTCACATTATATATTATTTAAAGATAAAAATTAATGTATTGCTTGTTAATCGCTGTTTTGGCCAATGTTTGAAGATGTTAGTTCAAGCCTCAGTTCCTAAAGAGCCTCCACCCTTGCTAATCCACCTCAAATACCTTTGTATCGAAGAAGTGGATTTTGCTGACGACTATGGATTGACTTTTCTTGCTGTATTGATCAAATGTTCCCCGAACTTGGAGAAACTTAAGATAGTGGTAAATATTGCAAGCTTATCTTGTATCCTATTAATTTTGATTATGATGCCAAAATTCACTTACATGACTCATGTTGTAGAGTGATACCAAAGATCATTGTGATGAGAGAGAATCCGTTAAACTGAGAGAATATTCGCATGTTTGGTTAGAGCATCTGAATGAATTGGAGATTAAATATTTCACAAACAAAAAGCAGGAGATGGAGTTTGTAAAGTTTATCTTAGCCAAGTCACCCAATCTGAAGAAGGCGACATTGCAAACAATAATGATTTTCAAGAGTGAAGTGATGGAGATGTTAAAAATTCTCTTAAGTTCCCCACGCGCATCGCCTGTTGAAATCTTTGTTGAGAATCTCTGCCAATACCATTATGGTTAGATCACCCAACTTTCTCTAGAACTGATGTTGAGCTTTATTATGATAAGCTTTGTATGTTGCTACTTGTTTTCCTTAAAACACAAAATTCTGGTTGGCTGAAAACTTACCTGATGTTAAAGACTTAGAAAACAAGCATTCCGTGTATAAAATGTGGCCTTGTTAAAAAAAGATGTTGGGTTTTAATTAATTTTGTTCTTCATGCATCATTTTTCTGAGTTTGTGTCATGACAGTTACCAATTACTTAGCTTAATTAAAGAATGTTGCATTTGTATGCATCGAAGGTCAAACCATATGTTTCGGAGTTGGTTTTTGGTAAGTTCGACCATCGCTATTAGAATAGTCATAGTATAGAGAGAAGAACGGAAGCAACATTGATCAACGGCTGTGATATGGGAAGAGAATAAGTAACAAGTGTTTGTCGGAGTTTGCTTACTCCGTTAAGCAACAGTTTATTACACCACTCTGAATGAATCTGCAAACTCAGTATTTTGCCTTGGTTTTAACGTAAAACTGGGAACCAAACAAAAAACCGAACTGAAAACCGAATATGTAACTCAGTTTGGTTTCCTCCGTTTTGTAATAAACTAAATTATTAATGGGTTGTACACAGAGAAAAATCCATGGCCCAATACATGTAACTCAGGTTCTTCGGTTTTAACCAAATTGAGTCATCTAAAACCAAAAATCAGATAGAACACGAATTACCTAATTCGGTTTTGGTTTAAAACCAAACAGAAAACCGGATAGATAATTCGGTTGATTGGTTCGGTTTTAAATGGTTTTGCTTCGCTTCGGTTTTGGTTTAAAACCAAATATTGAACACCCCTCCCTACTTGACTAGTTTTGGATCTCCAACTAAAACAACAATGCTCAAAGACATGCATCTTTGCCCTGTTTGCTTATTGAATTCAGACAACGACAAATAAGACTACACAAAGTGGTGGGCAATGGTGGGCAAGGGTAAGGGGCAAAGTCCTGCCATGTAGACGTCACGAAGACCTTGGGGGCTTTGTCATCTACATCAAAAAAGTGCTAAGGTGATGAAAGGCAAAGGGACTAAAAAGTCAAGTGGATAAAGTTGGTGAAGAGCCCCACACACCTGGATAAAGTTCGTGTAAAAAATGTCGCCTTACTAAAAAGATTGTAGGATTCTTATCAACTTTGTCCTTAGGCATCATTTTCACCTATTTTTATGAGGTCTTGTTGTAAGAATTATCTGATGGTCAAAAATAGTAGGTTAACTAAAGAATTCGAATTTTTGTTTTTAAGCAGTGTTTAACCTGCACGCATTACAGCATGCTAAACCGCAAAAAAAAATAATAATAATAACATCCTCAAAACAGGGTGTTGAAGGAGACGGTTTTAATGTGCTAGTTAATTTGTTTTATATTTATTTGTTTAGAACTATTAAAATTTTTACATTGCTTGATTCTTTCAAACGAATACCTAAATAAAATTTCCAAAAAGACGGTAAAAATCAACTAGTAATGGATTTTAATAATCCCAACTACTAGCCGTTGGCCGGCAACACTGCAAAAATAACCAGTGTTGGTCTCATCTTTTGTAACACCCCGCAAATATAAAACTTTATATTGAAATTATAAAGTATAAAATAATCAAAAAAATAAACTAACTAGGAATAAATAACCTAGTTAGTCATAAGTCTAGTTAAAACAAGAAACTTAGTTGAAAACATGGAAAAATCTAACTTAATAATAGATGGGGGACCGAAGTTGTCAAGTGTGAAACTTTAATTATTAAAACAAAATAAAAATACCAAACACACACTTTAAGTGTGTGTGTTGGTCGTACAAAACACAGGGGACGACCAAGAACCCCCCATCAAACCCTAGCTCATCTAAATTGCTCAAATTGAAGACCAAACTCGAATCCAAATCGAAAATCAAGCATAGAATAGTGATCCTCATCACAAGGGGGTTACAAGGTATGTAAAATTTGATGAAAACTCTCAACTCGAAATTCTCATGAAATTGGGAAAATCTGAATTGTATGGTTGCATGTTTGTTTTATGATGAACTAGGAACAATATAGAGTCTAGGGACAAACCCTAGACAAATACAAGTTGAAATCATGTGAAATTTTAGTAAAATCCATGAACAACCTTGTAGGTGATAAGTGGGTTTTGTAGAACTTGATAAATACTAGGAAATTGGGTGTTGTTCTAGTGTAATTTGACAATGGTAAAGTGACTTCAGGATTTTAGAAGTTAACAATTGTGTAAAAAGGGTTGATTGATGTGAATTTTGGGTTAGATGATAAGCTAGGGATTTGCTATATAATCATGTAAAATTCTGCCCTTAAAGTGTTTGTTGAAATGCCTCAAAGAAGGCTCGAAATTGAAATCTAAAGTAAGATGCATGATTGTGATGATTTGACAAAATTATGCGATATATGGTTGAAAAGGAGTTCTAAACAAGTCGTGATTGAACTCTACAGGAAAAGATACCGGAGCGTCGAGTGGACAAGCCGGTGGCGATTCACGTTGAAGGGCGTGCACTAAAGGTACGTAACTTCGGTTTCGTTACGTTATGCATAAACAATAGTCTTAGAAATGTTAATGAAATTGTAGTGTCAATTGCGAGTTTGGTATGTCATAGAAGTGACGAAGTTCACTCGACAAACCAAACGGGTCAAAATAGTTAATTAGAAATGTTGGTTGATAATATTGTTTAATTAGTCATGTATGGAAAATAAATAAAGTGATGTAACTCACTAGATAAAGAAACAAGTTGAAATAAGGGTCGAAATGGTAGTGTTCGAAGTGACTTAAACGTCACTCATTAAAGTTGAGTTATAAAAGCGTAAAACATGGAATGGACGTGATACGCTAAGATTGACAAGCCCGGGAATGGGTAATTGTGGTTAGAAACCAATGTTGATAATTTATGTAAGTATGTAACTTGTTTCGTTACATTACGATAATTTGATATTGTAGTTATTCAAAGTTGGGTTTTAGAATAAGGATTTGTATTAGTTAAGGTGGTGATGATCACTACTTAATTGAACGGTCAAAACTAGATTAGAAAACGTTTGGTTATTATTGAAATGGAGAACTCCATAAATCGACCAAACGGGTCAAATAAATGTGTGTTTAATCAATACTAAGAAATTATTGAGAAATCCCTTGGAGATTGTAGATCATAAGAGCGTAAACAATGAAATTGGTAATGAAATGCCAATGATCGTAAGCCCCGGAAGAAGGGTAAAACAAGCCTAGTGGTCATAAAAAATATTGATGATAGTTTTAGTGCAAAACTAGACGGGTCGAACAAATATATATTAGGGATTTATAAACTTTCAGCCCGTAAACCAAATTTTCGGTATGATAGTCGTAATAGACACGTCGATAATTAAATTACAGACGTATAGGAAAAAGAATCACCTAAAACGGACAACCGAGCGGAAAGTTATGGTCATTTTAGTCCAAAATCTGAATTTTCCGGAACTGGCAGCAAATGCAGGTCACAGAACCGAACCTGCTGGAAAAACGTTCCTCCCGCGCCACGCGGCAGGATTCTTCAGTTGTTCCGCGACACGCGACAATTGCCGCGATACGCGACATATGGAATGGAACCTGCCGCGACACGCGGCAGGATACTTTTCTAAAATTTTATTTTATTTTCATATTTCGATGTCGGAACTTGATTGTATGTACTAAATAAATGTCAGGGCTAATGTTTTTCATTGGTTTTGACCCTAGGTGACAATGGGGATCTTACGGATGGCGATCAAGCAAGTTTTTGAAGAACCGAACACACTTTTGAAGCTTCTGCGTTATCTAACTTTAATAGACAATATTTTGGGATGTAAACAAGTTGCTAAACAACTTATGAATATTTGAATTAGTCGGTTGTTGACTAATGTTCTGTTACTTTGGATCTTATGTTTTAAATTGGACGTCTTCTTTAAAAAAAATCATAAGAATTATTATTAAATTCAAATACTAATTAGACGGGTGTTACAAGTTGGTAATCAGAGCTCAAGGTTGTCAACAAAGTGTTCGGTTCAAGCTTGATCGATCGTCCGGTAAGGATTAATTATTTATTTCAGTAGATGTTATCCTATGTAAGAAAAAGAGGTGGAAATTAATGTGCACGGGAAGAGTGCGTTAATACACTCAAACCCGGAAGGTGCATTGAATGAGAACGGTCAAAGCAAGTTACGAACTTGACTAAACCGAAGCAAACAAAGTTATGTTATAAATGAGATGTTTAATAATTGATGTAAACGGTATGAAATACGTGAAAAGTGTATGGGAAGAGTGTATAAATACGCTCGAACCTGGGAAATACACTAAGTAAGAATGGTAAGGCAAGATATGTACTTGACCAAACCGGAAAAGAATAACACATTACTTATGATTAAGCGAGTGTGATATAAATTTCCGTATAATAAGATAGAAATGAATTAAATAATTATTGATTAACCATTATGGATGTTTCAGTTAAAGAAATGTCTGGAGTAACCGGAGATGATTCGACATCTCAATTGACTGAACAAATGAAAGCTAAGATTTCCGAGGTAGTCGGAAAAACTCTAGAAAATAGTCTATCACATTATATTGATTGAATACAAACCACAATCATGCCAATGGTGGACGATATGATGGCTAAATTGAAAGACAGTATATTACAAGAAATATAAGAAAGGAGGGTGTTGGATATGAATCCAAGTTCCGTAAAGAAATCCAAGTCTAATAAAGCTCCCAAGAGAAGAGTTACAAAAAGTGTGTTACATCAGTGCAAATTTTGTGGAAAAATTCACAAGGGCACATGTGGTAAGCCAAGACATAAGAAGTTTAAACGTCCAGAGAGGCTTGGAACCAAAGATGCAACCGACACAATGTCTGATGCTCAGAAGTCAAGGACAAGGTCGTTTTATATAACAGCCACAGAGGCTAAAGCTGAATCTGATGTCATTTCAGGTATGTTTCTTGTTAATTTATTTTAACACAAATTTTATTCGATGCAAGTGCGAATTATAGTTGCGTAAGGGCATATATGAGTAATGAATTGGGAAAATTATGTAAAAGAAATACCTACATAAATGTGTGTATATATGTAGATAAGAAAATAAATAATGGTGAGCATGTGAAGCCGAGACAAAAAGTAATCCCGATGAAAATTGCAATGGGAAGGAGTGCGCGTACACTCGAACCCGGGAACTTAATGAAGTGAATAAACGTTGAAATGGGAAGGAGTGTAATTACGCCCGAACCCGGAAATTGCAACAATAATAAACAACGAAGACAAGATTATAGACTTCGCCGAACTAAATAAAACGCGTAGGAGCGTCATTTACATCAACAAACGATGTAGATAAATTTTATGCAACGATAAACAATAGTAAAATTAAATGAATTAGTTTTGTTATTGTTACAATAGGATTAAGGTTAAAGATGAGAAATTAAGACTAGGACCGAGAATATCCGCGAAAAAGAAGTTAAATGGATGATACGTATTATTCGCTCCTATGAATAATAAAGTATCAATAAATGCAAATTTAGAAACTTGGTTATGGGTGACCATCCAAGTAATACATTATTAATCAAATCCTCATGAGGAAGAAAGGTGATCGCAGTGATGGATGTGATTATATAAAAGCCTAGCAAAATAAACTTTATGAAAATGTTAGAATAAGAACGGGTAAACCCCAAAAGTCGTATGACCATAACAGTGGTTTTACTAAATAAGACTTAAGAAATGGGCCTTCGGAACATTAGTAAAAGAAACAGACCTAAAGGTCGCTAACGACAGAAAGGTGGTGTTCGGATCAAATAAGCAAAATACTTGATAATAAAGGTAAATGGAAGCCGGATGACGGGAGTGTGTTACATTAAAGTAATAAGCCCAAGGGAAGGGATACGAATTAAGGTAAATAAAAGTATAAACCAACAAACAAGAATGTTAGGGAGTAGGAGTAAAGTTGACTATCATAAGCAAGGAAGCACACACGGACAAGTCAAACAAAAAGAAGGAAATAATAAAAGACTTGGTAGAATAAGGGCGACGGAATACGCTAATACTACTGAATAAATCAAAACCAAGTCTTAATACATGCCGAAATGGCTGCTTTAATAATAACTTCGGTAAAATACCCGATAGATGAATAGGAATACGGATCTATACGTAAACCAAGAGACGGTGGCGCAGACTAAAAGTCAAAAGACTTGGATTAAGAGTTATGACTAAAAGACGATAAAATTTTACAAAAACAGAAATTTTGATAGTTATGTTTAACTATTTCTATGTGGACGGGCTGAATAAAGTATAATACTCAATAGTCCAAGTAATCGCAAAATGAATAATGGAAGCGTGAAATATTAATGAACCTGTGTGATAGGTCGTAAAAGAGTATAGAAAGGAAAATGCAAACCAGTGAAACAGAAGTGTTAAAACATGATGATAAAGAACCCGGGTAATGGGTTGAAAAGGAGTAGGGGCATAAACCAAATAACGGAACGAGTAGGATAAACAGTCGTGAAAACGATGTAAGAAGTCATAGAGTCGGAAAGATAATCCGAAAGAAAATGAGTGTAGCCTTAGACTTCGGTTAAGGTCAAATGGATTTCAAAATAAAAAAAAATAATATATATATATATATATATATATATAAATTATTCAAAACGTAAAAGGGGGTGCCCTGACACCATATGTATATATATATATATATATATAATTAAATAAAGACACGAGTAGAAGGTGATCTACGGGATCACTATAACTTTCGGGTTATAAACAATATAAAGGTCTACGGGACCAAAATGACCCTTGGGTCACAAATACACAGAAACAAACTAACAGGTCCCACCTTAAAAAAAAAGGGGGTGAAGATCTAATAAAATATCCTACGAGGCTAAGTGAAGGAACCTACGGGTCGATAATATAAAGCGTGGGAACCAGTTATGATTCCTCGCGTAGTATAAAAATAGAAAAGAATAAGTTCTTGTCGTCGACTCCTAGATATGAGTTATTGACATAAGTTGAAGAGATAAACGTTAAACTAAAATTCAGTTTTAATAAGAGACAATGTTTAACGGATATGAATATTATGATACAAATTAGGAAATAGTTAATAATAAAGGATATAGGTCTTAACACCGATAGGTGTAAGACATGATGCGATACGTTAGAAAGAGGATTTTGAAAATGAAAAGTTTATGAAAAAACTTAAACATGACATGAGCGCAAAGAGTGATGTGGAATATAATCATGTTGTAGCGTGAGTTACGGAATAGGAGATCATAAACTCACGTAAGTCCTAATATAGCAAAGGGATATACCCAAATTAACGGGACATGAGGGGACAGTAACTAGCCAGTCTAGCTGATAAGTTCATCAAAAGTCAAAATAGTGTCGTGAATTATATAAAACACTTGTCAATGTAGAGCAGTATGGAATAAGCATATTGGCAAACTCATACTATTGGGTAATCAAGTGGTAATCGAGACAAATAGGCGACAAGATAAGAAATGCGGGACACAAGTTACGGTCCGTGAGGATTTACACATAAAAGACGCATGCGTCAAGGCAAAGGATAACTTTTGGGTAAAAGAAAGAATGCCTTGAAAACGAAACTGGGATGGTTAGGTCCAAACCAAAGGACTACTTAAAGAAGGTTTCGGGGACGAAACCCTTTTTAAGGGGGTGGACTTGTAACACCCCGAAAATATAAAACTTTATACTGAAATTATAAAGTATAAAATAATCAAAAAAATAAACTAACTAGGAATAAATAACCTAGTTAGTCATAAGTCTAGTTAAAACAAGAAACTTAGTTGAAAACATGGAAAAATCTAACTTAATAATAGATGGGGGACCGAAGTTGTCAAGTGTGAAACTTTAATTATTAAAACAAAATAAAAATACCAAACACACACTTTAAGTGTGTGTGTTGGTCGTACAAAACACAGGGGACGACCAAGAACCCCCCATCAAACCCTAGCTCATCTAAATTGCTCAAATTGAAGACCAAACTCGAATCCAAATCGAAAATCAAGCATAGAATAGTGATCCTCATCACAAGGGGGTTACAAGGTATGTAAAATTTGATGAAAACTCTCAACTCGAAATTCTCATGAAATTGGGAAAATCTGAATTGTATGGTTGCATGTTTGTTTTATGATGAACTAGGAACAATATAGAGTCTAGGGACAAACCCTAGACAAATACAAGTTGAAATCATGTGAAATTTTAGTAAAATCCATGAACAACCTTGTAGGTGATAAGTGGGTTTTGTAGAACTTGATAAATACTAGGAAATTGGGTGTTGTTCTAGTGTAATTTGACAATGGTAAAGTGACTTCAGGATTTTAGAAGTTAACAATTGTGTAAAAAGGGTTGATTGATGTGAATTTTGGGTTAGATGATAAGCTAGGGATTTGCTATATAATCATGTAAAATTCTGCCCTTAAAGTGTTTGTTGAAATGCCTCAAAGAAGGCTCGAAATTGAAATCTAAAGTAAGATGCATGATTGTGATGATTTGACAAAATTATGCGATATATGGTTGAAAAGGAGTTCTAAACAAGTCGTGATTGAACTCTACAGGAAAAGATACCGGAGCGTCGAGTGGACAAGCCGGTGGCGATTCACGTTGAAGGGCGTGCACTAAAGGTACGTAACTTCGGTTTCGTTACGTTATGCATAAACAATAGTCTTAGAAATGTTAATGAAATTGTAGTGTCAATTGCGAGTTTGGTATGTCATAGAAGTGACGAAGTTCACTCGACAAACCAAACGGGTCAAAATAGTTAATTAGAAATGTTGGTTGATAATATTGTTTAATTAGTCATGTATGGAAAATAAATAAAGTGATGTAACTCACTAGATAAAGAAACAAGTTGAAATAAGGGTCGAAATGGTAGTGTTCGAAGTGACTTAAACGTCACTCATTAAAGTTGAGTTATAAAAGCGTAAAACATGGAATGGACGTGATACGCTAAGATTGACAAGCCCGGGAATGGGTAATTGTGGTTAGAAACCAATGTTGATAATTTATGTAAGTATGTAACTTGTTTCGTTACATTACGATAATTTGATATTGTAGTTATTCAAAGTTGGGTTTTAGAATAAGGATTTGTATTAGTTAAGGTGGTGATGATCACTACTTAATTGAACGGTCAAAACTAGATTAGAAAACGTTTGGTTATTATTGAAATGGAGAACTCCATAAATCGACCAAACGGGTCAAATAAATGTGTGTTTAATCAATACTAAGAAATTATTGAGAAATCCCTTGGAGATTGTAGATCATAAGAGCGTAAACCATGGAATTGGTAATGAAATGCCAATGATCGTAAGCCCCGGAAGAAGGGTAAAACAAGCCTAGTGGTCATAAAAAATATTGATGATAGTTTTAGTGCAAAACTAGACGGGTCGAACAAATATATATTAGGGATTTATAAACTTTCAGCCCGTAAACCAAATTTCCGGTATGATAGTCGTAATAGATACGTCGGTAATTAAATTACAGACGTATAGGAAAAAGAATCACCTAAAACGGACAACCGAGCGGAAAGTTATGGTCATTTTAGTCCAAAATCTGAATTTTCCGGAACTGGCAGCAAATGCAGGTCACAGAACCGAACCTGCTGGAAAAACGTTCCTCCCGCGCCACGCGGCAGGATTCTTCAGTTGTTCCGCGACACACGACAATTGCCGCGATACGCGACATATGGAATGGAACCTGCCGCGACACGCGGCAGGATACTTTTCTAAAATTTTATTTTATTTTCATATTTCGATGTCGGAACTTGATTGTATGTACTAGATAAATGTTAGGGCTAATGTTTTTCACTGGTTTTGACCCTATGTGACAATGGGGATCTTACGGATGGCGATCAAGCAAGTTTTTGAAGAACCGAACACACTTTTGAAGCTTCCCGTTATCTAACGTTAATAGACAATATTTTGGGATGTAAACAAGTTGTTAAACAACTTATGAATATTTGAATTAGTCGGTTGTTGACTAATGTTCTGTTACTTTGGATCTTATGTTTTAAATTGGACGTCTTCTTAAAAAAAAAATATCATAAGAATTATTATTAAATTCAAATAGTAATTAGACGGGTGTTACATCTTTTCACATATTGTAAACCAATAAATCTTTACTAACGGAATCTTAATTTTTTTGTCTCCTTTTCCTTTTCCGTTAGCAAATATCCATTAGCTTACAATATGTGAAAATATAACACCATCACTAATTTATGAAGTTTAGATTATTAAAAGAGTTAATTACACAAATGGGTCCTGTGGTTTATACCTAATTTCGCCTTTGGGTACTAACTCTTTTTTTAACATGTTTAGGTTCTATGGTTTCAATTTTGTAACACCTTTGGGTACTAACACCAAAATTAGTTAATTAATGACTAAAATACCCTTGCATTTTTTTAAGTTTATCAATGTAACACATTCGGGTACTAACACCTAATTTTATTTAAGTTTAAATCAATTTTATAAAATCTATTTTTTTTATTTTCATCTTTTTATTATATCTCTTAATTAACATAAAGTCTATTTATTTTTTTATTTTCATATTTTTATTAAATTTTTTATTTAACATAAAATCTACTTGTTACACCAGTATTTTTTTAAATAGATTTTTTAAATAAAATCTACTAGCTATATAGTTTTATGTAAATTAAATTTTCTTACTAGTTTTAAATAACGTAAACCTTACTCGTTTTCAATTTTGGATATATATGACTGATAGAGTTAATTAAATAGTTAGTCCCTGTGATTTGCACAAAATAACATACTTAGGTACTAATTGTTTAAAATCACCTTCTAGGGTATTAACTTTTCATTTTGTAACGTTTGGAGGTATTAACTTCTAGGGTATTAACATAGTTAGTCCCTGTGGTTTGCACAAAATAACATATTTAGGTACTAATAGAATGTGATTTTAAACTTACAAATAACGCTAATACCTCCAAACGTTACAAACTGAAAAGTTAATACCTTAGAATGTGATTTTAAACTATTAGTACCTAAGTATGTTACTTTTTGCAAACCATAGGGACTAACTATGTAATTAACTCTAATAATAATAAATATCTTTCATGTAAAAAAAATTAAGCCATTTTTAACTCGTTTTTTTGTTCATTTACATTTTACTATTTTAGAAAGATATTTAATTTACATAAAATCTACTAGTTGCACTAGTAAAATCTACTAGCTATATAGTTTTATGTAAATTAAATATCTTTTTACAAAAAAACGAGTTAAAAAAAGGCTTAAATTTTTTTAGTTTTATCTAAAATACCTAGCTATATAGTTTTATCTAAAATACCTAGCTATATAGTTTTATGTAAATTAAATATCTTTCTAAAATAGTAAAATGTAAATGAACAAAAAAAAAACGAGTTAAAAAAGGCTTAAATTTTTTTACATGAAAGATATTTATTATTATCAATCATTTCAATCCAAAATTAAAAACGAGTATGGTTTACATTATTTAAAACGAGTAACAAATTTAATTTACATAAAACTATATAGCTAGTAGATTTTATTTAAAAAATCTATTTAAAAAAATACTGGTGTAACAAGTAGATTTTATGTTAAATAAGAAATTTTATAAAAATATGAAAAAAATAAAATAAATAGAGTTTATGTTAATTAAGAGATATAATAAAAAGATGAAAATAAAAAAATAAATAGATTTTGTAAAATTGATTTAAACTTAAATAAAATTAGGTGTTAGTACCCAAATGTGTTAGATTGATAAACTTAAAAAATGCAAGGGTATTTTAGTCATTAATTAACTAATTTTGGTGTTAGTACCCAAAGGTGTTACAAAATTGAAACCATAAAACCTAAACCTGTTAAAAAAAAAGTTAGTACCCAAAGGTAGCCCAGTTGGTAGTTGGGCCAGTGTCCTCTTCTTGAGGCACTGGTTCGACTCTTGCTTGTGGCGAAAGGGGCAGGACCAGGCAATGATGGTAAGAACTTGTTAGCCACTAGTTGCGCAAGTTCGAGCCTGAGCCGGCCCCGGTTTTCATCCGGTCGTTACTCTAGCGAGGTCACTTGTGTAGAGGCGGCACGGTTTCCGGGCGAGAGCCGTAGCCAAGTATGACTACCCAGCGCGGGCCCGGTTAAGACAACGTAAGTCTAGACAGATCTTGGTTAGGGTCCCCGATTTGGGGATGTGAATAACCTTATAAGAAGTTCACCTTTCAAAAAAAAAAAAAACTCTTATTATATACCTATATTAATTTCAAACATAACTGAACAAAAGTATTTTAACAGAAATGACATTAAGGGCGTCAACAACTTTACTTCCGGGAAAATCACCAAAATGGCCACTGCAACGCCGTTTTTGCGAATTTGGCCACCGGACACCCCTTGACGAGCCGTTTCAATATCCTGAAACGACACAAGAATTTTGGTAAACGGCCACCCATTCGCTGTTTGATACGTGTCCGACAAAGCCTGTAATGGCTTGAGAAGCAACCAGGTAACGCCACGTGTATGATAGTGTGGAAAGATCTTAGCCAAGCCGTTACAATCGGCTCATGTACAAAGATCTTAGCCAAGTTCCTTCAACGAGCCAAGCCGTGTTCTTAGGATCTAGCCAAGCCGTTACCGTACACGCATGGACCCCACTTCTGTCATCCGAGCTGTTACAGCTGGGTCCGAGCCGTTTCCGTAAACTGCTTGTGCCGTTTCAACTGCGCCGAGCCGTTTTAGCTGGCTCCAAGCCGGTACAGCTGGTCCGGGCCGTTTCAACATATGGTTCGAGCCGTTTCAGCTGGCTCAGGCCGTTTGAACTGAATTCAAGCCGGTACAGCTGTCTAATGACGGTTCAATGTGTTGTTCCAGCCGGGTCAACGTGTTGTTCAAGCCGTTTGACCGTATGTTCTCACTATATATTTACCCACTTGTTTTTTTTTTTGTGTGCTTGTTTAACGAATCCCTCTAACACACTTAAATCTCAAAGAAAATGTTATCTTGCTTTCTTTATTTGATTATCATAGATGTTTTCGTGTATCAAATGCAAGAAATATTTATGAAATCACACGTATCTGCTAGTGACGTGTTCCTGGGCTTTAGTTATCAAATTCGATTTTGATATTGTTTCTCATATTGGAGTGTCTTTCTCTTCAGAAATGTCGTATCTACTTACCCAGTTAGTGCGGATGGAACTATCGAGCAAAAGACGCATGTTTATCATTCCTACTGGCGTTTTGACTCGAATTCCAGAAGAAGAGTTTTGATTCACTCCTAACTTTCAATTTTCTCTCGGGGAGGTTCTAAGTTCTAAGCAGTGGTTTGGTGAAGTTATCTGAAGACTGCTTTCTTGGAGACCGAGCTTTTTTCTCTACTACCCATTTCTGCGGTTATGAGAAAGGGTCCCGATGAGAAATTTTGTGGATGAAACTGAATCACTTTACTAGCGGTTTGGCGAAGTTTTGTTTGTAATTTTTACATGTTATATGTTTTATGTAATTTGTATTAATTAATAATAAAAATTATGTGTTTTAAATTTGTTTGGGTTGTTTATGTGTTCCGTTCACTTTTAATTCTGTTTTGGGCTTTTTATATGGGCTGTTCACTAACAAGTTAACGAAAAAAAATACATAACTGTTTGGGCTTTTTATATGGGCTGTTCACTAACAAGTTAACGAAAAAAAAATGCATAACTGTTTTGGGCTTTTTATACGGGCTGTTCACTAACAAGTTAACGAAAAAAAATACATAACTGTTTTGGGCTTTTTATACGGGCTGTTCACTAACAAGTTAACGAAAAAAATAAAAATGCATAACTGTTTTGGGCTTTTTATATGGGCTGTTCACTAACAAGTTAACGAAAAAAAATACATAACTGTTTTGGGCTTTTTATACGGGCTTTTTACCCGTTGCCTTTCCATCTTCCCATGTAAACGGCTAACCATTGCCATTATTACCTCCCTTATTACCCACTATATAAACCCCCCAAATTCCACATTTCTCCACGCCGTCCCCGTTAACACTCTTCATCTTTTTTGAATACAATCCGTTCACATGGCAAATTCTTGGACCGAAGTTGACGACATCGCCTTGTGCGAAGCCTGGGAGGAGGCAGTGACCAATCCTCCACCACGCGGACAGGGGGGCCTTTGGGTTCGGGTTCAACAGATTTTTGGCCAGCTTCGTGGTCCGGACCATAACCGAAGCGTGGACGCCTTATCTTCCAGGTTTCGGGTGGTGCGGTTGGAATGCGAGAGGTTTGACCGCTATTTCAATAAGGTGGAGAGAGAAATGCCGGACCTTGATGAGGATGATCAGAAGGCGGTGGCGCTGATCAACTACCGTCATGACGAGGGACACGATTTCAAGCATGTCTCGGAGTGGGAGGCAATTAGGATTTGGTTTTAGTTTTTTTTTTTAGTATGTTTTGTTTAGTGTTCTTATGTTTATGTTTAATATTTATCTTATTTATATAAAAAATATTTTGGATGTTATAAAATTTTGCATGTTATAAATTTTTGTCAACTGCAACGAAAATGGTACTACTTGACTGCAACGAATACCATTTGATTTTTATAAAACCTGAAGCCCAACCTGGCCCAATTGTGGACTGCAATGAATTTTATAAAACCTGGCCCAACCTAGTGTATAACAATAATAAAGTTAACAATTTTATCAGCTCCTAGTAGGAGGATAAACTGGTTAACATGTTTGGCTTTCATACGAAGGGCGCAGGTTCGATCCATGAAGGGGCCGTTTCTTTAAAGAAGAACCCCCTTCTTTATCCATTTTTTAAAATTTTCACTTTAGGCCCCTGAAGTTTTTATAAGTTTACTAACTGATCTAACTGTATTTTATTAACCTACTTATTCTTTATGTAGGATATTTAACTAACTCAGTTAATTTGATTACTAATAACTTACCTTGTTAATTAATAAACCAAGTTAGCTAACCTTGTTAACTTTATTAAGTTAACAATATTAAATTTATCAATTAATCCTTTTTATTATTTAACTATTTTTATTTAACTTTATTAAATAGTTTAATTAATAAAAATATTAATTAATAAATTTTAAAATTATTTGTTTTAAAACGTTGTGGGTTCTTTGGCCCAAACATTATAGCTTGTTTTGGGCCGTTTGTTACTATTTGTATTTAACTTTATTAATTAGTTTCATTAATTAAAATATTAATTAATATTTGCACGGTGCATATCGACAAACGGCTCTTTGGCCCAAACATTAAGTTGCACGATACAACCTAAAAATATTACAAACTTATTTCGTAAATTACAGATAGATTTTTAAACTTTCAAACACTGAAAGGTGTTCAAAGTCCTCGTCGTAAAGTATTGCGTAGTCGAGCAGGGCCTCTTCTACGATCTCTTTTTCTTCCATGTTCGGATTTGTTTTTTTCACATTTTTGCACCTTCCTAAAAAACGTGTACATTTAAAGCGTAGAAAAGAAAGACGAGTCATCAACGCCTCGACGCTTCGGGACGTCTCTTGTAGGTGAATGCAGAAATTGTTGAAAACCTGCTCCCAGAAAGCAGGATCGGAAACTGAATAAGTGCCCAGTTCACGAGCGGCAGTGTACGAAACGACAGTAGCAATATCTTCCTCGTCGGTCCAAGAATCCATTTTTTTAGTGTGAACTTTTGGGATGAGAATGATGTTTAATAGGAGGGAGTAATGCATGTATTTATAGGTTTGAAGAGGGTAAAATGGGAAGATATAATGTTAAATATTAAACATATTACAAAGAAGAGTTATTTTATTTAACAACATTTGGGCGTGGTAAACACCGCCAAAAATACAGTTTATCAGCCATGAATCGTCTATATGACAAACATATTTGCTTTACGTCTCCAGTAATGTTAATGGGTTTGTCTGTAACGAGATGCTCCATAAGCATACACAGATAGACAGCTTCATTTCCTACGATTGACCTGTTAGAAATCACGTAGTTATCGTTTAGCTCATGAGTTATGCAGCATTCTGGTTTGCCTGTCTTTTTCCAATACTGCAAATGCACCAGCAACCCAGTTAAATACACCTTAAGCTTCGTCAACCGTGGAATAATAACTGCCCTAAATTTGTCTCCTCGTCCATAAAAGTTTTCAAACGGGTACAAAACTAATTCCTGGGATGCCAACTCTAACCGTACTAACATCCATTCGTTATTGTCAATCGACAGTGGGAAAAACACAAAATCCACGTCAACAAAGGAAGGAAATGGGTTTTCTTTACCATTTCCATAACCAACCACGCTTTTAGGAACCGATTGTAGTAACGTGTCATAGAATTGAGGTGGGAGAATTGTCCACCGCAAATTTAACGTCGGATCCCTTTGTAAATTTCTTCTTCTCCAAGCCATTAGTCGTCCAGTCCATCCCTCAATATGCTGTTTAACGAATATTTATATATTAATAATAGTTACATCTAATAAACACGAAAAATGCAAATTTTGGTAATAAAAAATTTATAATGAAATTACCGTTGCTGTTAGGTAGCCATTACAACGATAGCCTAACAAAGTACCCCAAAATTTTTTGTCTAGCTCCACATAACGAGTGAAAACAGCTGAATAACAGAATGGGGCGTCCCCATTACTATAAAATGTTGCAACATCTTTTGACCAATTCTCAGATTCGTCGTCTGGAATTGCCCATCTTCCGGCTCTGTTTGAGTGCAAGCTTTGACGGTTATTTAAAAAGTTGTTTTCTTCCGGCACCTGCGGCACAGCCGTTTCAGACGAGGAAGATTCACCCGACTGTCTGGGTGCTCTCCATTTCTTAAGAATCCACGTTGATGATTTACTAACTGGTTGAGAGCAGTATACGTTGTTTTTGTCAGCCATTATTGGTTTTAAGAATGTTTCAAGTGCTCTAAATGGCGTTCTTAGAAAATATTTTGCGATCTTATTTAACATGAAAATAATTTTTGAAAAAAATGGTTTTTTAAGAGGTTTCATCACAACTTTCAATAAAGCTACTGCCCGAGCCGTTACAAGTAACTGCCCGAGCCGTTTCGTGGCACGTGCTTCAATAAAGTAAAATTCAAGCCTTTTCCGTTTCCTACTTATGCTGTTTCAGCAATCCCGAGCCGTTTGCACTGCAATGTCAAGCCGTTTCAGCTGCAACGCCATGCCGTTTCCTCTGCTACGCCGAGCCGTTTCCGCTGCATGTGTCCGCTGTCAGTTCGTGCCGTTTCTGATATCACGACGAGCCGTTTCCGCTGTCAGGTCATGTCGTTTCCGATGTCACGTTGAGCCCTTTGACGGCGCGTGTTCCAATAAAGTACTATTCCCCATGTCAGACAAAATTCAAGTCGGGTCAACAAAATGCGAGTGTCGTTTCCTCCCATGTGACCATCACTTTCCCATTTTCAAACCACTTTGAATTTGTCCACGTTGGAGCAAAGCAAACGACTAGAAGACCCCAACTTTCAAGATCCGAAAGATCGTTGACTCTTCCGGGACCACTAATCTGACTTCTTCGACATTAATTGTGGGCCCCCCACTATGGACTTCAACCGACACGAGAACATGCGGAATGATTTCGAGAAGATTCCAAACGACCAAGAGATGCAAGATGCTTTCATGGACCCCCCGTTTTGCCCGGTAAACTGTTTGCCGATAAATTAAAGATAAGTTTTTTTATTTGAATTCGTATGCTAATGTTAATTTTTTAATCTTTTTATATAGCAAATAACCATTAAAGTTCTAGAGAAGTGGTTGGTTTTAAAACATTTGCGTGAAGTGATGACTCCGGCGATTGAAATAGCTATTAGGCAGACTTGTTTCGGTCCATATTTAGATAATAGGTGCACCATATGTGATAGCCTTCTTTTATATGGCGTTGCACAACTACAAATACCGACGCCTTTTCCCCGTATTGGGATTTCGTATAGATTACGAGGGGAGCTATTTACATTCACCCCGAAACAGTTTTGTTTAATAACGGGGCTATGTTTTGGGCACAGTTCTTTGTCACCTATAGACCGTCCGAACTCATTTAAGAACAAATACTTTGGAGCTGGATCATCTGTTAATTTTGGCTAAATAATGAACATGTTCGGGAACATTAGCCAGTTTAACGATGCTGACGGCACGAGGATATGTCTTCTCATGCTAATCGGTCAAGGTTTTTTGGGTTGGCAAAAAACCAATGTAGTTGATAATATGATTTTAGACCTTGTGGATAATTTAGAAGAATTCAGACAATATCCTTGGGGTAATTATTTTTGGGAAAGTACTTATAGTGCTATATACAATTTGTGCAATCGGCAAAAAGAAGACGCTAAAGGTTTTTCTTTAGCTGGATTTGTCTGGCCATTCAAGGTACCCGTGAATGTTAATTAATATAGTTATTGCTCAAAACATATAAAATTAAATATAAATAACCCTTAAATAAATTCACTTGTGTAGATGTGGGTGTTGGAGACTTTTCCTCATTTTAAGAATTCAAGGGAATGGTATCAAGGTGAGACGATTCCAAGATTTTTGGGATGGAAAGAAGGCAAGAAGTTTATGAGGAACAGTGTCGACTCATTGCTACAAACAGCTGCAAACGTAATACATTTTATTTTTTAAATATACTAAAAAATAAATATAAACTTTTTTATTGTTTATATTAATATATATTAATATGCTTACTATTTTTATTGGGCATTTTTTTTAAACATTTGCAGAAACGTGAATTTAGGCCGTCTTTGGTTATATTGCCCACTCAAAATGAGTTGCAAAGCGCGTGGTATTTGTCTAGTTCAGATTATTTAGACGCTGAACGTCGGATGTATGCCAGTGCAATGCCGGGCGAGAATCCGGTTCAAATTCCGACAGAAATACCCATTCAAATGCCCACAGGATTCACGGGTCAAAATCAACCAGAAATGCAGGCCGCCCCAGGTGTCGTCACACAAGAACAGCTTGCGTCTGTAATGGGGGCTCTGTTTGGTCCCGATGGGACGAATGAAGGTTATAATCCGGCAACGGATCGAGACGAGATTCCACAACAGAATTTTGTTCCCCCTCCGACCCCGTTTCGATCAAATTACGAGAATGAGCTGATTTCACAGTTTAAATCAGTCTTGGACGAGAGGCTGCTCGAGAACAACCGGAGACTTACCAATATGTTCATGTCGGAGTTTTCGCAATCATATCAATGTTCTCCAAAGCAAAAAACGGTCAGGACTCTAGCGACCGTACGAACACCAAAAGAAGAGACACACACTCAGAGTGATAATGTAATGTGTTTTGTGAATAATTTTTTTTTATAATAACAATATCTACCAATAACTGTTAATTTACCTGTCATGCTTTTCTTGTAGGCTGTTGCCGATTCATTTATCAATTACGATAATGCCTACCACGTCTCTATGAGCCCGATGGTGAATCAAGATTTTGTAAGTTGTTCCATTTTATATATTTTAATTACTTGTCATTTTTTTTATTACTAGTATAAGTTTATAAAAATTCAGTATAAATTGTGTAAATGAAAGTTAATGAAATTATTTTTTAGAAAGTTAAATTAATACATATATACAATATTTGTAGAATGAGGATCCTGAAATAATCAAACTGAGACGATCTGAAAGGCTTGTAAAGCCCGCAGTAGCTGTGCTATCCCCGTATGTGGCTTACAAAAGATTGAAAGATAGAAAAGCCAAAAGGTTAAGAAACAAGGATAGACAAATTGAATTCATCAAGCACTGGTATCCAAATTGCGGCAGTAAACATCTTTCCCTACTAGCGGGGAATTCTGTCGGTCCAAATTTTTGGGAGTTATTGCTGGGCATGGACGGTCGCGGCTGGTTAAGCGATGATGTAAGTAATAAAAAAATAATTTATATTTTTTTTGTATATTGTATTCAAACTAACTTTAGAATGTTTAACAGCATATATTTGGGTGGATGATCCACATGTATCATTCAAGAAATGAAAGTGATCGGTGGAGTATTCTACCCCCATATTTTCAAAATTATTTTCGGTACACGGCCGTCGACCATACCTGTAAAGGTTACTTTACTGGGCAGGTTGACCCTTTTCCATCAATACATACTGTTGACGAGGTAATGTTGAACGAACTTATTAATTACTGAATAAATGTATTTCGTATTGAATTAATTTAATATTTTGCTTACTAATTATATAGGTTTACGTACCGTTGTATATAGAAGGTGCTCACTGGTTTTTAGGCGTTTTCAACCTTGTCAATTACACGCTAACGATATACGACAGGTATTAGCCAGATTTAACTGATTAGTACTCCAAGATACATGTTACTAACTGTGTTAATTTGTTGCTCTTATAGCCTTTTAAATGCTATGGAAAAGGAAAGAACGGATGTGGTGTGTCATATAAATTTTGTGTTTGACCACTGGTTACGAACTCATGGTTACAATGCCCACAGACCATTACCGTTAACTTACCCTTTCCGACTTATTTATGCAACCGATGCTCCTCAGCAGTCCGGAGTTTTGGGAGACTGTGGGGTTTGGGTTTGCATATTTCTTGATAGGTTGATAAATAAAAAACCGTTGAACGATGATAAAGATACTCAGAAAACAGCGGAACGTATGCGACGTCAACTTGCTTTACTATTTTATGATTCCGTGTTACCAGATACTACAAGTGACAACAACCTTGATGATGATGATGATCCTGTATTAGAAATGTAATTGTATTTTTTTGGTTTAAAAACATTAAATATTTTTCTACTCGTCTCTATGTGTGTATATATATGTGTCACTTCCACCTTTATTACACATGTGATATCCTCCATAACCAATGACAAGTATTCCTCCTTCCGTTTCGATCAATCAACAGAATTGGGATCGCCAATGGTCTCCAAATGTTCTTGAATTTTACTACGATGGGGATACTCCTAGTTGCTATTCTTCTTACACGGGGTTAACACCACTAGGAAAAGATTGGTGGGGGGGGACTGCTTGGATTTACTGGAGCAGGTTTTATTCAAAAAACGGTACCTTAATAATAAATATTTTCGTAATAAAAATCTGTTTCATTATTTTTGTAATAAATAAATTACCGTTATTTTTTAGCACGTAAAAGCATGGTGTAACAAACTCATGTATGAACGAGAGAATGCAAGGACGCTGTCGTCAAACGATTATCGTTGGACAGTTCTACCGCCAAATTTCTTCGACATGTTAAATAAACAAGATATTGATGCAACCAGATACGCAGATGGTTCTACAGCAACATATCCTCCATTCTGGGAAATTGATACGGTAGGCTATATCAAATTTTTTTTTATTTTATCATATCCGTTTTTTATTAAATAAACAAGATATTGATGCACGACTCTCACTCTTACTCCACACCTATTTAAACACATCTTGTTTCACTACTCAACTGGCATCCCCCTTTTTTCTACCTCATGGCAAATCAAGAAAACAACAATCATCTACACTTTCATATCAACGTCAACATTTTCCAACCGGTTAACCACCCAAACCCACCCTCAGATAACCCCGAACCAAACAATTCACAAACTCGTAACCCCCCAAACCCGGTGCAACAACCAACACGTGAAGAACCATTTAGCGGTTCAGGTCAGTGTGAGGCGGTTGATCCGTCACCTAACCCCGATGAACAACAGCGTCCTTTGGACCAGATTATTCCACAAGAAAATTCGCCGGTTACTGCTGAGGAAGACTCAGACGAGGAATCTTGTTTCGAAAGGCTGTACGATAAAGTGCGTTTTGAAGCTTATCGTGCGGAAATGGAAAAAGGGGTAGAGTATGATTCTGAAGCGGAAGACCATTCCGGCTATTAGTTAAATGTCAGGGTTTTTTTTTTTTTTTTTTGAAATAAGAACTTAAACGTGTTTGATGTAATTTTCCCTTTAATTTTATTGCTAAGAATTTTTTTTGGGTTTTTTTATTTGCAGCATTGATTTAGAACCTAAGATTATTCACTTTTTGCAGGTATACATTCCTATACCGGACAACGAACAAAATTGGTTGCTTTTTCAAATAAATATAAAGTCACTACAATTAAGAATTTTTTTTGCTAATACTTGTGACACGATTAATTGCGGAGATTCATTTTGCATGCACAGAAGAGTACATCAAATTGTTCTAGAATTTGAGTCTCTATTTTTGTGGTTTCTCGGACGTATATCGTACTGGCAACAGTCAGAAATAAATGAGACGTGTTCCATGCAAATAGTAGGGGATTTCGTGTGGCCTCCTCAAACAAATCGTATTGGCAGAAATTCAGGAGTCATCATATGTATGCTAATGGAAAAACTTATTTGGAATCGTTCTTTAACATGGACCGAAGGAAACCTTCAGGATGCTTGTTTCAGATACAGACGATACTTTACACCGGGCGCTTCACACCTGTTAATGTTTAATGGTTCTATGTATGCATGTAATATAAAAAAAATTAATAACATATTTTAATGAAATGATTTTCAATATTAATTATTTGCAACTAAATACACTTACTACGTTACTCGAGAAATTAAATTAAATTTCACAAAATAAATTAATAAAGTATTAAAAGTCTCCCAAGTTGAAAGACGGATATATATAATCAGCAGGAGATTGTGTAAAATAATCAGGATTATCGGCTTCTTTCCCTTTCCCTTTGTCTGGGTCTTTGCGAGTACGAACTTCTGACGGCAAGGGCTGTCGACATACATCCCGATGATGACCATATGAGTTACACCGGGAACAATACAGGGGAGTAGGTTCTTCCCCGCGGGATAAGATTCGGTTGTTTTCTCGAGGACGACCAGCCTGGCGTTTTGTCATATGTGGCGGTTGAAGATTAATAAGGTCTTCTGGAGTCTCCCATTCAGATCTATGAGGAAGAGGATAAATCGCTTCTTCATAAGTTTTCTTATAGACTTCGTTTGAGTAACACGGGAAGCAATACTTACTGCAATCGGTTTCACCTAAAAATTTTGAAACGGCAATAACATGCCCGCATGGTAAACCAGAAACCTGCCAAACTCGGCAACTACATGTTCCATTAACAAAGTCCACTAAACCCCCCTTTCCACTGTCTACAACAGAATAACTGTTTAACTCAATCCCAGCAACCGTCCATGTTCTAGACCCTTCAATTTTTTTAAAAATTTTCTTCTGTGCCCATTGTGTAAGTAAATGTTTTTCATGTATACCTTGCAAACGGCGATCGTAAAACCACTTTTGTACAGATTGCCGGAAGAACTCTAAGAGTTGTGTTACCGGCATTTTACGCGAGTGTCTAGATAAAGCGTTAATAGACTCCACGCTGTTAGATGTCATATAATGATATCGATTGCCTGGACAATGCGCCCTTGCCCATCTACCGAACCCAATACTTGTTAGAGTGTGACGTACTCTAGGAACGGCAAGACAAAGAGCATTAAATGACTCGTTAAAATCAGACAATCGGTACGATTTGCATGTCTTCCACCACAGCTTCTCATTTTCTTTTTTTTTATCAGAGGGTAAACGTAGGTTCATCATTAAATGACGACAACATAACCCATGATAAACATGTGGAAAGACGTTTCTAACAGCCAGATGTATAGAATACGCTCTATCCGAAATTATGGCCATTTCAGGTATTTCACCGATACATTCTTTAAGCTTTGACAGAAACCATGTCCAAGATCACCATCCTCTGATTTTCCTATTCCATAGGAAATTGGTAAAATTTGGTTGTTTCCATCCATCCCGACCGCTAAAAATAACGTCCCTTTAAATTCACCCTTTAGGTGTGCAGCATCAATGATCACAACCGGTCTTAAATTACATATAAAGGTACGAATCTGAAACAAAATTATTTAAAAAAAGTCAACAACATGTAGTTTGTCGAAATAAAATAAAAACAGAGAATCCTATAACTTACCGCAGCACCAATCGCGACAAAGACCATCTCAAACCGACGCTCGTCATCAGTCTTGATATGTGTAACAGAACCAGGATTTGCCCGCTCTAGATTGTAACAATAAAGTGGTAGTTCTGCAAACGAGTCTCTGCTTGATCCTTGTAAAAGCTCTAGTGCCAGACTTTTTCCACGCCAAGCTTGACTAGTGGTTATCTCAACTTGGAATCTTTGTCTAAAATCTTTCACTATTTCATTACAACGATATATTCTTCCACTATCTTTTAAAGGTTCTTTTAAATAATGAGCAACAACATTTGGGTTTTCCTGACGAACATGTGGGTACGTTAGCGTCTTCGAGCACGTGTGTTTATCATTAAAACTCTTAACAAAAAACACCCCACTATCTCCAAAACTCCTTGCATGAAAACGCCAACCACAACCGTCCACCAAACATGACACTTGGTACCGACTTGTAGAGGATCTATCTACTTTAAACTCAAAGTGTTCTAACAAACATTTTTTTCCCAACTCAAGTTTCATGTCTTCTTTGTTATTAAATACGTGACCTGGTTCAAAAGTAATTGATGAAGATCGCGAACAATTTTCAAAAGAATTATCAGGATTTGGTTGGGAGTCGTTTACAACATCATAATTTTCTTCATCAGTATAGAAATTTAAATCAAGAACTAAAAATTTTTTTGGAGTTGAAAACTAGATGATCCAACACCAAACCCTTCAATCACATATAATTTATAAATTTCAAAAATATTTTCCATAGCAAAATTATAAAAAATTGCAAGATCTTCATCGTTTATTATATCTATTGGATCACTAAAGGAAGACAACCGATACGATAACTTCGTAATGTTTGTAGAACTACACATGTTTGACACTTTACTTAGAAGAGCAGTGTATGAAAGGTTGGGTTCAATTTCTAAACCACGTCTACTTGAATCAGCATCAACAACATACTCCAACTTTCCGTTAACGATTTCCCACTTTCCGCCATTGTATACAACCAAACGAATCTTCATAATTTTAAGTGGGAAACTTCCTTTTACAAAATGCTAAATGTTTTTATAACTTTAAACAAATCTGTTGCACAAACAAATACAAAAAATATAGGGAAAAATATATAACGGCCACTCACTAAATATAAACGATTGAAACGGCCTGAGCCAGCTGAAACGGCTCGAACCATATGTTGAAACGGCCCGGACCAGCTGTACCGGCTTGGAGCCAGCTAAAACGGCTCGGCGCAGTTGAAACGGCACAAGCAGTTTACGGAAACGGCTCGGACCCAGCTGTAACGGCTCGGATGACAGAAGTGGGGTCCATGCGTGTACGGTAACGGCTTGGCTAGATCCTAAGAACACGGCTTGGCTCGTTGAAGGAACTTGGCTAAGATCTTTGTACATGAGCCGATTGTAACGGCTTGGCTAAGATCTTTCCACACTATCATACACGTGGCGTTACCTGGTTGCTTCTCAAGCCGTTACAGGCTTTGTCGGACACGTGTCAAACAGCGAATGGGTAGCCGTTTACCAAAATTCTTGTGCCGTTTCAGGATATTGAAACGGCTCGTCAAGGGGTGTCCGGTGGCCAAATTCGCAAAAACAGCGTTGCAGTGGCCATTTTGGTGATTTTCCCTTTACTTCCTCACCTTGTCATCATCTAGAACTGATCGAAGAGTCGCGCTCCGGTCAAAGATAATATTTATATACCCTAATTACCCTTAACAAATAGCTAGTGGTAGCAAGGGGTCGAACCACGAAGAGTATGTGGTTTGGGAATGGACTTTGAATGAAATGCAGAAAATGTCACGTTTATGAAGCTTGCTAAGATGTGTTTTTGTATTTTTGTTTGATTGGAAGATATAAATTATAACTACTAAAAAAAACAAGCAATTGCAATAATGTAGATAAAGGTTTTGACAAGATAGAGAAAACAAGGTTCACACCCGGTTCGGTTATTGCAATCCTAGGGTTCTTACACGTTTTAGATTTAATTCACTTGAATATGTTATTAACGGATTTCTATCATCAAAGCTTAGGTGCCAATTGTTATCAACGCATACACGGACTACAATGCACTTCGTTACTTCGGACAAATAAAACCTTTTGAATGACAAGGCATAATTGCACAAACTTATTTCGCAAAGTCAAATTTCATAACTCACTCGACAATTCACAAATATAGTTCAAATGCAAGACAATTGTCAATCAATTCAAATACAAATCAAGTTGTCACAAAACCAAACTAAAACATTGTTCAAACTAGGGCCGTTCAAATCGCTCGTCGCTCGCCGCTCGCTCGACGCTCGTTCGGAAACTGCTCGGAAATTGCTCATTCGATTTGACGCTCGGTTGTAAACGAGCCGCTCTGCTCGATTCGATTTGTAAACGAGCCAAGCATGAGCAAAGGTCCGCTCGGCTCGGTTCAGCTCGAATTATTATTTTAATTAGTATACATATACATATATAAACATGTATATACACACACATATATATACACAAATATAAATTATACATAATACACACACACCTATATATATACGCACTTACACATACATATATACTTAAATACAAATTAAATCTATAGTTTTATATGTACCACTCTATTAGATTTTGGTAAACGATATACAAATTTACAACTATATCTATACGTACTAGCCCAACCACGCCAATAAAAAAATTAATATTAAAACTAAAAGTTAAATCCTAACCGATAAAAGATAGTTTGTTCATCGCCTCAATGTTTAATGTTGTTACCCTAAGTTAATCGTCTCCTGCTCTCAACGTAAATGTTCGTGCAATATGATTATCGCCTCGTCGGCAACAAGATTGTTATTAATAAGAAAAATATTGTGTCACTAAATGTGCATATTTTTAAAGACATAAAAACTTGAGACCCAACATTGTCACTATCTCTCTCAGCAAATTTAAATCGGGCGACACGGTTGTCCAAATCACTCGAATTTCGCTCGACGCTCGCTCGGAATTTTTATTGCTCGAAAAATGCTCGATTGATTTGAGGCTCGGTTTTAAATGAACCGCTCCGCTCGGTTCGGTTTGTAAACGAGCCAAGCACGAGCAAAGGTCCGCTCGGTTCGGCTCGGCTCGTGAACAGCCCTAGTTCAAACCCTAGACTTACAATTAACCTACACCGGGGTGAAACCTCCGAGGAATTAGCCGCTCATGGTGTAAATGGCACGATCAACGGATGCACGGAACTTGAATTGGATCATCTTGGGACTTGAAGATGGATGATGGAATGGTTAAGGTTTTGAATGGTTGGTGGTGATGAATGGGTTGAATGGGTGTAATGGTGATGAACTAGGGTTTAGATTTTGATGAGAATTCGGGTTGTTGAGAGGATGGATTCTTGATTCGAGATGAAGTGGTGATGAAAGATAGGTGAATAAATGGCTCCAAGTTATGTTTTTCAAACTCCAAATGAAGTGTAACCCCCGAATTGAATCTCCAAGAACCAATCATAATCAAACATAACCCCCAAACCAAAATCTGCGCGTTTCCACAATTGACGAGCCGTCGCCGACGGCCTGAAGCCCCGTCGGAGACGGTGCTTGCTTGTTCACTTTTGGCCGACGGCCTAACTTCCTGTCTACGGAGAACTTTTGGCTACGGGAATATGCATAGACCGTCGGCGACGGCCCCTCTGGGCGTCGGCGACGGTGTTTGAATGTTTGGTTTTCTGTTTTTCTCATTCCTTGCTTCCGGTTGACCCATGTCGCTTCCCGGTGTTTCCGTTATCGCTCCGGTGACCCGTAAAGCTCCCGAAAAGCTCCTTAAACTCCCTTAAACCTGCAAAACACAAATCTAATCAAGAGTAGGCAATTCGAAACTAAAACTTGTGTAAAAACATCAAATTAAACAATTACAAGCACCGGTTTTCACCCACGTATCACATCCCCACACTTGTCTTTTGCTTGTCCTCAAGCAAATCTGTTTTTCACTTTCACGTGGGTCGAACAACGAACATACATCCCATTCCCGAGACAAAGGTTAAGGTCTAATGTCATGCTAAAGTTCAAACTCTTTACAATATTCAATGTATTTAATGGTAACGTGCTTTAGATACACAAATGGTTACCCAAGATTAACCCGCCCGTAAAACTAACAACTCATGCATATCCCTCACAATGTGCTCTCCACTCGGCTTAAAGTTTGCTAACATGTATAATGTATTAGCTTTTCAACAATTAATCGCTCAAAACCGATTAGAACACGTACCCGCATAGGCTTGCAACTCAATCATCCTCCACTATTGAACACAAATACTAAGCACAAGTCAAAAGGTCTTTGAGGGGTTGTAACGGGGCTAGGCGAAGGGTAGGAATAGGATATTTTTAAAGTGACTAAGGTGATGAAAAATTCGATTTTTATTACAAACCACTAAACTAAACAAGACTACAAATAAACATCAACTATGAGGCAACAACTTCCGCCTTTTATTCAACCAACTACTATTACATCTTTTTGTGTTTTTCTCAATGCTTTTTTCATTCTTTTTCGCAACATTTTCTGAATTTTTTTTTTTAAATACAAATGAATCAAAACTATACAAACTTAAGATCCTATAATCGAATTTTCATCACACAGGTTTAAAAATAAAAGGCTTATGGTTATGGGCTAAGTGGGTTGTCAAATGAAAGGTTTAGGCTCAAATTGGGCGACTAGGGGACTTGTTTGGGTAAGGATAGATAAATGGTTTAAAAGGAAAAGGTTTACCTAATGCCTTAATCATTCTCGTGCTTGTATTCGGTCTATAGTCTCGAATGTATCAAAAGTTGCAAGTTCTACAATACGCGACTAATGGCCCACTCAAACAAAGAAACATGTGAATGTGAATCTATGATGTATAAAGGGCTCAAACCTCACGTATAAGGGTATGATATGTGATATGCATACATTGCTAGTTCCTTAGGCGAATTATTCTCAAATAACCACCCGCTAAATACCCGATATGCTTATTAATTTGAACTTGACCATGACAAAAGACCAAATGGGTTGTGACATCCCTCGTTGACTTGGTTACTTGTGCTTTTGAGATTGCCTTGAAAACAAGATATTTTGAAAAAATTTTTTGAAATTTTCCCCCATCCCCACACTTGAGGTAAACATTGTCCTCAATGTGTAGTATTTAAATGAACGGGTCAAAATCGAAAATTTTTACTACTCCCTCATCCCCACACTTGAGGTACATATTGTCCTCAATGTGTAAGAACTAGAGTTTTTAAAGCACAAGGGATGTGACACGGCTATCCTCCCCAAAAATACACCCCGGAAAATAAAATACAATTTACAATCCACTTATTTGCTACTAAAAATCAAAAGATAAAAAGAAACGTATGCACCTGGTTTGTCGCTAGTTCCTCGTGTGCTCTTCATCTTTTCAACGAAGTGGTCGTCTCACGAACATAGTGTACCTACAAATCTTAACCCTTGTGTAGAAGCATGCTTCTCACAGCCATCAAAATTTGTTAGTTACCTAGTTCTACCACTTTTATGAAATTTTTACCAAGCCATACATTATCTTACTTTTGATTTTATTTGGAAAATATTTTACACTACAATAAACCTAACTCACTTTCGTAGGAATCACGACGGCATTTAGCATATGCACGCAAGCCCTTTAAACCTCCCGATAGCTCGGGAGGACGAGTCAAAATTTGATCGAAGAGTCGCGCTCCGGTCAAAGATAATATTTATATACCCTTGGTTACCCCCTTGATTGTAATTCCTTTGGTAACCCCCTTGGTTACCACCTTGACGATTGTTGTATGAAGACCCACCTTGACTACCTTGATTACCCGATTGGAAATTCGGATTCATTTGATTTGAGGCGTTACCATACCGGAAATTAGGGTGATTTCTCAAACCCGGATGGTAAGTGTTGGAATTCATGTCGTATTGCTTCCGATCCCCATACACTTGATTTACCTCTTCAGGGTAGTCACTCGATCCCGTTGGGCATTGCTTGGTGCTATGCCCAATATCACCACAATCTTCACACACTTCAAATTGAACCGCGTTCACCTCCTTCTTTTTCTTCAATTGAGCTATTTCCCGCTCTAAGGTGGAAATCCGATCCTTGGAATCGAGATCGGGAAGTGACCGGGAAACCGGATGCCTTTTTGCTCTATCGGCCGATTCTTTTTGTTTGGACCGTTTACTCATCCTCTCCAAAAATCCCCAATCGTCATCCTCATGGTTGCTCAAGAGTGTACCATTGCTTGTCGTCTCGAGCCGATTCCAAGTCGCATCATCCAAACCCCGTACGAAACATTTCACCAATTCCCATTTTTCTATTTGGTGATGTGGGCATCTCCTCATGAGTTCTTTGAATCGGGTGAACGCTTCATGTAAAGGCTCACTTGAAAGTTGACGAAATGACCGAATTTCATCCCTAGCATCATCGGTCTTGGCCATGGAATAGTATTCGTCCAAAAATGCTTGTTGCATTTGTTCCCAAGTTCGAATACTATTGGCCGGAAGTGTAAAGAACCACTGCTTTGCTTTATCTTTCAATGAAAATTGAAATAGGCGAAGCTTCACTTCCTCTAATGCGAAATTATGCCCTCCAATAGTATCACAAATAGACGAGAACTCCGTCAAATGGGTGTATGGCTCATCATTGGACCTCCCGTTGAAATGAGGAAGGATGTTGATGTAATGCGGCTTACAATCGAACATCCTCCTTTCGCATACTATTGGAGAGTTGTTCTCGGTCACTATCGGTCGGAAACAATCGTTTACTCCCCGTGGAGGTTGTTGACGACGTTGTGGCCCATTAACTTCTTGATCGACCGGTCTTCGATTATCCCGTCTTTCATCCCGTCGCTCCTCTCTTCGATTATCTCTCGGGTTACCACCTCCCACAAAACGAGGAATCCGGTTAGGGTTTACATTGTTGTTGTTATTGTTGTTGTTGTAAAACCCTTCATTCCGGTTCCGTTGGTTGTTGTTTTGTGGTTGACGGTTGTTCCCATAACCATTGTTTCTTCCACCCCCGTAGCCATATTCCTCTTCCCCAACATAGTTGGCGTTTTGAGACCCAAACTCCTCATCGTCGTACCTTCGAGCATTGTATACGTTTCCCCTATTCAAATAACCCCAATCTTCATCATCATTGGCTCGATCATCATAATAACCCCCATCGTCCGAATTTTCCGTATGAATGCTCACGTGTTCCGGCGATTGATAACCGGGAACACTATACGGTTCGTCATCGGGAATTGCATTCCTTAAATCGTCGATGTTGAAGAATGGGTCTTCGTTCACGGGATTGCCGTGATCACGGTTACCTCTTCGATCGGAGTTGACATTCCGATCATCAAGGTTAATAGGTAACGATGCTTGTCGGTGAAGAGGTTGTTGTTGAGGTGTTCGTTGGGTGTTGTTGGTGTTTTGGTTTCGGAAAGGTGGAGTGGGTGGTCTTGCATTGGTGTTACCACCCGGTAGCTCTTGAGCGGGGAAAAAGGTTCCTCGGGATTGGAATTGATTTGGGTGGAGGTTTTGGTTTGGGTTAAATTCTTGGTTGGAATTGTGGTTTGCCATTGAATCGGTTTCAATGGTCGGTGTAAGTGGTGGTGTTCGGTTGGTTTGATTAGAAGCAAGAGTTGCTTCTAACCGGCTTGCTAAGTTTCTTCTTGCGAGTCTTTCAATTTCCGGTTCGTAGACTAGAGGTGAAGTCCTCCCAGAATTTCGTGTACGCATGCACTACCTGTAACCTGCACAAGTAACACACCCCGCGTAACAAGGAAAAAGACAAGTACAAAAAGAAAACTAAACAAATTAAACAGTTAATCACGAAATTTCAAACAATATCCAAACACAAAGCGCACGCACTCCCCGGCAACGGCGCCAAAATTTGATCGAAGAGTCGCGCTCCGGTCAAAGATAATATTTATATACCCTAATTACCCTTAACAAATAGCTAGTGGTAGCAAGGGGTCGAACCACGAAGAGTATGTGGTTTGCGAATGGACTTTGAATGAAATGCAGAAAATGTCACGTTTATGAAGCTTGCTAAGATGTGTTTTTGTATTTTTGTTTGATTGGAAGATATAAATTATAACTACTAAAAAAAACAAGCAATTGCAATAATGTAGATAAAGGTTTTGACAAGATAGAGAAAACAAGGTTCACACCCGGTTCGGTTATTGCAATCCTAGGGTTCTTACACGTTTTAGATTTAATTCACTTGAATATGTTATTAACGGATTTCTATCATCAAAGCTTAGGTGCCAATTGTTATCAACGCATACACGGACTACAATGCACTTCGTTACTTCGGACAAATAAAACCTTTTGAATGACAAGGCATAATTGCACAAACTTATTTCGCAAAGTCAAATTTCATAACTCACTCGACAATTCACAAATATAGTTCAAATGCAAGACAATTGTCAATCAATTCAAATACAAATCAAGTTGTCACAAAACCAAACTAAAACATTGTTCAAACCCTAGACTTACAATTAACCTACACCGGGGTGAAACCTCCGAGGAATTAGCCGCTCATGGTGTAAATGGCACGATCAACGGATGCACGGAACTTGAATTGGATCATCTTGGGACTTGAAGATGGATGATGGAATGGTTAAGGTTTTGAATGGTTGGTGGTGATGAATGGGTTGAATGGGTGTAATGGTGATGAACTAGGGTTTAGATTTTGATGAGAATTCGGGTTGTTGAGAGGATGGATTCTTGATTCGAGATGAAGTGGTGATGAAAGATAGGTGAATAAATGGCTCCAAGTTATGTTTTTCAAACTCCAAATGAAGTGTAACCCCCGAATTGAATCTCCAAGAACCAATCATAATCAAACATAACCCCCAAACCAAAATCTGCGCGTTTCCACAATTGACGAGCCGTCGCCGACGGCCTGAAGCCCCGTCGGCGACGGTGCTTGCTTGTTCACTTTTGGCCGACGGCCTAACTTCCTGTCTACGGAGAACTTTTGGCTACGGGAATATGCATAGACCGTCGGCGACGGCCCCTCTGGGCGTCGGCGACGGTGTTTGAATGTTTGGTTTTCTGTTTTTCTCATTCCTTGCTTCCGGTTGACCCACGTCGCTTCCCGATGTTTCCGTTATCGCTCCGGTGACCCGTAAAGCTCCCGAAAAGCTCCTTAAACTCCCTTAAACCTGCAAAACACAAATCTAATCAAGAGTAGGCAATTCGAAACTAAAACTTGTGTAAAAACATCAAATTAAACAATTACAAGCACCGGTTTTCACCCACGTATCAAGAACCCCTCACTTTGCTTATTCACCTAGAAATTAGAGTAAGAAAGAGACACGGAAGAGAGAACTTGAGAAGCATATAGAGATGGTAAAAAGTAAGAGAGAGAGTAGAGTGACGGAAGAGGACCCAACCATGGCCTCCGACGGGTCTCCTCACTTTGCCAAACATAACAGACGAAATTCAACAAACCCAATCGATCCAACCCGAATGCATAACCTAGAAACTGACAACAGTCACAAGCAGCAGCGGGGTAAAAACCCATCAACCGAATCACGGCTTATGAGCAGTCGCCGAAGGGAGAAGCTTCGGCGCTTAATTTACTCTCCATTTCACCATCGATGAAAAATCTATTTGATGGATGTGGTGAGACGTCGGTATCAACCATTGGCACATAAACACATAAATGATACCCCAAAGCCATCTTCACTTTCATTCCTGTGCTCCCCATTTCACCAGAGAATAGCAAGAAATTGGAGGTGGTGTTGAGCAAGATCTGTTGAAATTAAAGGTGAGAGATGGTGTATAGTTAATTTGGGGAAATTAGGTGAATTGCACGAAAACCGATCTAAGGGTTTTAATGCACAGTTTGCCCTTTTGGTAGAAATATAACATTCTAAGACCGGTGGGTATGGGGAGGATAGTCTCTTTGGAGACTATCCACCACGTAGGCGCCACGTAATCACGGGAGGAGGATAGTCTCTTTGGGAACTACCCAAGGGTGTGGGGACTAGCCAAGACTACCCCACCATTAATAATATATATATATATATATATATATATATATAAAGGAGGAGAGAGAAGTCAATGGGGGGCACCAATTTTGCTCCGTCTCCTGCGTCACAATTCCGACATCTTTGCCGCGACGGACCCCTAGGGGGCGGTGTTGGACGTTCCTAATGGGGGGACGGGCCATGTAACGAAGCCCATACCCATTGGTCTAATGTGCACATTTGGTAGATATATGAAGAAAAATGTGTGAAATGCTATAACCATCTCTTCTGTTACAATTCACTCTGTAATATGTTATACATTTATTTGTGGCAATACTAGATTTTATAGATGAGTCCATTCTTTATTTTAGTAACTGTCATAATAATTAGAGAAAAATGCCCGGATAGTCTCTGTGGTTTCGCCTTTTTTCACCTATAGTCCCCAACTTTTTAAAATTACCTGAATAGTCCACAAGTTTTCATTTTTTGTTCCCGGATAGTCCCTGGGTCTAACTTCTGTTTGTTTTCTCTGTTAAAGTGATGTGAAATGACAAAAATAGCATTACTAAAAAACAAAATAACTTAATCTATTTAATAGATTTATTTTTATGTGGGACCCACTACTTGATCAGTCTCCTCCTCTCTCTCTTAACTCTTGCTCTTTCTCTCTCTTAATTTTGTCTCCCTCTCTTAACTCTCTCTCTCTAATTCATGTTCTCACCATCACCACTGCCCTCCCTTTTCTCACCTATCTCTCTATCTGTTCTCCATAACCGCCAGCCGACCACCACCACCCAGCTACCGCCACCTGAGAACCACCAGCCGACCACCGCTGTAAGCACCACCACCTCTTAAATAGTCTCTCTTTCGCCCTTTTTTTCTTTTCTTGTTCGATTGCGGCGAAGGATGAGAGTTGGTGTTGATGTGGATGGACCAGATCTGTAAAATTCGTAGCTAGACCTTGGTTGAAGGTTGGGTGTTGATAATGGTTGCAACCCAGATTAGACGATGCATGCGACAGTTCTGTGGCGGAGAAGGAACGAATATGTTTAAGCAATCGTTTCAATGAATATGATTTGGATTTATAAAGTAGTTGTGAGTTAGTTTGTGAATTTAGGAAATGATTGTGCTGTGATTATAGTTTAGATATGAAGCAGGTTGAGGGTTTTTGTATATGAGCCAGAGTATTGTGAAATGTATATAAATTTGTCCATAAAATTTAATGCCACTGGTTCGATGGAGATAAGCAGGTTGAGGGTTTTTGTATGAGCCATAATATTGTGAAATGTATATAAATTTGTCCATAAAATTTATGGCCACTTGTTCGATGGAGAAGGAAGGGTTGTTTGTTAGGCAAGTGATGAAACACCGATTAACACCAAGGTTAATAGATGGGGTTATTTCTTCTGTGGGTTCAACCTCTTTCCTTACTCGTGATAATAGCCTGAATCCTGCAAAACAGTAACACCGTTAGTCTCGTTAAGAGGGGGAGATGGGGGTTTTCCCTCTTAACCAGGCTCCGGCGTGAGAATAAGTACTGTTCTGAGAGAATAAAACAGTGTGTGTATAGAGTGGGTGAAGAGAGTAAAAGATCCTGAACCTGAATGATGAAGGGTCCTATTTAAAGCCGGAGGGTGAAGAAGGGAGGAGCAGCTGTGCCAGCTGTGGATGCGCGCCAGCTGTCTGACCAAGGAGAATATCCTCTTGGTCTGCTCTGTCATGGCTGGTGTAGTGTTACACGTGGCGCTCTTACATTTGTCCATCCTGGAAACCTTGTACTGGTGTTGTCAGCTCTGCCCCCTGATTTCTCGCAGGCCTATGTGGCGTTCTGCGAGTGGTGACACGTGTTGTCCTTTTTGTCGGGTAGAGCATCTTTGGTGCCACCTGCAGATCTTCCAGAAGTTTCTAGAGGCTTCTGGATTGCTTTGCTGATGTGGTCGCCATGTATGCTCAAAAAGTGGTGTGGTCCCTGCCATGTAGGCAGGGAATTGGGACCATACCTCTTCAAGTCCCCCCAGTCCAGTGTGCCTTCTAGTTGAGTTGATCGTCTAGGAGGGATTCTGGACTTATAAGAGTAGTGGTTTTTATGGCAGTTTGTATGGTGCGTAGAGTTTGGTGATTTAAAAACGTTGAGCCAAACGGACGCGTCGCGCATGGGTTTTGGTACTTTAGTAAAAAGTGAGCCAAATGGACGTATGGCGCATGGGTTTTGGCTTTTATCAAAAGTGAGCCAAATGGACGCATGGCGCATGGGTTTTGGCCTTTGGTAAAAAGTGAGCCAAATGGACGCATGGCGCATGGGTTTTGGCACTTTATCAAAAGTGAGCCAAATGGACGCATGGCGCATGGGTTTTGGCACTTTATCAAAAGTGAGCCAAATGGACGCATGGCACATGGGTTTTGGCACTTTATCAAAAGTGAGCCAAATGGACGCATGGCACATGGGTTTTGGTACTTTATCAAAAGTGAGCCAAATGGACGCATGGCGCATGGGTTTTGGCCCTTTGTTGTTTCCTTCTGATGGAAGTTTTGTGGACTTGGGGAAGATTTTGATGTGACTGTCTGAAGTCCCTGTCTTATCGGAGGTGAACAGGCGCCTTTTCAGTTACTTTCTGTCACGTCGTCAGGCCCTGTTACCCATGCTTCCCGAAAAAAGAGGTGACGTCTTCTCTCTCTTCTGACGTGTCACTCCCTCATTGCTTGCTTTTCCTGGACTCTGACGGTCCCTTACCCATCGCATTAAATGCGATGGGTATAAATAAGAGACGGTTTCTCCCTAGTCTTCACTTTTTCAAATTTCTCAAGTTTGGTTTTCTTCATCTCTTTCATTTCCTTCTTTCTCTACTCGAGTATTTGTTTAACCTTTCGTTATCTTCGTCATGTCTGGTACAAATCCCACTCAGAGGAAGAGAAAATATAAGGGGAGAGCTCCTCCTGGTCCTGACCAGGCAGTCATTGGATGGAAAGAGGAAGAATTCAATAATCTTGTTTAAGGGGTGGGTTTTCGCCCTGAGTGGGGAGCCCAATATCCCCCTGTTGGTTCCACCGCCCTCGATGCTCATCCAGGTTATATCACTCTGTATGCTGCATTTTTCCGAGAGGGTAGCTTTAGGCTTCCGATTACGAAGTTTACTGCCTCCGTGTTGAGGAATTATGGGTTGCATATTTCGCAGATCAACGCGATTGGGCTTCCACGTATTACTCATTTCGAGTATGTTTGTAGGGCTTACCATATTGAGCCGACGTTTGAGATGTTCAACGTCTTTTATAGCGTTACTTATACCAGTGGGTTTTATTCGTTTCAAGCGCGGACCGGTGTTGCTCCGTTGTGTTCTGTTCCGTTGAAGAGTTTGCACGATTGGAAGCAAAAATTCTTCTACATCCGTTGTGGTGTGATTCCGGTGGATATGCATTATCGGTTGGTGAGTGAAGGGATTCCGAAGGTTGATGTTATGGGGGATTATGCCGCACAAGACTGGTATAAAAAGATAACACACAAAGCAACTGCCATTTCTCAGTTGGAGGAGATGGCTCTGGTTGGTGCCGGAATGAGTTTGCTGTGGGTACCAAAGAATCCTCTGGGTCAACCCGTTTATAGCTATCAAGGCAAATGTATGTTATTTTTATAAGTTACTTCTGAATCATCCTTCTTTATGTTTGTTATATTTATATGTGTTTTCTCTTATCTTCTTGTCCTTTTGCAGTTGGTTATAGTTTGATAAATGTTTTGGACCCGAAGGCGGCGAGTGCCATGGTTGAAGCTATTCAGGAGGATGGAAAGCCGACATGGCTAGACCAGATTCGGGGCCGCTTCCTACACCCAACTGATGAAAGCTTCAGTAAATATGCCAACGATGTTCTAGGTGAAGATGATGAGGGCGACCCTTTCGATCCTGCTCGAGAGGAAGTCGTTGTCCTTTCGAGTGGAAGTTCTGACCAAACCCCTGAAGGTCTAACCTCTCATTGCGCGCGTGCAGGTACCGCGCGGGATGGTGTTACAGAACCTGTGCATGAGGTTGTTGATGATGCTGCTGATGCAGAGATGCCTGTTGATCCTTCTGCACAGTTGGAGACAAGAAAAAAGGCGAAGACTGATAAGTCTGAGAGGAAAAAGGAGAGGGCGGAGGGCCGAGCTACTGGTACTTCTCGTAAGCGACCCTCTACTCTTCCTTGTCTAGATTATGTGGTTATCTCTGACACGTTGTCTGGTCTAGGAGTCGGTGAGAAAACTCGGGAATCTGACCCGAATGATCAGTCTACTTTAACTGATCATATGAGGAAAAAAGCGCTTGAAGATAAAAAACGCAGGCTTGATGAGCAGGCTGCTTCACTTCTTGCGGTGAAGAAAGCTAAGCTCCACAAGGAGGCTTTTCCCGCGCCTTATGAATCTGAAATTGACATGGGCATTTTTAGTGAGAACCGCGGGAATCTTTTGGAGGAGATTTTTACTGCTTCCGCCCCTCCTGGTAATGGTTTTATAGTTGCATTTTTCTTTCATGTTTCTTCGAGTTTCTTCTAACTGTTGAGGTTGCTTTATGGCAGAAGTCAAGACTGGCAAAAAACCGCGTGGGGTGGATATTTCACAGATTACTCCCCCTGCTTCTCCTCCATCAAGGACGGTTGGGTTAACCCCTCCGCGCGATGGAACCGGGGAAAAGGAGAAACCGAGTGAGGTTGTTGCGGAGACTGTGGGTGAAGGTGGTGGTGATGTTGCTGGTGATGAAGGTATTGAGGGTAAGGGTAAGGGTGTGGAGACTGAGTTGGAGTCTAGTGAAGCTACTCTGCGCCAAACTATCTATACCAAACGTACTCCGGGTGGTGATGGTGCTACTTCCGGTGTTGTTCGTAGCCCTCAATTTGAGAAAGTTCATTATGATACGTGGGATACGCGCAATCCGGCTTGTGATGACCTGCCGCACGTTCCTCGGTGGAATCTGACTCAAGGTTCCCGGATGAGTGACTTGGCTAATTGTCATGACTTCTTCTCTATGTCTCTCCCCCCTGCGGAAAGAATGTTTCAAAAAAGGCGTAATCGGTTTGAGTTGTTGGATGATCATGTCCATGCTGGAGTTAATTTCTTTGCCACCTCTCAAGAGATTCTGCGCGAATGGCGATTGATGGGGGAAGAGACAGCCGAGTTTGAGAATGCGAAGAGAGCGTTGTCTGAGGAAAGGGAGAAGTTTAATGCTCAAAGGAAAGGGTTACAGTGGAGAGTTTCTGATGCTGAGCGAAAGCTTGAAGAACAGAAACAACTTAGTCTTCAGAAGCAGAAAGATTGGGAAACTGCTTGTGAGCGTATCAACGTTGAGATGCAATCTCAGCGTGATGCAGTTATACGATTATCTAATGAGAAAAAGGAGTTAGCAGATGAAGCTAATAAGGCGCGCCTTGCAGCTGAGAAGAAAGAGAAGGAGTACGTTGACCGGATTGATAAGTTGGAACTCCTTGCGCAACAGAAAGCTTCTGAGTGTCAGGCTTCTGAGCTCCTGGCTGAGGAAGCATCTGCCGATTGCAAATGGCTGCTTTCTCGCGCTGTTCCCTTGGTAAGCTTTTCTTCCTTGTTTTCGTCTTTGTTGTATTTGGTAATGTCCTTCTGATCTTGGCGTTTACCTTGTGCAGCTTGCTGACCGTATCGTAAATTCTCCCGAGCTTGCTAAGTATATGTTCGAGTTGGGCCAAGCGGGGAATAACAGTGGTCAGAAGCATGGCTATGCAGAGGGTAAGGCTGCAGCTGTAAATAAGGAAAAAGATTACCATTTTGAGCTTTACAAAGAAGATTGTGATGGTGAATATGCTGCAAAACGTAAGGAGTTTGCGTCCTTGGAGTTTGCTGTTGTGAAGGCTGCGGAGAAGTTAGCAAGGAAAGGGAATGGTGTGGCTTTGTTGAAAAAAGCTCTTGGGGATGACGGAAGTGCGGCAGGAGGTGCTGGTACTAGCCATTCTTGATTGGGGCGTCCCGGCCTGCGAGCCGTGTATGGCCTTTGGTGGCCTTGTAATTTGATGACTTGTTTGAACAATTTCGTTTTATTTTACCTGTTATGTTTATGAACAGCTACTCACCTGATTTTGGTATGTCATTTGTCTATGTTTTTACACAACTTTGGATATGCGAATTTTGTTATCGTCATAATATGTGCATGTGCAATTACTTTGATTAGGTGTCACGAATGAATGATGGCGCTGACAGGTTATATTGTGTTAACTACAACGTTTATTCTGTCGTATTTGCGCATGAGTAGGTTCGTGATTACGAAGTGATCGAGTTGCAGGTTATTGTGTGAGCTCAGCTGTGTTCAGCTTTGGGAGCATTACAATGTTTATTTACCTTGCTGTCGATGTTTTCGTGTTTGTGTGGGCACGAAGTTTTTGTTTTGGCGTTTATAGGCTTTAGTTGTGTTTTTGACCCGGCTGTGCACTTGGTTGTGACGAGCCTTAGGGGTCTACAATGTTTCCTATGGTCGAGCCGTTGATGTTTTCGTGTACGCCCAAAGTAATAAATGCAGTTGTGACAAGAAATTTGCATGAAATAAAAGTAGCCAAACACTTCTTGTATTATAGTAAATGTGTTGGCGATTCGGCCTTTGCGATTACATAGTTGTTTTACATATAGCACTTTCTAAGCTGTTGAGCGTTCCAAGTTCGTGGAACCTCTTTGTCGTTGATGGTGCGCAGTTTGTAAGCTCCTTTGCCGAGTACTGTATCGATGGCATATGGGCCTTCCCATTTGGGGGCCAGTTTTCCGGGCTTTTCTGCGTTGGAAGCCTCATTGTCTCTTAGGACGTAGTCTCCCGGGTTGAAAGTGCAGACTCGGACTCTAGAGTTGTAATATTTTTCCAGCTTCGTTTTGTACTTTGCCTCATTGATTGTTGCCATCTCTCTCCTTTCTTCTAGGAGGTCCAGATCAATCCTCCTTTCTTCTTCATTGTTGATTAAGTTCATGGAGAGCATTCATGGAGACGGCAACCCGATTTCTACTGGTATTACTGCTTCAGACCCATAGACTAAGCTGAACGGTGTTTCACCGTTGCTTGTCTTTGGCATTGTCCTATGGGCCCACAGTATGCTGGGCAGTTCGTCTACCCAACCTCTTCTTTTCTCGCCTAGCCTTGCCTTGATACCATCGATGATGCTTTTGTTGACGGCCTCTACTTGACCGTTCCCTTGCGGGTGCGTAACCGAAGAGAAGGTGTGTTCGATGTGTAATTATTTGAACCATCGTTCGAGGTCGTCTGCTGCGAAGTTCGTTTCGTTGTCGGTGATGATTCTGAGAGGTAGGCCAAAATGGCATATGATTTGTTCCCATATGAATCGCTTGACGACTGTTGATGTGGTTGATGCAAGTGCCTTCGCCTCTACCCACTTGGTGAAATAGTCGACTGCGACTATTATGAATTTGACCGCCCCTGGTGCTTCTGGGAAATGACCTACCATGTCTGTGCCCCATTGTTGAAAGGGCCATGCGGTTGTGACTGGTACTAGTTCATTTTTGGGGCGCATTGTCTTAGGCGCATGTCTCTGGCATCCACTTCACTTCCTCAACTCTTTCACAGCGTCTAAATGCATCCCGGGCCAGTAGTACCCGGCGTTCATCACTTTTGCCACCACCATTCGAGGCCCGGCATGTATACCACAAATTCCTTCATGAACCTCCCGGATTAAGTAGTTTGCGTCTTCAGCGTCTACGCATCTTAGCAACGGGCCCAGGTATGACTTCCTGTATAAAATTCCATCGGCCATCTGGTAGTGCTCGGCCTTGTATTGGATTTTTCTTGCCTCTGCTTTGTTTTCCGGGAGAATCCCAGATTGAAGGTACATGATTATTGGGGTCATCTAAGACGTTGTTCCTGTTTGGATGACGCTTACCTCCCTTAGTGGGACAGATGGGTTGCTCAAAACTTCTATGCGCACATCCTTTGCCAGGTGTTGGAAGCTTGTAGATGCAAGTTTGCTCAGCGCGTCTGCTGGCTTGTTCTCGCTTCTGTTTATGTGATGCACCTTGTAGGAATAGAAGGTTTGTAGCAAAGTCCTTGCTTGACTTAGATAAAGCGCCATTACATCACCCTTTGCTTCGTATTGCCCATTGATCTGGCCAGCCACTAACATGGAGTCCACATGCGCTTCGATGTGTCGGACCCCCATTTTGATTGCCAACCTTAAGCCAGCAAGGAAAGCTTCATATTCGGCTTCGTTGTTCGTACTTTTAAAATCCAGGCGTATGGCGTATGTGAATTCATGTTTGTCAGGACTCACTAGCCGGAGTCCTGCGCCTGCTCCGTCTTCGTTAGACGTGCCGTCTGTGTATAACAACCATGGTTCTTCTACTTGCTTTTTCTCAGCTTTTTCCATTGCTTTACATTCTCGATCCTTGTCATCTGGAACTTTCGTCATAAAGTCTGCCAAGACTTGGCCTTTGGTTGATGGTCGTGGTCTGAAAACCACATTGTGACCTCCCAGCTCAATCGCCTATTTAGCTAGTCTTCCTGAGATTTCTAGCCTTGCGAGGATGTTGCCAATGTTGTAATTTGTTAACACATGGATAACATGGTTGGCAAAGTACCTGCGCAGCCGTCTTGAAGCATGAATCAGCGCGAGGACTAGTTTCTCCATGATGGCATACCGAGTTTCTGGGTCGGTCAAGGTTCGTGACACGTAGTAGACTGGTGTTTGGATACCTTGACGATCGACAAGTAACACTGCTCCAACTGCCCTATCAGAAGCTGATAGATATAGTACCAAGGGTTCTCCTTTGTTTGGTGCGGTTAGTGTTGGCAGCTTGATGAGGCAATCCTTCATCTCGCGGAATGCACTCTCTGCTTCCGGAGTCCATTGAAACTGGCTTTTCTTCATACAATTGCGCAATGTTTTGATGAACGGAAAGGATTTTGCGGCGTGATTAGCTAGGAAACGATTGAGCGCGGCTAAACGTCCTGCTAATTTTTGCATTTCTTTGATGTTTGATGGGGAAGGCATCCTTTCAATTGCTTGGACTTTTTCTGGATTCACCTTGAAACCATCTTTTGTGACAATGAAGCTTAAGAATTTCCCTTCTTTCATACCGAATGAGCATTTTGTTGGGTTCAGTTTAATACTTACGCTGCGTAGCGTGTTGAAAGTCTTTTGGATGTTTGCCAGCATCATCCTTTCTTCTTTGCTCATAATCACCAAATCGTCCATATACACTTCTATGTACTTGCCGATGGCATCGCTGAATGTTTCGTTCATCAATCTTTGGTAGGTCGCGCCCGCATTCTTTAGGCCGAAGGGCATCTTGGTGTAACAATACAGCCCTGTCGGTGTGCGGAATGCGGTTTTGTCCTCGTCTTGGACAGCCATTTGGACCTAGTGATATCCCTTGTAGCAGTCGAGGAAGCATTTCCACCTGAATGTTGCCAGAGAATCGATTTTTTCGTCTATGTCCGGTAAGGCGTAGCAGTCACGCGGACATGCCTTCTTTAGATCTTTGTAGTCAACACACATTCTCCAGCTGCCATTTGGTTTATTTACCATCACTGGGCTCGCCACCCATGTTTGGTATCTGACTTCTCTAATGATGCCCGCGTTCAGCAACTCCAGTACTTGCTCTTTCATGGCGTCGTGCTTTATATCGCCCAAGTGGTGCTTGGCGTGTACCGCTGGCTTTGCTTCGTCTGAGACGTTTAAACGGTGTTCTGCTATGTGCCGTGGAACACCAACCATATCAGCTGGTGTCCAGGCAAACACGTCCATGTTCTCGTGTAACAACTTCTTGAGCGCCGCGCGCGTTAAATCGGACACCGCAGGTCCTAGGGTAACTGTTTGCTCTGGGTATGTGCTGTTCAATACCCATTTTTCTGCCTCTGCACGTGGCGCTGGTTTACTTGCTTTTGCAGGCCTGACCTCATCCGTTGCTAATACCTCTTTGCTCGCGTATATTAGTGCTATGCCTGTTTCTGTTGGGAATCCAACAGCCGAATGTGGTGCAGAGCATATCATACTGAAGTCTCCTTGGGATTCTCTTCCTAGGAGGATGTCATGTCTTGAGTGTGCTGGTAACACCATGAATGTGACCTCTTTTGTTCTTGAATTTCTTCCATCTGAGAGTAACACCGGGAATGATATCTGTCCCAGGGGAAAGACGGCTTCGTTGCAGAAACACCAGTGAGTGGGTAATCAACTGGTTCCAAGCGCGCCTTGTCCTCCTGATCAAATTGATTGAAGCACTGTTCGTATATGATATCCACGGTGCTTCCCGGATCGATGAAAATGTAGTCTGTCTGGTAGTGACCAATCACACCTGGAATGACTATTGGTCGCTTTTCCCTCGGGCCCCCTCTAACAACTGGAAAAATAACTTGCCTCTCGCGCCATGAATCGTCTTGTGTGCGCTTGTTGTAGTTTTTCCTTGGCCTTCGTGGACCTCCCTGAACCATGTGTGTTTCTAACTTTCTGAGTTTTTTGTTATCTGGCCCTTCTTCTCGTCTTTGAATTTGGCGGTAGTCGCGCTTTCCGCCTTTTACCAAGTGAGTGAGCTTTCCATCTCTCAGGGCCCTTTCAATTTCTTGCTTTAGACTGAAACAATCATCGGTTAGGTGACCCGTGTCTTTGTGGAATTCACAGAAGAGATTGGGATCCTGACCCCTTTTGTTGCGCATCTGCAGGGGTGGTTTGAATTGGTGATTTTCAGTGGCCAAGACCTCAGAAGGGGTCTTTGTCAATGGTGTCCACTGCTTCTCTCTGTTTTCTCTTTTTACTTCTTTTCGGTGGGCTATCTGATTGATTGTGTGACACGCGTCTTCTCTCGGTGGACTTCTTTCTCTGTGACTGGAAGTCTTCCATGGCTGGCCTCTGCCTATTCTGCCGTGTCGGTCATTAGAGTTATGCGCGCGTTGACGGTGGTCGTCACCGGTCAACTGTTTATCTGTTTGTGCTATTGTTTTGGCTGCCTTAATGAAGGTTTCCCAGTCTTTGGGTCCTCCGTCTCTTCCTTTCACGCGCTTAATTAGATCATCACACTTGACTGCCCTCATGAAGTGCGCGCGCATCATCTTTTCACCTACGTCTCCGATCTCCAGACATTCCTTGTTATATCTTGTGATAAGATCTTCCACGCTTTCGTGGTCTCGACGCCATATATTCAGACAATCGGCTGGGTCTCTGGTGTGTCTTCGCTGTTGAGAGAAGTGCGCAAGGAACTTCTCTCTGAAGTCGACCCATGATTTAATTTTTCCTGCTGGTAAGCTGTCAAACCAGACGCGCGCTGCGCCCACAAATGTTTGTGCGAAAAGATGACACCAAGTTGGTAGGTTCCAGCCACCTGTTGCTCCTGCGCCTTTAAAAACTTAGAGGTGGTCATCTAGGTCTGTCAGGCTATTGTATTTGCCCACGTTGTGCGGCAACTTTGTCTTGTCTATAGCAGCTGTGGCGATTTCCCTGATGAATTTTGAATCTTCAGCCATGTCGTCTGGACGATAGCTTAAGGTATAATCATGTTCTGCCATATATTCAGACAATCGGCTGGGTCTCTGGTGTGTCTTCGCTGTTGAGAGAAGTGCGCAAGGAACTTCTCTCTGAAGTCGACCCATGATTTAATTTTTCCTGCTGGTAAGCTGTCAAACCAGACGCGCGCTGCGCCCACAAATGTTTGTGCGAAAAGATGACACCAAGTTGGTAGGTTCCAGCCACCTGTTGCTCCTGCGCCTTTAAAAACTTAGAGGTGGTCATCTAGGTCTGTCAGGCCATTGTATTTGCCCACGTTGTGCGGCAACTTTGTCTTGTCTATAGCAGCTGTGGCGATTTCCCTGATGAATTTTGAATCTTCAGCCATGTCGTCTGGACGATAGCTTAAGGTATAATCATGTTCTGCCTTTGGGTTGTATCCTGCGCGCTTGGCAGGTTTGTACGACGCGTGTTCTGGGTGTAGTCTGCTGAACACTGTGCTTTCTTTGTATGTTGGGTCTTCCTCTTCGTCTTCCCACTCATTGTTCATATTGCGCGCGCCATGCGGCTTTGAATCGGCCTTCGTTGTAAGTTGGAGTGCTGCACATAATTGCTTTCTGTTTCGCCGTAGGTGTCGCGCGTGTCGTGCGCGCTGGGCTTTCTGATGTTTGTTACAGGTCCTTTTTCTGGGCGTAAAGTCCACGCATTGACCTGCTGACTCGTGTGTGTGCTCAGAGATCGTTGCGGTGGGGTAGCGAACGCCGACTGGTTAGCCTGTGCTTGGAGTAGGGCTTGTTGCGCGCTCAGTTGTGTATAAACAAGGTTTATAGATGCCATCTGTTCGGCGTACCAGGAAGCCAGAGTTTTTCCTTCGGGTAGCCCTAAAAGTGCAGAGAAATTTAGCTGTGCTGCTCCGATGGAGCTGAGGGGCCAACTCCATGGCTTGGTGTCTGCACTAGTGGAGGTGTTTGCTGGACTACTCCTGGTGGAGGTTGGAAAGTGGCTCCGTTTGTGGTCTGAGTGATTATCCTAGTGGGGGCTTGGAAAATGGGTCCAGTTGTGGTTTAGCTAGCGACCATGGATGCACTTCCAAAAATACTAGGAAAATCGTTGTTTGTCTGTCCTTCCTGGATGATCTCGTTCCTTTGACCCCTTTGGACGTGTGCTGTGTCCGAAACGAGTTCGAAGGAAGAAACTTCTCCGTCTGCAAGGTGTGAAGGGTTTTGTTCAGCCATTTTTACGAGTGTTTCTTGAAAAGAAAAGAGATGAGATTGGTTTTGCAAAAAAGCGGATGGCGCCACTGATGAAACACCAATTAACACCAAGGTTAATATATGGGGTTATTTCTTCTGTGGGTTCAACCTCTTTCCTTACTCGTGATAATAGCCTGAATCCTGCAAATCAGTAACACCGTTAGTCTCGTTAAGAGGGGGAGATGGGGGTTTTCCCTCTTAACCAGACTCCGGCGTGAGAATAAGTACTGTTCTGAGAGAATAAAACAGTGTGTGTATAGAGTGGGTGAAGAGAGTAAAAGATCCTGAACCTGAATGATGAAGGGTCCTATTTATAGCCGGAGGGTGAAGAAGGGAGGAGCAGCTGTGCCAGCTGTGGATGCGCGCCAGCTGTCCGACCAAGGAGAATATCCTCTTGGTCTGCTCAGTCACGGTTGGTGTAGTGGTACACGTGGCGCTCTTACATTTGTCCATGCTGGAAACCTTGTACTGGTGTTGTCAGCTCTGCCCCCTGATTTCTTGCAGGCCTATGTGGCGTTCTGCGAGTGGTGACACGTGTTGTCCTTTTTGTCGGGTAAAGCATCTTTGGTGCCACCTGCAGATCTTCCAGAAGTTTCTAGAGGCTTCTGGATTGTTTTGCTGATGTGGTCACCATGTATGCTCAAAAAGTGGTGTGGTCCCTACCATGTAGGCAGGGAATTGGGACCATACCTCTTCAGCAAGAGAAGCCATCGGAGTTGGGCGGCTTCACCGGAGAAGAAGACAGATGGTGGGGGTTGCAGGTGGGTGAGTGGTGGTAGGGTAGTTAGAGGGAGAGAGAGATGTATTGTCTATATATAATAATTGTTTAAGGATAATTATTTTATTTAGGGGTGGGGTGGGGTTGTTTTTTATTTACTTATTTATAAAGTAGTGGGTCCCACATAAAAATAAATCTATTAAATAGATTAAGTTAATTTGTTTTTTAGTAAGGGTATTTTTGTCATTTCACATCATTTTAACAGAGAAAACAAACAAAAGTTAGACCCAGGGACTATCCGGGAACAAAAAATGAAAACTTGAGGACTATTCAGGTAATTTTAGAAAGTTGGGGACTATAGGTAAAAAAAGGCGAAACCACAGGGACTATCCGGGCATTTTTCTCTAATAATTACAACAAATATTACAATGAAAAGGATGCAAGTAATGTTAAAAAAAAAGGATGTCCCAAAAAACTAAGTTGGGATTCGTTATTTTAGTAAAACAATGTCACATGCTTTTATTTTTATTTACGTTATTCATCAAAAGCGGACATATCAAGTATAATGATATTTTTTAATTACCGTAGCGAGCCTCACCGATAACATTTGAACAATCGTTACTGACATCTATGTTACTGGTATCTATATCGATATTTGTTTTTTTATAGATTTCTTGACGTGTCTATTTGTGTCTTGACGAACCAAACCGATTTTGATCGAATAACAACGATATCAATACTATCTTAACTGGTACCGGTATCAATGTCATTTTTATAGTTATTACGTCAGATATACAGTCGATACCGATTCGGTTCGCAATGGTGTCGGTACAATACAAACACTGGATATAGTAACAACGTTTCGACGTAAACTTTTTTTCGGAAATGAGTTGGGAGCTTATTTTATGTACACTTCTACGTTTTGATGTTTAATCATATTCTACTTTTTTTCATTAACCATATTACTTTTCTACCCTAACCTTTGATAAAGTTATCATATAGCCCATAAATTCAATAAAGTTGATATATATTCGACTTCATCTATGTTTTACGTCACATGAGTCATTTGGTGTTAGAAATTCTTGTTTTTTTACGCGTTTTCCTTATTTTTGTCATCGTTCAGTTAGCACGGGTTTACGACCCCTACCACGGTTTTAACCCCCCCCCCCCCCCGGGCCAACGCGGGGGCCTTAACACTAGTTAAAGTCAATTTAAAGGAAACCAAAATAATAGGTTAGGTTCCTTGGTAACTCAACTCGTTCTTCACTCACCGAGTGTGCAAAATGTCCACTAGTTTACAACCAGATACAATAGGGTTACACACGTTCTTCACTCACCGAGTGTGCAGGTTAGGTTCCTTGGTAACTCAACTCAGGTATCTCCTTCTATTGATCGCCCGCCGCTGTGGTTAATTATTTGTTTTATGAGGTGTTTCATGCCTTCTGTTTCCATTTTCAGTTAGCTTCTTTGTTTTGATTTTGTTTTTGTCTGCACATTTGGGGATTTTAGGGCTTACGACTGTTCATATCGGCTATTAGCTCTTAACTTTACTTTGATTATATATGGATACTTTGTGGGTGTTTGGATGTGTGCTTAGAAATCTTTTATGTGAGATTATTAAATACACAAATTAAAGCTGCGATACAGAGTGTTGAAGGAGATGGTTTTAATGTGTTTTTTGTTTGAAATCATTATAATCATATTGATAGTGTTAAGTGTTTCCAGATTATAATCATTTTAAGAAGCAATGGATAAAATAAAACAAGGGTAAAGTGAGTTTAACTGGTTGCTGATTATGACTGTTTATTAGTGAAATTGTTCATCAGGTAAAAATCTTTTTCAATGACCACAAGAAATTAGTTATTCTGGTCACACGGGAAAACCCAATTAAGAAGCATGGCCGCCATACTGATTTATGAATTTTTTTTTCTTTGAATTGCCTTATTGTTAGACTTATTATATTGTATTTGGCTATTTCCTCTTTGCGAGTAGTACACATAGATCATCTTCATTCCGTTTTCACAGTTTCAGTATCCATCCCACATAAACAGCCTGAGATGAAAGCGAAACGTTTGTCTAAAGCTCCGCGATTGGATAGAATCACCACACTTCCTCAAACTATCATAGAAACCATCTTATGTCTTTTACCAATTGAAGAAGCAGCAAGGACAAGTATCCTATCAAGGGAATGGAGGTACAAATGGACCACAATTCCTAAACTTGTGTTTTATAAGTCCACTATTAAAACGTCAACCAAACAGATTACCGTTAAGGAGTTGAGGTGTAAACTTTTCTGTGCTATACACCAAGTTCTGTTGCTGCGCCAGGCCCCAATACTCGATTTCACCCTTCGGATATCTGCAGATGACACCTATTTTGAAATTGATCAAATCATACTTCATTTGTCGAGGAACCATACTATCATGAAATTAAGACTTGACTTTTTGGGTCTGAGTTCATATCGTTTACCCTTATCTTTCTTCTCGTTGCGTCACTTAACGGACCTATATCTTGAATATTGTGACATCGGCCATGAACCCACATTCAATGGATTTGGTAACCTTACAAGCTTATCCTTAAGCAAACTATCGATCTCTAGAAAAAGTCTTCTACATCTTTTATCTAATTGTCCATCACTTAAAAGCTTTAGTCTGGTAAGTTCATACTTGTATATCCACTCTCGTGGGCTTCCAAAACTTATCTGAATATTTTAAGTCTATGCAGTTTATAGATGATGAAGAGTTTTACGGTCATGAAAGACCCAACATTATGGAGCTGTTCAAGTCTTTACCTGTGATTGAACATCTAACCACTTGGGGTTATGTCGCTCCGGTAATATTTATCCACATTATACATATATATAAAGTAAAGGAAAAAAGGTCTAATTTAATTTTTAATTGTTTTTTTGGTCTATGGTTGAAGTCATTTCTTGTAGACTCGGTTCCCCAAGAGCTTCCAACCTCATTAATCCACCTCAAATACTTTTGTTTAGAAAAAATGGGTATTGTCAACCGCGATGGATATAGTTTTGGATTGACTTTTCTTGTTGTTTTGCTCAAATGCTCCCCTAACTTGGAGAGAATTAAGCTAGAGGTGAATGGCATAACTGTATAAGTCTATCTTGTATCCTATTTATTTTGATTCGATGCTAAAATTCGCTGACACAACACTCTTGTTGTAGACCAATACAGATGAAGATTATGATGTAGAGTCGGTTAATTTGGAAGACTATTCCGATATATTTGAAGAATATTCAGATGTTTGGTTGGAACATCTGAATGAATTGAAGTTTAGATTTTTCAGTAACTTGAAGCCTGAGTTGGAGCTTTTGAAGTTTATCTTGGCCAGGTCACCCAATCTGAAGAAGGTGATATTGCCAACCTATATAAGTGACACGAAGGAAGAGGTGGAGTTGTTACAAAGTCTCTTACACATCACCGGTACAAATCCTTGTTGAGAATCGCTGCAAACATTGACGATGATGTTTTCACTCGACGTTCTTGAGAACTAACGTTGGGATCCATGATGATTCTTGCTTTGCTACTTGTTATTCTCTAACTTTTTAAGAGTTGGGTAAATATGCAATAAATATTATTACAATTCTTGTCTATAACGCATCAGGCGGTTTAACCCGTTTGCCCTTTCACTAGAATTCGTTTATAACATGTCAGGCGGTTTAACCCATTTAGAGTCTATTTACAAACTGTCAGACCATTTTGACTTGCCAAATCATCAGACCAAAAGTTTTGAACTCTCAATTTACCCTGTTTGAGAGGTTTCACTCTAATCACAGTCAACAAGTCACATGTTGATTAACCGCTGACCTGTTATTTATCATTAAAACCTATAAGGTTAGTCCTTGTGACCGAGAGGCCACTACTTAATCAACAGAAACAACCTCATTGCACATATCCTTCCCAACTAGGGTTGTAAACGAACCGAACGAACACGAACAAGGCCTTGTTCGTGTTCGTTCGTTAAGGAAATAAATGTGTTCATGAATGGTTCATGAACACTTACTGAACAAGATTTTATGTTCGTGTTCGTTCATTAAGGAAATGAGAGTGTTCACGAACGGTTCACGAACACAAATAAATTTGGCCAATGCGACGAAGGATAAAGCCAAAGGATAAAGGTGGATGACCCAGAGAGTAGCACTGGAACTTGAATCCATTATTACACTTTTATGTCATTGCCTACCTGTATTTAGGGTGTAAGGAGTGGTTAAACACTTGAGAGTGGCAAACTAAAAAAATCAACCAATGAGAGTGTGCCACGTCAATCAGTGAAAAATGTTTAAACTTTGGTGAAAAGTGTTGGCAATGGTTTAGACATTTGATAAAGTGGTAAACTTAAAAAAAAAAGGTGTGATTGGTTGAGAGATGGAATGGACCCCACCCACACATCCCCTCTCTCTCTCCTTCCTCCCCTCACCGATTCGTTAATGCATCACCGATTTAAGCCCATTTAGTCAAACACCACATGCGGCAAATGGGTTGGCATTGGTTTGCCGCCCATTGCCGGTTCGGTAATGTGGGTTGCCGCTCCCCACACCGAACACCCTTATGTATGTGTCTTTCTACTTTACTCTTTCACCTTTTATTCAGTTATTGATATTGATATTGTTTCTTACAATATATTTACAACCTATCGGTCTATTTTGACTTGCCAAATTATTACACCAAAATTTCTTATCTTTCATTTTACCCTCTTTTATTAGTTTTTTTTTTTTTTTTTTTTTTTTTTTTTTTTTTTTTTTTTTTTTGTTATTTGGATCTCGTTTACATTTATCAACTTCTGTCAGACCTTTTTATAATTTAATAATTCACGTAAAGTTGTAATTTTGGTAGTTTGCCTTAAGTTATAATTTTGGTAGTTTGCATGTTCTGATGTAAACCATAAGAACATGTGTAGTGGTGAAGAAAAATAATGCCCCCACTATGGGGCATTATTCGACACGTGACAGTCCAGTCAGCATGGGGCGTTATTGCAAAAGTGGCGTAGTGGGAATAATGCCCAAATAATGCCCCTTCCAATTATTAAACAATTGTTTTTGAGGTTAAAAAAAAGGAAAGTACAAGTGTAGCCCTCCCATTGGCTAGTCAACCATGTTGCATGCATCTTGAACGTTGTTTTAAAAACGCTGGACACAATTTTTTACAAAAAAACTGCCCCAAAACGCCTAGTGTATTGTGGTGGGGGCGTTTTTTTTCAACTTTTTTCAAAAAATACCGCCCCACTACGGGTGGTCTAATGCTTTTCATATTTTTTCATTGACGCTTCTAATAAGACAGTTTATGTGTAAAACTACTTATTCAAGTGGTTAATTATGTGTGTTTTAGTTGATAAACTACTTGTTCAAACACCTAGTTAGGATTTTATAGAGCAAGAGATAAATATACAAAACTGAACTTGTTCCGTCAAGTTATAAACTGAACTTGTTCCGTCAAGGTTGGCCAGGTTTTTTTTTCGGGTTTTGGCCCGGTAAAGGTGGAACCGGGTCCGATGGTTCCGGGTCGGGTTTGGTTCGGTTCCTTTTTCTACACCTGGGTATGTACCTGCGGGTCAGGTAGGGTGGGAACCGGTTTCGAGTCGGGTAAACCGGGTTGGATCTGAAACAGGATTATTTTTGAATCTCTAGTTTCTAGTGACCAATTACCTCGTCTCTAAATTGGGCCTTATTAAAAATTAGTTGGTACTTGTTACACAAAATTATTTAACTAAAGAATGCGCTGCTTTAGGCATGGAAAGACGTTACTGGTTTTCTTTATTTTAGACACCGAAATGAGTTACTTTTGGTCTTAGTTTTCAAGCAACAAACAATTTCGTGTAAAAAATGTCGTCTTATTAAACAATTGTAGGATTCTTATCAATTTTGTCCTTAGGCATCATTTTCATCTATTTTTATGAGGTCTTGTTGTAACAATTATCTGATGGTCGTAAATAGTAAGTTAACTAGAGAATTCGAATTTTCGTTTTTAAGCAATGTTTAACCTGCACGCGTTACAGCATGCTAAGCCGAAAAAAAATAACATCCTCGAAACAAGGTGTTGAAGGAGATGGTTTTAATGTGCTAGTTAATTTGTTTTATATTTATTTGTTTAAAACTATTAAAATTTTTACAATGCTTAATTCTTTCAAACAAATATGTAAATAAATTTTCCGAAAATACGGTAAAAATCAACTAGTTTATAGCCTAGTGACATCTTGGGGGTGAGACAAGACTTTGGGACCAATAGGTCTTGGGTTTGATTCCCACAAGGGGGTTTTTCCATATTTAATGGGTTTTCTCCTGAATTGGTGTATAGGCATTATGCCTAGTGGAGATGGATATGATCGGGTGGTTCCGCTGGTGGCACGATGATACTCCATCAAGTGGTCCGTCAATGATCCAAATTTGCCATTCAAAAAAAAAATAAGGGTAAATTACATTTTTTGTCCTTTATGTTTGTATCAGATTGCAATGGATGACTTTTAACTTTAATAATTACAGTCACAATCATTTAATCATTTATTTGGAAAATTCATTACACCATACATCCTTTAGGACTAACCAAGTTAAAAATTTTCAGTAAAGTATGCCATGTGCCTTGCACATATGAGGGTAGGTTAGTAATTTTACTAATACAAAGGACGAAATATGTAATTTACCCTTAAACAAATAAACAACCACCACCACCACCAAATCCCACCACCACCATCACTGTGACAGTCACAACCGCCTCTAAATCCCCGAAATCATCCACCACCATCGCCACCAAATCCCACAAATCCAACCACCACCATCAAATCCCCAAATCCACTACCACTGTTATCAAATCCCACAAATCCCACCACCACTGTGACAGTAACTGATCTCAGGAGCCCACTCGATCCACCGGCTACTAAAAAAACCACCGTTGATCATGTTTAAAATAAAAAGAATTACATGATCATTATTAAACAAATCCTTTAAAAACTTCATCATCACTCCGTTAAAAACCTAACAAATTCATACAGAATACAATCAAAAGCAAAAGGAACAGAACCTCCAGGCCGCATTCTTTTCCATAACGCAAACGCCAGTCGTGATCCTCCGATCAATTTGTCCCCGACTGTTACTGAAGATGCATATCCGAAGCCGGATACTATCCTCAGGACGAATCATGCTCCACTGGGACGGGTACCTAAGACGTGTCCGTTCCACATCACGCACCTCCGAAGACGAACCTCCATTCGAGTGCGTCTGGCCGGATGACGTCATCTTAGTTGACTACTATAAATACCTTGCCAAGTACAAAACCAAGTACAGTTTTCTGAGCTTCCGTCCTTACTTTCCCTCTCTATTTTCTCTCTCTAAACAAATACTTATCCTCACGCCGGAGGGTGGTCGCAGAGGGGCCCTCCCATCTCTGCGGCGAGCCTAACGGTTTTCTGTTTTGCAGGAACCTTTCTCAACCTTTGACAAGATCCAAACTCTCGTTTGCAGGCTCCGGCCTAACCACGGTTTTTTGGTTCTTCAATTGGCGCCATCCGATCTTAAAGCTCTGAGTCCTTCACTTTAGTGAATTTCTTGAGCAAAGAACTGACAAATGGCGGCCTCAGGTTCCTTGAATCTGGGATCTACGACTGTTAGTACACAAACTATTGCACCAGCAAGTATTGTTTCCACAACCTCAGCTACTTTAAGCTCAGGGCCAGGAACAACCTTGCCATTTATTCTACTTCCTACTTCACAAACATCAGAGTTTGATGCAGAGTTTCTCTCCAAAAATGCAAGTCTTCTACGAAGATTAAAAGCACAGCAGGCTAGGGATGAACAGATCCTCGGTTTACGAACCAGGCTCTTTCATGAAGAAGCTCCAATAAGGACTATGGGTCCCACAATGATTACCCCTCCTACTTTCTCCACAGTTGTCACTTCGGAAACTTATACTGGATATGTACAGGGTTCATCCGGGCCTTCGCCGGCAATGACTATACGAAATGAAGCGCAGATGGATGTAATTAGCGATCCGGAACTTACCAAGCCGTACCATCCAGTTTCCATGACAGCTAAGTCAAAGTTTAGCGCTCGTATAACACACGCTAAACTTCCTCCGAAGCTCAAAATGCCAACTACAGTGAAAAAGTATGATGGCACAACTGATCCGGATGATCATATGTTCGATTTTGACGGAGCTGCACGAGTTGAACAGTGGCCGATGCCAGCATGGTGCTTCATGTTCGCACAAACTCTAACCGGAGCTGCCCGAGTATGGTTTGATGCGTTGAATGAAGGTGAGATCAACGACTTTGAAGAGTTCCGAAGATTATTTCTCCAAAATTTCAGCCAGCAAAGGCACTACTCCAAAGAAATTACCGAAGTCCACAACATCCGGAGAAGGGATGGAGAATCTTTAGACAGTTTCATTGACCGGTTTAACCGGGAAAGTATGCAGATCAGTGGGGTAGTTGATCAACTGCGTATCTCCGGATTCTGTCATGGCGTCCGGAACAATCAGCTGGTTGAAAAATTACACGAAAACCTCACAAAGACGATGGAGGTACTCATGGAACGAGCCAGAGCTTTTGCTCGGGGCAAGAACTCATGCAACCCAGCTCCGGAGTCAGAACACAAGATGTCTTCATGGAAGAAAAACGGTGGGTCGGTGTTTGATAAAACCTCCTCGGGGAGCCGGGGACGACCGCACCCCTACAGCAGAAATGACAGACCTCCACGCGGAAAAAGCTCTGGGTCAAGGTTTTATAACTTATCAGATCTCTCCAAAACTCCCAGTGAAATCCTCAGTGCGGAGGGGGCAAGCTTCCCCGCTCCACCAAAACTCCGAAACCCGGGAGATAAAAATTCCAAGAAATATTGTGATTACCATCATGCTCGGGGTCACAATACAGATGATTGCTGGTCCTTAAAACAAGAAATAGAAAAGGCAGTGCGATCTGGAAAGCTATCGCATCTAGTCAAAGAAGTAAAGGAAGGAAAATCTTCGGGGAATTCGGGAGATAATCCGAATAATCAACCGGCGATTTGCATGATCAGAAGGGCGAACAACCAAGGCATCAAGCGATCCAGTCAGCACATGGCCGCTTGGATGCAGCGACCCATCGGTTTTCCTCCCATCAGTCCGGCAGAAGTCAAGGACGGACCAATCATAGTGTCCGCAATCATAGCGGGTCACAAGGTCCGAAGGGTGTACGTCGACAGTGGAAGCGCCACGGAAATCATGTATAAGCAGTGTTTTCAACAGCTAGCTCCACAGACAAAGGCGAAGTTGATCCGAGTATCAATGCCATTGGTAAGTTTTTCCGGAGAGGTGGTGCAGCCTTTAGGGCAGATCACTTTGCCAACAACAATGGGAGAAGGAAGTCTGGTTCGAACCGTCAATTTAACGTATTTGGTGGTGGAAGCAAGGTCCGTCCACAATGTCATATTAGGAAGACCCGGTATGTGCGCCTTCGGAATTATCAGTTCTACCATACATGGAGCGCTGAAATTCCCTACTGAAGCAGGAGTAGCAACATTGTACTCCGAATCAACAATCGGCGTGGCTGAAATACGACAGAGTAACGGTGATGACGAGCCTCCAAATATTCTTACGGAAGAGTGGGCTATACACCCACACTTCCCTGACCAGAAAATTGCAATTGGGGTTCAACTTCCCGAACAAACCAAAAAGAAGTTGTGGAAGCTACTGTCCAATTCACTCAACGTATTCGCCTGGCAAACCTCCGACATGGTTGGAGTTCCTCGGTGTTTGGCCGAACATAAATTAAAGGTGTCACATTCAACAAAACCGGTAGCTCAAAGAAAAAGAAACATGGCCCCAGCTCGTAATAAGGTCATCTCCGAAGACGTACGAAAGCTGCTGAGTGCTGGTATTATAAGGGAAATGCGGTACCAAACATGGGTCTCCAATCCAGTAATGGTAACGAAGAAGGACAAAACCTGGAGGATGTGCGTCGATTTTTCCGATCTGAACAATGCATGCCCAAAGGACTGCTATCCTTTGCCAGAGATAGATTTAAAGATCGACTCCCTCTCTAGTTTCCGTCTTAAGTGCTTCCTAGATGCGTATAAAGGTTACCATCAAATTCAGATGGCTTCGGAGGACGAGGACAAGACCGCATTTGTAACAAACGAGGGTCTCTTTTGTTATACTAAAATGCCATTCGGCTTAAAAAACGTCGGAGCCACGTACCAGAGACTAATGGATAAAGCGTTTAAAGATCAGATCGGAAGAAATCTAGAGATCTATGTTGATGACCTGGTCATAAAAAGCCGGGCCGAAGACGACATGATAGATGATATACTCGAAACCTTTACCAGGCTTCGGAGTATCAACCTCAAACTCAATCCCAAAAAATGCTCTTTTGGGTTAGAAGAAGGAAAGTTTCTCGGTGTATGGATAACCCAGTCCGGAATTCAGGCGCATCCTGACAAAATCAAAGCAATAGTCTCCATGCAGCCCCCCAAAACTGTCAAAGAAATTCAGTCTTTAAATGGAAAGCTCGTTGCCCTTCATCGTTTTGTTTCAAAAGCGGCAGATCGCTCTGTTCCTTTCATGAATGTGTTGAAAAAACGAACGGAGAAAGGCCAAATAGAGTGGACATCAGAAGCTGATTCGGCATTTCAGGAGCTGAAAGTCTGCCTCGGATCCTTGCCCACCCTAACTGCCCCAACTACCGGAGAAACTGTCACGGTATATCTCTCCGCTTCCCACTTTGCGATAAGTGCAGTACTCGTAGTACATCGGAATCAAGCACAAATCCCGGTCTATTATGTAAGCCGCATCTTGAAAGACTACGAGACTCGGTACCCGATGATTGAAAGTTGGCACTCGCTTTGGTACATGCTTCCAGACGCCTCCGAAGATACTTCCAAGCCTTCAATATAGAAGTGCAGACCGATCTTCAGATCCAGCAAATTCTCAGGAAGCCAGAGGTCTCCGGACGTCTCACCAAATGGGCAATAGAGCTCAGTGCTTTCGATATCACCTATCGTACCAAAGGGCCAGTAAAAGGCCAGGCAGTGGCAGATTTCCTCACAGAGGTCCCAACCGGAGAAAGCACCAAGGAAAAACCCGCCTTGCCAAAGGTATGGAACGTATACACGGATGGGGCCTCCAGTAAAGAAGGGTCGGGAGCAGGATTGATCCTAATAGATCCGGAAGGAATAGAGTATACCTATGCTTTACGCTTCGAATTTAAAACTTCAAACAATGAAGCAGAATATGAGGCTCTCCTTGCAGGCCTCCAAACCGCAGCCAAAGCTGGTGCAACCTCCGTATTAGCGCATGTTGATTCATTGTTGGTAGCCAATCAAGTCAGCGGAGAGTACGAAGCGCGAGAGGAGAATATGGTGCGGTATCTTCAGCAGGTCAACAGTTTAATCTCCTCCTTTGATTCTTGCAAAATAGTACACATACCGCGGAGCAAAAACAAAAAGGCCGATGCCTTAAGCAAACTTGCATTCGTAGCATTTTGTCATCTATCAAAAGAGGTTCTAGTCGAAACCCTGCAAATCCCGGCCATCCAACAGACAAAGTCAGTCATGTCGGTCTCCACGCTTGAAAGCTCTTGGATGACCCCGATTGTGGATTACTTAAAAAATGGGACGCTCCCAGAAGACAAAGCTCAGGCCCGGAAGCTAAAAGTGAAAGCGCTGCAGTATCAGATTCATGATGGGCAACTCTACCGTAAGACCTTTTTAGGTCCGCTCCTCAAATGCTTAACACCGGAGGAAGCTAGTTACGTCATAAGGGAAATCCATTGGGGAATATGCGGCATCCATGCCGGACCGAGAATGGTTATAGCAAAAATCATGAATGCCGGATATTTCTGGCCGGGTATGCATCAAAGTGCGGTTAATGAGCTCCAATCATGTGAAGACTGCCAGCGTCACGCTCCCATTAGCCATCGCGCCAAAAACAACCTCGTTCCCGTAACATCGGCTTGGCTGTTCCAGAAATGGGGAATTGACATTGTGGGTCCTTTCCCTATCTCCACCGGAGGAGTAAGGTTCCTGTTGGTTGCTATCGACTACTTCACGAAATGGGTCGAAGCCAAACCCCTTCGGACGATCACAGGAGACCAAGTGCTGAGGTTTGCATGGGAAAACATTGTGTGCAGATTCGGAATGCCTCTTTGTATAGTAAGTGATAACGGAAAGCAATTTGCGGAAAAACCATTCAAAACATGGTGTCAAAGAATGCACATTGAGCAGAGTTTCTATAACAACCCTCGGTAAAACCGACATCCTCATAATATTTCTGACACCCTAATATATCTTAAAATACCCAATATGTCTTTATATGTACCCCGTATGTGAAAACCGAGCCCAAAATAAAATATAACATATTAAATAAATTAAAAACAATAATTATTAAGCTGAGGCGGGCCGCGTAGGGCCTCACCTCAAGCTCATGTGGGCCGCATTAGGATATAATTGGACTCCGTTTAAACCGTTAGTTGATGCGGGCCGCGTACAAGATCGCTTAAGTTAAAGCGGGCCGCAAGTGACCTAGAATGTGGCGCAGCCTGGTGATGACACGTGTCATCACCGTGTCAAGGCTAGAGGGTGATCCGGACGAGCTACGCATTGACCGGAGGTCAACGCGGGCCGCGTAGGCCCTGTGCTCATTGAACGCGGGCCGCCTGGATGTCTGATTTCACAACTATAAATAGATCACATCAGTGTTCGTTTTCCGTCGCTCACATTCTCAATCTCAAATCACAATTTCTGTAGGAAGTAATTATACGCGGGCATTATACCCCCTAAAATAGCGAGGTTCTGCTACGATGTAAGTATTATAACCCCTGGAGACGTATTAGATACGCTGCCCGATTGATCTAGGGTTCCGTAACGGCTGTCGTGATTCTGCCCGACGTAGTCGTTGGAATGCCGTCTCGGGGAGGGTATTACTAATGTTAAAATGGGTTATTATACTAACACACGTGCATTTGTGTAAATTATAGATATTCACCAGGAAACCCTAAAGAATAACCTAAGACAGCAATGTGAGTAATCTCCTTTTTGTTAACAGTTTTTACAAAACCTTAACCTTTTTACAATGTAATTTAGCAGTGATTGAGTCTTTGTAATTCTACAATTACTGCCGGTATGTTGAGGTTTTGTATACAAAATGTGAGTAACGTTACCATTGGACGAAGAGTTAGCCAATGGGTAATATGACCCTCAGTCAGACTTGACACTACTGAATGAGTAATTGGGTAGATATAAACATTGTAATCGCCCTCAATACTGTTTAAAGTAAATTAATATTTCTTGATTAAACTGGGATTCACTCACCAGTATTTCCCACTGACAAAACCTTTTTAAAACGCGTTTCAGGTAACACAATGTGAAAGCCAAATAGAAGCCAGCTGGACAGCACTGAAGGCTTGGAAAAGTGGCTATAAAAGTTACCTAAATAAAAGAAAGCGTTTATTTCAATAAAGTGGGATTTATCCCTGTAAATCAGTTTGTAATAAAAACTTGGGTTTTACCCATTTGTTTAATATTATAAAATATGGTGGTTTACTCTGATTAAAATATTTCCTAACTACGGTCCTGATGAAAATTTCCGCTGCCAAATTGGATAAATAAATGTGATACCACCGAAACTGGCTCACGGCCGCCCGTTCCCGGGAGATAGGGATCGGGGGTTGTGACAGAAGGTGGTATCAGAGCTATGCCACTGATTCAGCCACAGAAGTGTTCTGCTGACATCAAAATTCAAAGTGTTAGGAAATAAATTATGGAAATACGTGTATAATTGTATTTCTTGCTCTGTGTTATCTGAATAATTGTTAGTTTACAGTATGAGTGACCAAGGACCTTCTAATGCCTATCGTCAACTGTCTGGTTCGCCTAGGAGCGAAGGCACCTCCTCTTCTCAGCCTGCCCTCTCGGGGTATTCTGCTGACACAGAAGAAGGAATCTTTGTGTTTAAGGCTCAGTCTGAAGAGCCATTTCCTCAGAAAAAGAGGGGATGGTTCAGTAGGGGAGCGCACGAGCGTAGGAAAAGAATGAAAAAGTTGCAGGAACAGCGAGTGTTAGCCGCAGCGAAAAGAGAAACGGATGCTTATAATCAGGATATGCTCAATAGGGGTATCGCTAATATCCATATTTTAGCAACCACTGCTGCTGACCCAAACCTGGAACAAATGCTAGCACCACAACCACAAAATCCTGACCAACCAATGGAAGTAGAAAACCAGATAGAAATGCCTGATTACAACCCGGAGGAGATACCTAGGGTACCTGCACCAGATCCTCTAGACCCAAACAACTACGACCCCTGGTGGGACGATGTTAGGGACTACGTGCAACAAAACCCAATACAGGAAAATGTGCCAATGCCCAACTTAGGAGCTTACCCAGGGTTAGATCCTCAAGATCCCTACAACATTAGTGACGCATATGTTAGGGAAATTTTAGAGAATCCATACCCGTACTAGGCCGCTATGCCTCCGTATCAGGAACCCGTACCTCAGTTTCCAAACCCAGTCCTAGAACCTGCACCCCCAATGAGTGCAGAAAATGTCCAAGAACTTAGGACTTTTGGGGAGAAAATTTTAGAAAGCAGTGATCGAATGCGACAGGTGGGAGAACGCCTCGTATGGAAATACGATGAGCGTAATATGGATTTTTGGATGAATCCATATCAGTGAAGGTGATGACAGGAACGGTAGTAGTAATAATAATAATAATAAAATAATATATGTGTGTATGTGTTAAAAAAAAAACTACGGATGCCTACTATTAGTATTGTAACTTTACATTTCAGTCAGTATTGTAATTTAAATTTCAGTACTAGTGTGTAATGATGCATACTATATAAATAGAGTAAAAGTCGTAATGCTCGACGCTTTTGGTTAAAACTGCGTGTCATGTGATTGGTTATATTCAAATATTAATTGTGATATTAATATTTGGTAAATTGTTTAAAATTCAGATGGCCGACGAGGAAAATCAAGATAATCTGAATAACGATAACCAGAGTAACATTAACGTGGTTAATGAGAATCCGGACAACAATAACAACGGAAACCAAATGGATAATAGTGCCGTTCAACATATAGTGGCACAAGGAATTATAGATGCAATGCCATTTATTATTCAAACGGCTCAAGAAGCGAATAATAAAAGTAAGCATAGTAGTAAGCGACCAAGTGAACCGGAACACAGCGTGAACAATGGACCCGTACTTCAAGCGCCCATTCCCAAAAGAAGAAGAACCATGCCATATGGTTGTTCTTACAAGGAATTCTGGTCCTGTAAACCAATAGAATTCTCGGGCAATGAAGGACCCATTGCAGCCTTACGCTGGATAGAGAAAACTGAGGCTGTTCTAAAAATAAGCAAATGTGCTGAAGAAGATAAGATAATGTTTGCTTCAAATCTGTTTAAAAATGCAGCCTTAGAATGGTGGAACATTATCCTCCAGTCAAGAGGAAGTGATAGGATTTATAACATGGAATGGGAGGAATTTAAAAATATGGTAGAAAGGAAATTCTGCCCTCCCAATGAAAAGGAACAGATAGCAAATAAGTTTCTAAATCTTAGAATGACCGGGGTGGACAGTAAGGGTTACACTACCACATTCTTTGAATATGCTAGAATAGTACCAACCCTTGCATCACCTGAACCGGTATTAATCTCCCGTTATATCTGGGGATTAATTGGAGAAATTAGACATGTAGTCAAGGCAGCTAGACCCCAAACCATAGAGGAAGCGGTAGAACTAGCCAATACCTTGACTGGTGAACTAGTGAGAACTAGAGAAGAAGATCAGAGGAGAAACCTAACCCAAAAGCTTACCCGAGAATTCCGTTCTGGGAATTCCAACCGTAGGAATGTAGGATCTACATCTGCACCTTATTGCAAGTATTGCAAAAGGAAGCATTCTGGAAAATGCTCCATTTATTGCAATTTTTGCAAAATATCAGGTCACAAAGAAGAAGACTGCAGGAAGAAAGCTAATAGCAGGGTGTGCTTCAACTGTGGGGAACAAGGTCACATCAAGACCAACTGTCCGAAATTGACTCCAGCTGCAAACAACAAGAATACTAAAAATGCTAGAGCATTCGTTTTAACTGCAGATGAAGCCAGGATGATTCCAGATGTAATTGCTGGTACGTTTTTAGTTAATGATATTTTTGCTAAAGTATTATTTGACTCTGGTGCCAACCAAAGTTTTATCAATACTTCATTTTGCAAACTCCTAAATCAATCATTAACTAAACTACCACAAGAATGTCTAGTAAAAACCGCAAATGGAGAAACCATTAAGATTTCTGAAATCTTGCAGGGAGCAAGAATAGAAATTTTTAATCAAAAGTTTATTGCAAACCTTTACCCAATGAATCTGGTAGGATTTGATGTCGTATTAGGAATAGATTGGTTAATAGCCAATAAAGCTAATATCTTATGTGATCAAAAGACAATTCAGATAAAATCACCAAGAGGTGAAAATGTCACAATTAAAGGAGATAAACCATCTAGATCCACTAAATTCATCTCTGTGATGAAAACTGCAAGTTATATAAGGAAAGGATCTATAGTGTATTTGATTTCTATAATCACTAACACTAAAGGAAAAGAATTAAAAGATATTCCAGTAGTGTCCCAATTTTCAGATGTCTTTCCAGAAGAATTGCCAGGACTACCGCCAGACAGGGAAGTTGAATTCAGAATTCACCTGTTAGCAGGGACAGCACCGATTGCCAAAGCACCTTACCGTTTGGCACCCGCGGAAATGCAAGAACCGAAGAAACAACTAGACGAGTTGTTGGAGAAGGGATTCATACAGCCAAGCTCATCGCCATGGGGAGCGCCGATTTTATTCGTTAAAAAGAAGGACGGATCAATACGTATGTGCATTGACTACTGTGAATTGAACAAAGTCACGATTAAGAATCGGTATCCATTACCGAGGATCGATGATTTATTTGATCAACTTCAGGGAGCTCGATTTTTCTCTAAAATCGATTTAAGATCAGGATATCATCAACTAAAGGTACAGGAAGAGGACATTCCTAAAACCGCATTCAGAACAAGGTATGGTCATTATGAATTTACTGTCATGCCATTTGGTTTAACCAATGCCCCAGCCGCATTTATGGACATGATGAACCGAATATGTAAGCCATATTTGGATAAATTCATAATTGTCTTCATAGATGATATTCTAATTTACTCTAAAAGTAAAGAGGAGCATGCAAAGCACTTGCATTTACTTTTAAGTTTATTGAGAAAGGAAAAACTTTATGCTAAGTTTTCAAAGTGCGAGTTTTGGCTAGAACATGTACAATTTCTCGGACATGTAGTTAACCATGAAGGAATTCATGTAGATCCAACAAAGATCGAGGCAATTACCAAATGGAAAACCCCAGAATCACCAACTGAAGTTAGAAGTTTCTTAGGATTGGCCGGTTATTATAGAAGATTTATCCGAGATTTTTCTAGAATAGCCATTCCTTTAACTAAGTTAACCTGTAAATCTGTTAAGTTTGAATGGGGACCAAAACAAGAAGAAGCCTTTAGAATTCTTAAGCAAAGATTAACCCATACACCCATACTAGCATTATCAGAAGGAACTGAAGACTTTGTGGTCTTTTGTGACGCTTCTAAGTTAGGATATGGATGTGTATTAATGCAACGACAAAAGGTTATAGCTTATGCCTCTAGACAGCTTAAGAGTCATGAAGAAAATTATTCAACCCATGATTTGGAATTAGGAGCTATAATTTTTGCCCTTAAAATTTGGAGACATTATCTTTATGGTAGTAAGTTTACCATATTCACAGATCATAAGAGTTTAAGGTATGTTTTTGAGCAAAAAGAGTTGAATATGAGACAAAGGCGCTGGATGGAATTACTTAGCGATTATGATTGTGATATCCAGTATCATGCAGGAAAAGCCAATGTGGTGGCTGATGCTTTAAGTCGAAAGTATCACGAAAAGCCAAAAAGGGTATGTTCTCTTAAATTAAATCTTCAAGTAGATTTAAACGACCAGATTAGAAAAGCACAAGAATCGGTAATCAAGGAGGATACTGAAAAATTAAAAGGAATGATTAAGGAATTAAAACAAGGAACAGATGGAATTTGGAGGTTCCATAAAAAGAGAATGTGGATACCTAAATTAGGAAATTTACGTCACCGTATATTAGAAGAAGCTCATAAGTCTAAATATACGATGCATCCAGGAAATGATAAAATGTACCAGGATTTAAGGAAAAATTTCTGGTGGATAGGAATGAAAAAGGATGTAGCAGCCTATGTTTCTAAATGTTTAACTTGCTCACAAGTTAAAGCTGAACATCAGAAACCCTCAGGATTGTTACAACAATTAGAAATACCAGTCTGGAAATGGGAATTGATAACAATGGATTTTGTTACCAAATTACCCAAAACAAGAAAAGGTAATGATACAATCTGGGTGATTGTAGATAGGCTAACCAAGTCAGCTCATTTCTTACCAATGAAAGAAACCATGAGTATGGAACAATTAGCCAAATTATATGTAAATGAAATTGTTTCATTACATGGAATTCCTTTATCAATTGTTTCTGATAGGGATAGCCGTTTTACCTCTCATTTTTGGTCAAGTTTCCAAAAAGCAATGGGAACCAGGTTAAATCTAAGCACAACTTATCATCCTCAAACAGACGGGCAAAGCGAAAGGACAATTCAGACAATGGAGGACATGCTTAGAGCTTGTGTAATTGATTTTGGAGGTAATTGGGACGAACACTTACCTTTGATAGAATTTTCTTATAATAACAGTTATCACACAAGTATCAATGCTGCACCATTCGAAGCACTTTATGGACGAAAGTGTAGAACCCCAGTCTGTTGGGCAGAAATTGGGGAAAAACAATTATCTGGACCCGAGATAGTACAAGAAACAACTGATAAAATCATTCAAGTCAAGGAACGACTAAAAACAGCACGTGATCGACAAAAGAGTTATGCCGATAACAGACGCAAACCATTAGAATTTCAAGTAGGAGATAAAGTATTATTGAAAGTCTCTCCCTGGAAAGGAGTGGTAAGATTCATCAAAAGAGGAAAGCTAAGTCCCAGGTATATTGGACCTTTCAAAATTCTTGAAAGAGTAGGACCGGTAGCCTATCAGCTACAACTGCCAGAGGAAATGGCAGGAATACATGATGTGTTTCATGTATCTAATCTCAAAAAGTGCCTAACTGATGAATCACTCGTAGTACCTCTCAAAGACATAGAGGTTAATGAACAACTCAAATTTGTAGAGAGGTGATGAAACAATGGTTAACCGGGCAGGGTTAACACACTGGTCTCGTCAAGAAGGGTTAATCCCTTCCTCTCGAGGATCGCTGGCTGGATCACCGGTGGTCGATCTCCTGCACAAGGAAACAAGCCGTGACTCGTAACAAGGAGGATGGGGTGGGGGGTGCTCCTTGTTACCACTCTTCGGCGTGAGAATCAGTAGTTTGCTTGAGAAGCAAAGTAAGATAGTAGTAGTGAGAGAGTTGCGAAGAGATACCTCAAACCTGGTTTGGGGTTGGTATTTATAGCCGAGGAGTGAAGGAGGAGGATGATGGATGGACTGACGACGTGCTGCACCTTTGCAGGTGTGTCAGGCTTGTCGGTTGTGGAGGTTACGCCACGTCAGTCCATTGCTTACGTAGCTCTGACAGGTAACTGCCATTGGTGCCACTTGCACTGTGGTGTCAATCCCACTTGTTGAGTGCATAGGATGCGGTGCAAGCCGCATCGCTGCATGCGGTAACGTCTGAGGTTACCGCGTCTCCTACTTGTGATCAAGAAATACGCGAGATGCGGTGCTGGCCGCATCGTCGTCCGCGGAGACTACTTGCCTGCATCCCTTGTCGTGACGAAAATGCCCATATGGTGCGGTGCCAGCCGCACCGTTATGTTCATCTTCTTCTATGCCTAAGGTAAGGCTTCCTTGTATTGATAGAAGTGTTCACTGGACGCGGTGCGAGGCCGCATCGCTGTGAATACTTTCGTTTTCATACACCAGATGTGATGCTATGTCGCATCACTCTACCGTTCTCATGTTCCATGTAAGTCCTCCTTCGTTACTAGATAGATTGGATTCAACCCTTGTGCCGACGCGTTCTCGCATGGGCACAAGTAGGTTGTTAGCTTGGTGGGGGTTTTGATAAGGGTAATGGTCACTCGTGGTCGATGCTGACGCGAGATCTGGGACCATACCCCTTCAAGTCCCCCCAGTCTAGTGTTGCTGCCACATACAAGTTGTATGTGGGAGGAGTACTGGACTATGGTGTTTGGAAGGTAGTTTGGAGTCTGGAGAAGATCCTAGACCATGTGGATGGTCTTTTCTGTATGTAAATCAAGCTGGAGGTCTGGAAGGGTCATCGGACGCCTCTTCCGTATCGGTGAAGGAATTTCGTCTGATGCGAAATTCTCAGCCGATTTATGTCACCAGGTGGGTTGCCACCTGTTGTTGTGCCGAAGGTCTCTTAGAGACTTTGTTAGTAATGCTGCACAAACTTCGAACCAACCTCTGAGATGGTGGTTTGAAGGTATGCACAGGCTTTCAACCTCTGAGAGGTGGTCTTGTCTTCAAACCAATTGTTGAAGTGGTGCATGAAGAACAAAAGAAACTTTGGATCAATCTCTGAGATCGGGATCAAAAGTAGTTGATGCTTGTAAGTGCTTTGCTCAAGCTGTATGTTCAGCATCTAGTCATGAGATGACGATCCCTTTTTTGTTGGGTTTTCGTGTTCGTCGTCATAGCTCTCTAGTAACCGCACGTCCTTTGCGGTTACCTCGTTGCGTCATTGTTGGCTATGTTTGGTCGAACAATGTAGATTTGTACTATGGGTAAATAAACATGGTCATAGGCAAGGGTATACCCACCATTGTTTATTCTATGCGGCCCATAGGCGGGCAAACAAAGTCATAAGCAGACTTGTTACCGGTGTTCGGACGCTTGCTGTTCGACAAGGGCTTGTTTAGAGCGCTTATCTGCGTTCTTTCTGGAGCCACTTACCTTCACGCTCCAATACCGAGTTTGCCTTGAAGTAGCTCCGCTCGGTGATGTGGAGTGAGCTTGGCTCTTCCGTAGCAACCAGTCTGCGGAAGCTATGGTTATGTCCGTAGCTACCCGTGAGTGTCTGCGGTTTTGCATTACCATATTCGCTCGAAGCGGGTGTGTTGCTCGGATGTAGCTCTTGAAGGTTCAGGAGTCAGGGTTGCTGATGTGCGCGCGCGTACATTCCCTTCCTTCTTTATGTTAAAGAAGGTGTTCATGTACCCTCTGCGGTTGTGAACCGGACAGGAGGGATTTGAAGCTTGAAGAGAATGAAGGCGATGCGGTTTACCTGTGTCTGAGATGCGGTTCAGTCCAAAGAACAACGCTGGTTCTGAGCATCTGACACACCTGAACGGGCTCGTGTGTGTCATGTCCGCATATTCCACGTGTGCTCGTGGGTAGTGCGGATAGGTATTATACCCCCTTATAGTGTAGAGATATATTTTTTTACCTATTTTTAGGGGTATGTTAAAAAACGACATGCGGTATGGGTTATGGTGCGGTATACCAGAGAAACCGCATGCCGCTTATAATTGGATAATTTGTCGCTTTTTGTTGCATACGTGGCTGATCTCACGTGTGAGTTGGTGGAAGTTGGTGAGATCTTCCTGGCATGTGCTGAAATGAAAGGACATTTGCACTGCCCGAGGCATTAAATGCACTGTAGCAAGGAGTGTAAACGTCTCCTATGTCAGGCGCGTGGGCGGCCACGCGCGCGTGATAACCGTCAGCGAAAACGGCGCTTGACACGTGGTGTCGCGCAATTCGCTCTTGTTGAATGTGATGATTCGTTTCCTCCCTCCGCATTAATTGCGATGGGTATATAAGGGGAAACCGTTCGAGGTTTCCCCTCACTTGTTCGAAATTTCAAAAATTTGCCGGTGAGAGAAAACTTTTTCTTTGTCTTCTCCGACGATATTTCTTGAAGTTCCGGTGAGGTTTTTAGTTTTTCCACTCACTGTCTTGTGTTTATTTGATATATCTGATGGCTGAACCATCAAGTCCACATAATGTGGAGGGTGAAAACCCAGAGCCTTCCTCGCCGGTGGCGGCAGAGGAGGAAGAGGGAGGAAACGCCGGTGGTGGTTGCGCGGTGTTAAAGTGGACCAAGAAGAGCTTTGATCGCCTGCTTCTTGATGTCCAAAAGCCCCCTGAATATGGGGCCTGTTACCCATCGGAGGGTGACACTGGTGCTGATGCTCCGGCCGGTTACGTGACCATGTGGGCAGACTTTTTTGGTGACTGTAATCTCCGGTTACCTTTGACTGTTTTTGTTGTCGAGGTTTTGGAGTGGTACAAGGTCCACATTTCTCAACTGAGTCCGTTTGGTATGATCCGGATTCGAAAGTTTGAATTCACCTTTCGTGCTCTTGGCATAGAGCCTACCGTTGGAGATTTCCGACGGTTTTATCAAATGACGGTGTCCTTGGGGTTCTTTTCTTTCCGTCAGCGAGAGGGTAGTCCCAAGCTGATGACTCCTCCCAAGGGGATGACGATGTGGAAAAAGAAGTTCTTTTACATCAAGGCTGCTACCATTGTTGCAAAGATGACGTTTCGGAATGTGACTGAGACGATCATAGCAGAGACCATTGCGGTCCCAAGTTTGAAAACGGTGGAGTGGTTTCCGCAGTTGCAGACCATTGAGTCTGTGAAGTTGACCAACACAGAGTTGTGGGTGTTACGCATGATGTTGACACGGAGGAACAAAAAGTCGAAGCCCGTGGTGCGGGAGAAAAGTGGTGGTACGTACTTTTCATTTGTTTAACTTTCTTATCCTTGTATGCGTTACTGACTTGTGCGTGTGTTATCAGAGGACGCTCCTGTATGGAGGATGTTTGCCCCGGATTTCCAGGGTCAGGTGGAAATAGTTGTTTGTGCGGATGGCGAGGACGAGTTTAATGTTATCATTCGAGATAACTTCCGGGTGCCTACTGAGGCCGCATTAGCAGTTGAGTTGCCGCGGGGCAAAGGTATGTTTAGGAATCCTTTATTCTTGTGATAACAATAATGGTTGCACTGACTCACCTCTTGGATGATTTTTATGCAGGTGATCTTGGGGCCTTAGGGGACCCTGCTGAGAAGGGTGTGCCTAAGAGGCAGACGGTGAAAGGCGTGCGCTTTCGCCAAAAGAAAATATCGGAGGTCACTGTTGTGCCTCATTTGGTACCGCAGGCGGCAGGTATCTCTCACTCTTCTTTCCGTAGATACTTGGATTATGTGATAGTATCTGATACCCTTGAGGGTTTGGGTACAACTGCGGGCTCGCAGTCTGGTGCTGGGAAAAGGCAAGTAGAAGAGACGGCTGCTGGTGCCGGTGGACCGAAACGTCAGAGGTTGCAGTCTAAGAGGACTGGTCCGACATCGAGGAAACCTGCGGTTACTGTTGGTAAGTGTAGTGTAGCTTGTCTTAAGTGTTATGTACAACTTGTTTTGACAGCTATTTGACTTTGTTTTGCAGAGCTTCAAGATAAAGATTTTTCTATCTTTGATGCTCCGGAGTCACCCCCGCGTGCCACGGGTGCGGGTGCGACTGAGGGTACCGCAGAGAAAGTTGCGGACCAGATCTTCGATACCGTTGATTCTTCCAACAACCTGATCTCTCCCCCTGAAGGGGATAATTTGGATCTGCGGTTTTCGGATTCTGGGAGGCAAAAGTCTGATGCGGAGGCGCAGAAGACTGATGATGAGCCGCAGAAGTCTTCTGCTGGTGTGAAGGGTACCGGTTCGGGTGCCGGTGGTGCGGGTTATGATGGGCCTCCAATTCAGCCTGGGGAGTCTGAATTGGAGTATTATTACCGCACGTATACCCAGGGTCGGAGTACCGTGTATCACCGCCCCCCTGGACTGTTATGCAGGGGGATGATATTTCCAATGACCCTTCGGCATGTAAGGAGATTCTGGGTGGTCTGGGCACCCCCTTCGAATTTGAACGTGCCCGTGCCGCACCTCGTGAGCTGCGTATAAACCAGCTCTCAACAATGTTAATAGGAACTTCCATTGTGGCGAATGCCATTTTGGAAGATTACAAGGTGTTGGGCCGCCGCGAGGAAGAAGCTGCTCGCCTGCGGGCTGAAGCGGAAAAGTTGGTCGAGGCTGCTCGTGCGGGTGCGGAGCAGCTTGAGAAAGATAGGGCTGCTTTTGAGAAGCAGAAACAGACCTCGGAGTGGGCTGCCACTGCTCAGCTTAAACAGGTTCGTACTCTTGCCAAACTCCTTTCTGATGAACGCAAGAATTGGAATGAAAAGTTGTCCAATGAGCGTAAGAAGTGGAATGAGTCTTGGGCTAAGCAGAATGACACTCTGTTTCGTGCTCGGCAGGAGTTGACGAACGCCAGGGCAGCGAACGTTGCCTTGGGCAAAGAAAAAGCTGCAGCTGAGGCCATTGCGGTTAAAGCGCAGCAGGCGGAGGCCGGGGCCATGAAGGCGCTTGAAGAGGCCAAGGAAGCCGGGGCGCGTGCTGCAAAGGCCCTTGAGGAGGCCGAAGAGAAGGAGAGTCGTTCTTCCAAGGCTCTTGAAGAGGCGAATGCTGAGCGCATTCGTTTGGATAAAGTTGTTGCCAGCCTGCAGGTATGTTTCGTTACCTCTGTTGTATATTTCCTTCATTGTTTTGAAAATGTTTATCGAGTAAACTGTTTTCTGTTTTTTGACAGGCTGAGGTTCAGGCCCGGGAGGTCGCGGTTAAGGACCTTACTGCCCGCGTGTCGGTTGCGGAAGAGCGGGCTGATGCCGCTGTTGAGGCCAAGGATGCCTTGGCGTCCTCTTTGGACCAGCTGAAGGCTGACCGTGAGTGGTTGCGGACTCACGGTATCGCGCGTGTAAGTATCCGTTGCCTTTATATTTGCTTAAATTAGCATCCGAGACTTATGATCCTTTTATTGCAGATTGTTGAGGCTATCATGGATGCCCCTGAGACCGCAGCTGGTTTGGACCTGGTTAAGGAACGTGCCCGCGATGCTGGTTTTAAAGCTGGTTATAACCGCTGTATTTCCCATATGAACGTCATGTCTATAGGCGGTGTTATCGAAGAGCGATCCGGCTTTCGGGACGTGGATACCGAAGCTCACCTGAACGCGGCCGTAGCCTCCTTTTATGATACGTCCCTCTCTTGTGTAGAGGAACTGGACAATTGTTTAGAGGCTGCGGACTATGTTGATCGCCTGCGGATGCTTTATCCTGATGCGGAAGAGGAAGATCCCGCTGGTGGTGCCGAAGGAGGTGCGGGAACCAGCGGTACAAAATAGGGTTCAGGTTGGCTAGTGTGCCTCCTTTTTGTTTTCCTCTTGTATAGAATAGGAACTTTATGTAAATCCATTAAGCATCACGTGGGTGCTTGAATTTTTTGAATATAAAGTTTATTGTTCAGTTTGTACAAGTGTTTTTAATTCTTGCATGTCTGAACGTATGTATACGGAACTTTACCCATTTGTGAATGGGGTCAAGTATACTCCAAACTTTTGTCGTATGAGTACGCGTCAATTCTGTTATTTACCCCGTTAGGTTTTTAGAATCGTGTAAGCTTTGTAAAAGCTTATATATCCGGAACTCCACCCGTTTGTGAATGGGGTCAAGCATACTCCATACATTTGTCGTATGAGTACGCGTCAATTCTGTTATTTACCCCGTTAGGGTTTTAGAATTGTGTAAGCTTTGTAAAAGCTTATATATCCGGAACTCTACCCGTTTGTGAATGGGGTCAAGCATACTCCATACCTTTGTCGTATGAGTACGCGTCAATTCTGTTATTTACCCCGTTAGGGTTTTAGAATTGTGTAAGCTTTGTAAAAGCTTATATATCCGGAACTCTACCCGTTTGTGAATGGGGTCAAGCATACTCCATACCTTTGTCGTATGAGTACGCGTCAACTCCATTGTTTGCCTTTTTGGGCTCAGGAATTGTGTTAAGTGTTAACAAAAAACTTGTTTATCCGGCCGGATAAATATGCAAGTCTTTTTGCCTTCTGCTGGCCTATTACAATATTTGTGTGTGGTTACCACTTTGTATGGGTATCGCGAATGAAGATTTTGCCAATCTGTTTTTGGGATACCGCAAAGTGGAACACGCATTTGTAATAGTAGTAACAAACAATAATGTATAAAATTGCTTATTTATTTATTTGCCAATGGCCTGCGGCCCGATAGGTTACATAGAGAAATGTAAGAACATGGCTTACATATAACAGCGTCGAAGCTGTTGTGCATTCCATGTTCGTGCGATAGGTTCGCCTTCTAGCGTTTGTAATTTGTACGCGCCTTTCCCTAAGACCTCTTTGATGAGGTAGGGTCCTTCCCACTTGGGGGCAAGTTTGCCTGGGCGCTCGGCATTAGATGCCTCATTGTCGCGTAGGACGTAGTCTCCTGGGTTGAAAGTACAAACGCGGACGCGCGTGTTGTAGTACTTTTCAAGTTTGGATTTATATTTGGCCTCGTTGATGGCAGCGTTTTCGCGCCTTTCTTCCAAGAGGTCCAAATCGATCCTGCGTTCCGTGTTGTTGTCTAGTTTTTCAATAGCCAACATTCTAGGAGATGGGAGACCTACTTCCGCGGGGATCACCACTTCTGAACCGTAGACTAGGCTGAAAGGTGTCTCCCCGTTGCTTGTTTTTGGGCTTGTACGGTGAGCCCATAAGATACTTGGGAGTTCATCGACCCAGCCACGCCTGGCCGTTCCCAACCGTGCCTTGATCCCTTCGACTAGGCTTTTATTGATACTCTCAACTTGGCCGTTCCCTTGCGGGTGTGCGACTGATGAGAATATGTGCTCAATATGTAGTTCTTCTAGCCATTTTTGAAATTCGTCGGCAGCGAAGTTGGTGCCGTTATCGGTGACAATGCACATTGGTAAACCGAAACGGCAGATGATGTGTTCCCAAATGAACTTTCTTGTTATCATAGCAGTGGTTAAGGCGAGCGGTTTTGCTTCTACCCATTTTGTGAAGTAATCGACCGCTACTATGATAAATTTAACCGCACCTGGAGCGTCAGGGAAGGGTCCCACAACGTCAATTGCCCATTTCTGAAAGGGCCATGCGGTTGTGACGGGGACTAAGTTGTTCTTTGGCCGCAAGGTTTTTGGAGCATGATGTTGACAGTCAATGCATTTGCGCAACTCTTTGACGGCGTCCAGGTGCATGCCGGGCCAGTAATACCCGGCATTCATGATTTTGGCCACTACCATGCGCGGTCCAGCATGTATGCCACATATGCCCTCGTGTATCTCTCGGATGAGGTATGTGGCATCCTGTGGGTTGACGCATTGCAGGAGTGGCCCAAGGTATGACTTTCGGTATAAGATACCGTCTCCCATTTGATAGTGGCACGCTTTGTGTTGCAACTTGCGTGCCTCTGACTTGCTTTCGGGAGTCACACCTGATTGTAGATATGCGATAATAGGTGTCATCCATGATGTTGTACCGTATTGAATGACATTGACTTGGCGTAGGGGTACCGAGGGATTTTGCAGAATTTCGATGCGTATCTTCTTTGCCAAGTGTTGGAAGCTGGTAGATGCAAGTTTTGATAGTGCATCTGCGGACTTGTTTTCGCTTCGATTAATATGGCGAATATTGAACGAAGCGAATTTGGATATTAGTTGCAGGGCTTGCTCGAGGTAGAGGATCATGATATCCCCTTTTGCGGCATAGTCGCCGCGTATTTGGCCTGCAACTAACAAAGAGTCGACGTGTGCTTCCAGATGTTGCACGCCGATTTTGACTGCTAAACTTAGCCCCGCTAACAGGGCCTCATATTCTGCCTCGTTGTTTGTGCTTTTGAAATCGAGGCGGATTGCATATGTAAGCTCTTGGCCGTCAGGGCTGACGAGTCGCAGACCTGCACCCGCACCTTCCTCGTTGGAGGCACCATCGGTGAATAGTGCCCATGTTTCTGAGGAGGATGGCGTTGGTGCAGGAGTTTGTGCTTCTTCGCATTCTTGGATGCGATTCACCGGTACTTCGGCGGCGAAATCAGCTAAGATCTGGCCTTTAATCGCGGGGCGCGGTTTATAGTGTATCGTGTGCGCGCCCAGCTCGATTGCCCATTTTGCTAATCTCCCAGAGATGTCAGGTTTGGATAGGATCGGGCCGATCCTGTAATTGGTTAGCACTGTGATGACGTGGTTTACGAAGTAGCGTCGCAACCGTCTTGAAGCGTGCACTAATGCTAGCACCAACTTCTCCATTATTGAGTATCTCATCTCTGGGTCGTTGAGCATCTTGCTGATGTAATAGGTGGGTGTTTGAATGTCACACCCCCAAAAATCCACCTGCGGAGTATCACCGCTTGGGAGCGTGACTGACCAGGATCAAGCCACCAATCATACAGAACATTGTATAAAGTAAAAGTAATCACATTATAATCCAAACCATTTCCATATGAAAGGTGTTTCCAAAACATAAGTAAGTTAACATTGTTTAGCGGAAGCGTATTATTGTAAAACCCATAGCAAATAAGTATCAGACATCAAAAGTGTTTAACGAGGTGATCACGATCCAAGCCCCACAACGACCAGCTCCTCCGTGTGCAAGCTCCAAGTACCTAACGATCTGCAAGGCATGTAACAGAATGATCAACAAACTAGTTGAGCGAGTTCACAGAAAGTAAATGCGTAATAGTAAGTTCGTTTGCAACAAGTGGCTCTACTGGGCCGATTGTATGTTCTATTGGTGGTGTTCCACGTTACTGGTGGTGGTGTTCCACGTTTCCTGTGGTGGTGTTCCACGTTTCCTGTGGTGGTGTTCCACGTTTCCTGTGGTGGTGTTCCACGTTTCCTGTGGTGGTGTTCCACGTTTCCTGTGGTGGTGTTCCACGTTTCCTGTGGTGGTGTTCCACGTTTCCTGTGGTGGTGTTCCACGTTTCCTGTGGTGGTGTTCCACGTTTCCTAACCACTAGACTACTCGTAACTATAGGTATCCTTCACAACCGAGGATAGTGATGTGGTAGTCTAGTCATAGTGTCAATAGAGTATCTAATCAACCTTCCAATCCCATTCCCAACCCCGGGAACCCCATGCCTTGGTAAGAGTGTGAACTCACCTTGGTTTGCTCGGTATGCTAAATAAGTGCTCACAGTTAATTAATCACGTCCGGGATAGTAAGCAAAAGAATTGATCAGCAAAGTCTCCGTAAGGGTTGTGGTTGCCGTCACAAATTAAAAGTGTTCTAGGGTTTTTCTCCAAAAAAAACTGCCGACTATGCATGTGTTTCGTATATAACATTTCACAGTAATGGGCCAAGCCCATTTAAAATGACTGGGCCGAAACATATCGAAGGATATGTTTCGTGATTCTTCGGGCCGAAAGATGTCGAAGGATATGTTTCGTGCTCGAAGGATATGTTTCGTGGTCCTTCGAGTCCTTCGAATCCTTCGAACTATGTTTCGATCTAGACTAAGTGTTTAATAATAATTCTAATAATAATTCCAATATTATTTTCTATTATAGCAAGTAATCACATATAGGCACAATGACGATATGTCTCATTAAAACACAACGAGTACAATTACAAATCCATAATTCAAACAGCTAGACAGTCAAAGTCAACGCGCATTAAATGCGAAAGTGAAAGTCAGAAACTCAAGTTGTCACATTATCCCCAACTTGAAAGAAATTTCGTCCCGAAATTTGGTACGCACTCACTGAGGAAGCTAGGTAAGCTGTATTATTCACTGGTTTTTCCCTGGGGTGTCACATCATCCCCCCGTTGATTTGGAATTTCGTCCCGAAATTCAGTAGTCGTAGCTTCAGCCTCAGTAGTGGTTGCATGGTTTTCGAATAACTGGGGATACTTTTCTGTCATTTGATCTTCGCGTTCCCAGGTGTACTCTGGGCCACGTCGGGAGTTCCAACGAACTCGAACAAGAGGGATTCTCTCGTGTTTGAGGACCTTAGCATCCCGGTCCGTGATTTCAACTGGTTCCTCGACGAACTGCAACCGCTCGTCGATAGTCGGTTCCTTAAAGGAACTATGAGGGTCTTATCTGACAGACACTTCTTCAGATTCGACACGTGAAATACATAGTGAACTGCACCGAGTTCAGTTGGTAGGTTCAGTCTGTAGGCTACTGGGCCTATTCCTTCAGTGATTTCAAATGGTCCAACATACCGTGGATTGAGTTTGCCTCGTTTACTAAATCGAACCACACCCTTCCAGGGTGAGACTTTCAATAAAACCCGGTCCCCGACCTGAAATTCCAAGGCTTGCTACGCTTGCCCGCGTAGGCTTTCTGACGGTCGCGTGCTGCCGTCATGCGTTGTCGTATCTGTGCAATCTTTTCTATAGCGTCCACTACAATCTCTGGACCCGTAATTCGACTATCCCCCACCTCTGCCCAACAGAGAGGTGACCGGCATTTACGTCCGTAGAATGCCTCGAATGGAGCGGCTTGAATGCTGGTGTGATAACTGTTATTGTACGAAAACTCCACTAAAGGGAGGTGCTTTTCCCAGCCGTTGCCGAAATCAATAACACACGCTCGAAGCATGTCTTGAATAGTTCGCTCAGACTGCCCATCCGTCTGAGGGTGATATGCTGTGCTCATGTCTAAACGTGAGCCAAACGCTTTGTGCATCGCATGCCGTAGTTCTGACGTGAATCGTGCATCCCGATCCGAAATAATAGAAATGGGCACCCCGTGCCTCGAAACAACTTCCTTGAGGTAGATATCTGCGAGAGTGGAGAACTTATCCGTTTCCTTAATAGCCAGGAAGTGTGCAGACTTGGTGAGTCGATCCACGATCACCCATATTGTGTCGTTCCCACGCTGAGATCTCGGTAGGCCTGTAACAAAGTCCATGGAAATTTCTTCCCATTTCCACTGTGGTATCGTAGGCTGTTGAAGTAGGCCAGCTGGTTTCTGATATTCGACCTTGACTCTCGCACAGGTCAAGCATTTTCCAACGTACGTAGCAATGTGGGCCTTCATACTAGGCCACCAATATGTAGTGCTGATGTCGTGGTACATTTTATCCGACCCTGGATGTACCGAGTAGCGAGACTTGTGTGCTTCGTCCATTACGAGTTCGCGTAAACCGCCATAGAGAGGGACCCAAATCCGGCCCGTGACATAGTAGGCGCCGTCCGCCTTTTGTTCCATTTGTTGTCGTGAGCCGCGTAAGGCTTCAGCCTTGACGTTTTCGGGCTTCAGGGCTTCTGTCTGAGCAGCTCGTATCTGAGCAGGAAGGCTAGACTGAATCGTAAGCTGTAGCGCTCGCACGCGCCGTGGTAAAGTGTCCTTTCGACTAAGGGCATCCGCCACAACATTGGCTTTGCCTGGATGATACTTGATAGCGCATTCGTAATCGTTAAGTAACTCGACCCATCGTCGTTGACGCATATTCAAATCCTTCTGCTTAAGGATATGCTCGAGACTCCTGTGATCGGTGTAAATCGTGCACCTGGTACCGTACAGGTAGTGTCGCCATATCTTAAGCGCGAAAACAACAGCTCCCAGCTCTAAATCGTGCGTCGTGTAGTTGCGCTCGTGAACCTTGAGTTGACGAGAGGCGTAAGCGATAACCTTGTCGCGCTGCATTAACACACATCCCAGTCCCCGAATGGATGCATCACAATAAACCACGAAGTCGTCTGTGCCCTCTGGCAATGAGAGGATAGGTGCATTGCAAAGTCTATCCTTTAGGTGCTGAAAAGCAGTCTCCTGGGGCTCTCCCCAGCGATAGGTAACACCCTTCTGTGTCAGTAGCGTAAGTGGTTGCGCGATCTTTGAAAAGTCTCTAATAAACCGTCTGTAGTAACCTGCCAGACCCAAGAATTGACGTATTTCTGTCGGTGTACGCGGTGCAGGCCAGTTTCGGATCGAATCTACCTTGGATGGATCGACATGTATCCCATCCTTGTTCACTACGTGGCCTAAGAAGTGGACTTCACGAAGCCAGAAGTCGCATTTAGAAAGCTTGGCGTACAACTGTTCCTTCCGAAGGAGTTCCAAAATAAGACGAAGATGCTGCTCGTGCTCCTCCTGACTCTTGGAGTAGATCAGAATGTCGTTGATGGAGTCAAGAACATTTTGTCTAGGTAGGGTTTGCACACTCTGTTCGTAATGTCCATAAATACGGCGGGTGTGTTCAATAATATCAAACCATTTATCACATCAATCATAAAATATAGTAGTTGAAATAATTCATAAAACCCAAAACATTTGATGTTCAAACCAAACTTTGTTCGAATAGCGGAAACATAATAATGAAAAACCCCAAAAAGAAGTCATAAGTTCAATTAGCGTTCATTGCGTCTCCTCCTCCTAACATGAAAACTCGACCTCTTGCCTCGTTGCCATTGTTATTGTTGTTTCCCCCGTTGTTGTCGTTGTTCCCGTTGCCCTGGTTATTGTTGTGGTTCTGATTCTGGTTCAACTGAGGACAATCGCGTTTGTAGTGTCCTTCTGCCCCACACTGGAAACATCCCCGGTTTCCACGCTGTGGTTGCTGCTGCTGGTTCTGTGGAGCTGGCGGTGGGAGTTGCTGGTTCTGATTTGCAGGCCGTGGACTCCTACAGTCTTTGGCCTCATGACCCATCTTGAGGCATCTTTGACAACGAACCTTATTACACTGGCCACTGTGATGTTTGTTGCAGGTGTTACACTTTGGAAGGTTTCCTCGATACCCTCCTTGTTTATGGCTGCTAGAGGAGTGCTGACTTGGACTCTGGTAGCTGTCCGTCTTTCGCTGCTGAGACTGCGCCTGCACTGAAGCTGACCCCTTGCTAGAATCCCCCTCCCATTTTCTTTTACTTTCACTGGGAGTAGCAAGTGTAGTAGAAGCAGTAGCGGTAGCAGTAGCACTGATACGCTTTGGCAGTTTGTTCTGATCCACTGCCTGATCGGTGATGCGATGAGCGAGACGCTGGATCTCCTGAATGTTGTTGAGGTTAGCCGAGGTAACGTGGCTCTGAATCTCTGGTACAAGCCCCTTGAGATACAACTCAATGCGCTTGTATGGTGGGTCTACCATGGTTGGACATAGCACAGCCAACTCGTTCGACCTCTTGGTGTAAGCTTCAATCTCTGAACCCACCATCTTCAAGTTGTACAACTCATCCTCCAACTTGTGAATGTCTTCTCTAGTGCAGTATTCCCTCTTGATCAGTTCTTTGAATTCATTCCAGGGTGTGGCGTTAGCAGCCGCCAACCCTAAGATCTGCACTTGTGCGTTCCACCAAGTGAGCGCAATCCCTTCAAGTGTGCCAGTGGCGAACTTCACCCTGCGAGCCTCAGGGCATTCACACATTTCAAAAACCGACTCGAGCTTTTCAAACCAGTGGAGGAGTCCAACTGCCCCCTCCGTGCCGCTGAACGAGCTAGGACGACAGTCCATGAAATTCTTGAATGTGCACCCAGGTTGTTGCTGAGCGGGTTGACCTGCTTGGGCGGCTGCAACTGCCGCAGCAACGAGAGCCTCTAGCTGGGCTTGAGTCATGGTAATTCGTGCGGCCATTGATCTTCACATCAAAGGCAACATAAGTGAGAAAGGTTCGCGAATAGTGCGATGACAGAAGAGTGTAAGCACATAAGTATTCTCATGCTATGACAAGTTGTGAGCAAGGTAATGTAAGCATACTACGAGCAAAGTTCTAAGCAAATTCTAGCATGTAGGCAATAAACATAAACCTTATTACCTAAGAAGTTGAGTCTTGCACGTGGAGCGAAGCGTCGTTGTGGATCGTTGAGAGCACTGTTCTGGTTATAGTCTGGTTTTAATAAAAACGTTTTCCCCTTATTAAAACCAAGTTCTCTATAACCAATGGCTCTGATACCAATCTGTCACACCCCCAAAAATCCACCTGCGGAGTATCACCGCTTGGGAGCGTGACTGACCAGGATCAAGCCACCAATCATACAGAACATTGTATAAAGTAAAAGTAATCACATTATAATCCAAACCATTTCCATATGAAAGGTGTTTCCAAAACATAAGTAAGTTAACATTGTTTAGCGGAAGCGTATTATTGTAAAACCCATAGCAAATAAGTATCAGACATCAAAAGTGTTTAACGAGGTGATCACGATCCAAGCCCCACAACGACCAGCTCCTCCGTGTGCAAGCTCCAAGTACCTAACGATCTGCAAGGCATGTAACAGAATGATCAACAAACTAGTTGAGCGAGTTCACAGAAAGTAAATGCGTAATAGTAAGTTCGTTTGCAACAAGTGGCTCTACTGGGCCGATTGTATGTTCTATTGGTGGTGTTCCACGTTACTGGTGGTGGTGTTCCACGTTTCCTGTGGTGGTGTTCCACGTTTCCTGTGGTGGTGTTCCACGTTTCCTGTGGTGGTGTTCCACGTTTCCTGTGGTGGTGTTCCACGTTTCCTGTGGTGGTGTTCCACGTTTCCTGTGGTGGTGTTCCACGTTTCCTGTGGTGGTGTTCCACGTTTCCTGTGGTGGTGTTCCACGTTTCCTAACCACTAGACTACTCGTAACTATAGGTATCCTTCACAACCGAGGATAGTGATGTGGTAGTCTAGTCATAGTGTCAATAGAGTATCTAATCAACCTTCCAATCCCATTCCCAACCCCGGGAACCCCATGCCTTGGTAAGAGTGTGAACTCACCTTGGTTTGCTCGGTATGCTAAATAAGTGCTCACAGTTAATTAATCACGTCCGGGATAGTAAGCAAAAGAATTGATCAGCAAAGTCTCCGTAAGGGTTGTGGTTGCCGTCACAAATTAAAAGTGTTCTAGGGTTTTTCTCCAAAAAAAAACTGCCGACTATGCATGTGTTTCGTATATAACATTTCACAGTAATGGGCCAAGCCCATTTAAAATGACTGGGCCGAAACATATCGAAGGATATGTTTCGTGATTCTTCGGGCCGAAAGATGTCGAAGGATATGTTTCGTGCTCGAAGGATATGTTTCGTGGTCCTTCGAATCCTTCGAACTATGTTTCGATCTAGACTAAGTGTTTAATAATAATTCTAATAATAATTCCAATATTATTTTCTATTATAGCAAGTAATCACATATAGGCACAATGACGATATGTCTCATTAAAACACAACGAGTACAATTACAAATCCATAATTCAAACAGCTAGACAGTCAAAGTCAACGCGCATTAAATGCGAAAGTGAAAGTCAGAAACTCAAGTTGTCACATTGAACCCCCTCTCGCTCCACTATCAATACCGCACCCACCGCGTTATGCGCGGCGGATAGGTATAATATGAGTGGCTCATCCTTGCGTGGTGCGGTTAGAGTTAGGAGTTGTATCAAACACTCCTTCATTTCCCGGAAGGCCTTTTCAGCCTCTGCGGTCCGCTGGAATTGTTCTTTCTTTGAACAGCTCCGCAGGGTCTTGATGAAAGGATAAGACTTAGCTGCATGGTTGGCTAAGAATCTGTTGAGTGCCGCTAGTCTGCCGGCTAGCCGTTGCATATCTTTCATCGATGAAGGCGATGGCATGCGCTCGATCGCCTGGACTTTCTCCGGGTTTACCTTGAATCCATCTTTAGTCACGATGAACCCAAGGAATTTGCCTTCTTCCATTCCAAACGAGCATTTCCCTGGATTGAGCTTTATGTTAACGCTTCGCAGAGTCTGGAATGTTCTTTCAATGTCTGTGAGCATGGTATCTTCCTCCATGCTCATGACGAATAGGTCGTCCATGTAGATTTCGACACTTTTGCTTATTTGGCCGCGGAAAGTGTCGTTCATCAGCTTTTGATATGTTGAGCCCGCGTTGCGCAACCCAAACGGCATCTTTGTATAACAGTAATTTCCGGTGGGAGTCCGGAATGCCGTTTTGTCTTCATCCTCGATTGCCATTTGTACTTGATGGTACCCTTTGTAGCAATCGAGGAAACACTTCCACCTGAATGGTGCGAGATTATCGACTTTTTCGTCGATTTCTGGAAGCGCGTAACAATCCTTGGGGCAGGCTTTGTTAAGGTCTTTGTAATCGACGCACATGCGCCAGCCCCCGGAAGGTTTCTCTACCATGACTGGGTTGGATAACCAAGTCTGGTATTTGACTTCCCGCAGGATGCCTGCGGAGAGCAGTTCTTCGATCTGCTCTTGCATCGCCTGATTTTTAGCTGACCCAAGGTGGCGTTGGCCTTGGATCACTGGCTTAATACCTGGCAAGGTATTCAAGTGATGTTGCGCAATATCACGTGGGACCCGGGTCATGTCTGCGGGTGTCCACGCGAAGATGTCTTGGTTCCTGAAGAGAAGTTGCTTCAGGTGCGCTTTGGTGGCTGGGGACAAGGCGTGACCCAATGTGACCTTTTGTTCTGGGTATCTCGCGTTGAGAACCCATTTTTCTGGTTGGTCGTTGGGAGTGGGCCTTGCGACCTTGGTCGGACGTATTTCGTCCGACATCATGACGTCCCTGCGGGCATAGATTATCGCGACCCCCGATTCGGTTGGGAAACCGACCGCAGAGTGGGGGACGAATGTAATCATATTGAAATCTCCTTGGGATTCTCTCCCGAGGAGTACGTCATATCTGGAGGTGTGAGGTAAAACCATGAAGTTTACCTCTTCTGTCCTTGTGTGTCTTCCGTTGGAAAGACGCACAGGAAAAGTAATCTGGCCCAGGGGAAAGACAGTTTCCCCTGCGAACCCGGCCAACGGGTAATCTACCGCTTGCAACCGATCTTTGTCCTCCTGGTCGAACTGGTTGAAGCATTGTTCGTAGATTATATCAGATGTACTGCCCGGGTCGATGAATAGACGCTCGGTGCAGTAGTGTGCCAGTTGGCCTGAAATAACGACGGCGCGCCTATCGCGCGGTCCGCCTCGGACTTTTGGAAAGACGACTTGCTCGTCTTTCCAGTCATTGTCCGGCCTTCTCGCCGCTTTGCATGGCCTACCTTTCCCTCCGTGGATCATGTGGGTGGAAGCCACGTACATGGTTTTCTTCCCGGAGGAGGTACCTTCGCCATGAGGGGTGATGCGCTTGGTGGGTTTTTGCCCACCTGGCAAAAGGTGTTGCAGTTTCCCCTCCTTTAAGGCCTGCTCAATCTCCAGCCGGAGACTGATGCAGTTGTTGGTGGTGTGGCCCGAGTCCTTGTGGTACTCACAGTAGAGTGTGAGGTCCTGATTTTTCTTGGACTTCATTGGTTGGGCCGGTCGCAAGAACTGTGGGTCCGCAAGGAGGACCTCACTTGGCGACATGGTGATCTCGGTCCAGTTGCGGTCCCGAGAATCTTTTTTTGACGCCCGACTGTCTCGGGCGGGGTTGTAGTTCCTTGGGTCGAACGGGTTGGTTCGCGGGAAATACGGTTTGGAAATATCACGATTTCCAACGTCCCGGTTGCGTTTATTGTTACGCTTGGACCCTTGTTGGGATGTTTCGGCTTGGGGCTTTGCCTTTGCCACGTGCGGTTCGAGTGACCGCTGTGTCTGGGCGTATGTCTTGACCGCGGTCATGACATCCTCCCATTTTTTGGGCAAGCCCTCCTTGCCAGAGATAGTCATGATCATCTCTCTGTCTTTGACGGCCCGGATGAAGTGGTTTCGTGCCATCTGGTCTGCCACATCACCTATCTCCAGGCACTATTTATTGTAACGGACGACGAATGCCTCGAGGGATTCGTCGTCCCTTCGCCAGATGTTCATGACGTCCAACGAATCACGTTCGTGGCGTCGCTGCTGGCTAAAATGGGCGAGGAACTTGGTACGCAAGTCCTCGAATGAATCCAGTGATCCCACTGGCAAAGAATCGAACCATTACCTGGCCAGGCCCGTAAGGGTCTGGGGGAAAAAATTACACCAAGTGGGTTCATCCCACTGGCCGTTGATGCCCGCGCCCATGAAGATGTTCATGTGGTCGTCCGGGTCGGTCGAACCACTGTATTTCCCAACGTTGAATGGGAACTTTGTCGTGGTGACCTGGGCGTTGGCGATCCGCGGGCCGAACTTGGAATTTTCGGCCGCTGCCTTTGGCCTGTATGGTTCATTCGCAGGGCGCTTAGCCGCCCTGAGGTATGTGTTGCGGGGGTGACTGGGAGGAACATAGTTGCGTCCTCCCGGTCTGCTGCTGGTGTCATGTGAATCCCCGCGGTAGGTATGGTCGTCAGGGTCGGTATGACCATACCCTTCGGTGTATGGTAGTGGGCCCAATCGGCTCTGAATGCCTGGGCCGCGTCGGGAGGTTGATCGCCTCCTGTCCTCGCCATGAGGCCAAGGCGGGTATGCACTGGTCCTCTGGTGTGGGACCCGTACGAGGAATCGTCCTCGTTGAGGGTGCGGACCGAACAGTAAGACGATCCGCGGTCTTCACGTCGGCTTCTTGAAGCCGGGCGTGAATGTACCCTGCCGTCGTATTGTAAAATACGATCAGCAGGGGTGTGCGGTGCTGGGGTAGGCCCAACTTGTATATGCGCTTCCGCACAAGCGCGGTTGTATGTTGCTGTCAGCAGGGCTGCCTGCTGCTCGTACCAGGTATGAACGTCCATGTCTGGTGGGATCACAGATGCGAACTGTGATAAGTCATGTCCAAACGTAAAGGAGGGACCCCTTTGTGTGGACGTGCCGATGTGTCCGGGTTGGGAGGTCGAGGCATTGACCCCTACCGGAGGTGGGATTGGGGGATTTGGGTTATCCGCAGTGTTGTTTTGGTGATCAGTCATGATCTTGAGAGAGGGAAAAGGATAGATGAGAAAATGCTAAGAGTAGCGGTGGGCGCCAATGATGAAACAATGGTTAACCGGGCAGGGTTATCACACTGGTCTCGTCAAGAAGGGTTAATCCCTTTCTCTCGAGGATCGCTGGCTGGATCACCGGTGGTCGATCTCCTGCACAAGGAAACAAGCCGTGACTCGTAACAAGGAGGATGGGGTGGGGGGTGCTCCTTGTTACCACTCTCCGGCGTGAGAATCAGTAGTTTGCTTGAGAAGCAAAGTAAGATAGTAGTAGTGAGAGAGTTGCGAAGAGATACCTCAAACCTGGTTTGGGGTTGGTATTTATAGCCGAGGAGTGAAGGAGGAGGATGATGGATGGACTGACGACGTGCTGCACCTTTGCAGGTGTGTCAGGCTTGTCGATTGTGGAGGTTACGCCACGTCAGTCCATTGCTTACGTAGCTCTGACAGGTAACTGCCATTGGTGCCACTTGCACTGTGGTGTCAGTCCCACTTGTTGAGTGCATAGGATGCGGTGCAAGCCGCATCGCTGCATGCGGTAACGTCTGAGGTTACCGCGTCTCCTACTTGTGATCAAGAAATACGCGAGATGCGGTGCTGGCCGCATCGTCGTCCGCGGAGACTACTTGCCTGCATCCCTTGTCGTGACGAAAATGCCCATATGGTGCGGTGCCAGCCGCACCGTTATGTTCATCTTCTTCTATGCCTAAGGTAAGGCTTCCTTGTATTGATAGAAGTGTTCACTGGACGCGGTGCGAGGCCGCATCGCTGTGAATACTTCCGTTTTCATACACCAGATGTGATGCTATGTCGCATCATTCTACCGTTCTCATGTTCCATGTAAGTCCTCCTTCGTTACTAGATAGATTGGATTCAACCCTTGTGCCGACGCGTTCTCGCATGGGCACAAGTAGGTTGTTAGCTTGGTGGGGGTTTTGATAAGGGTAATGGTCACTCGTGGTCGATGCTGACGCGAGATCTGGGACCATACCCCTTCAAGAGGCCTCTACAGATTGAAGATAGAAAAATTAAGAATCTCAAGCATAAGAGATTAGTTCTGGTCAAAGTGAAATGGGACTCCAAAAGAGGACCTGAATACACATGGGAACTTGAATCAGAAATGCAAAAGAAATATCCACACTTGTTCCAGTAGATCTCGAGGACGAGCTCTAAAACAAGGCGGGGAGGATATAACAACCCTCGGTAAAACCGACATCCTCATAATATTTCTGACACCCTAATATATCTTAAAATACCCAATATGTCTTTATATGTACCCCGTATGTGAAAACCGAGCCCAAAATAAAATATAACATATTAAATAAATTAAAAACAATAATTATTAAGCTGAGGCGGGCCGCGTAGGGCCTCACCTCAAGCTCATGCGGGCCGCATTAGGATATAATTGGACTCCGTTTAAACCGTTAGTTGATGCGGGCCGCGTACAAGATCGCTTAAGTTAAAGCGGGCCGCGAGTGACCTAGAATGTGGCGCAGCCTGGTGATGACACGTGTCATCACCGTGTCAAGGCTAGAGGGTGATCCGGACGAGCTACGCATTGACCGGAGGTCAACGCGGGCCGCGTAGGCCCTGTGCTCATTGAACGCGGACCGCCTGGATGTCCGATTTCACAACTATAAATAGATCGCATCAGTGTTCGTTTTCCGTCGCTCACATTCTCAATCTCAAATCACAATTTCTGTAGGAAGTAATTATACGCGGGCATTATACCCCCTAAAATAGCGAGGTTCTGCTACGATGTAAGTATTATAACCCCTGGAGACGTATTAGATACGCTGCCCGATTGATCTAGGGTTCCGTAACGGCTGTCGTGGTTCTGCCCGACGTAGTCGTTGGAATGCCGTCTCGGGGAGGGTATTACTAATGTTAAAATGGGTTATTATACTAACACACGTGCATTTGTGTAAATTATAGATATTCACCAGGAAACCCTAAAGAATAACCTAAGACAGCAATGTGAGTAATCTCCTTTTTGTTAACAGTTTTTACAAAACCTTAACCTTTTTACAATGCAATTTACCAGTGATTGAGTCTTTGTAATTCTACAATTACTGCCGGTATGTTGGGGTTTTGTATACAAAATGTGAGTAACGTTACCATTGGACGAAGAGTTAGCCAAATATGACCCTCAGTCAGACTTGACACTACTGAATGAGTAATTGGGTAGATATAAACATTGTAATCGCCCTCAATACTGTTTAAAGTAAATTAATATTTCTTGATTAAACTGGGATTCACTCACCAGTATTTCCCACTGACAAAACCTTTTTAAAACGCGTTTCAGGTAACACAATGTGAAAGCCAAATAGAAGCTAGCTGGACAGCACTGAAGGCTTGGAAAAGTGGCTATAAAAGTTACCTAAATAAAAGAAAGCGTTTATTTCAATAAAGTGGGATTTATCCCTGTAAATCAGTTTGTAATAAAAACTTGGGTTTTACCCATTTGTTTAATACTATAAAATATGGTGGTTTACTCTGATTAAAATATTTCCTAACTACGGTCCTGATGAAAATTTCCGCTGCCAAATTGGATAAATAAATGTGATACCACCGAAACTGGCTCACGGCCGCCCGTTCCCGGGAGATAGGGATCGGGGGTTGTGACAGTTTCGCTTCGGTGGCCCATCCCCAGGCTAATGGACAAGTGGAAAGAGCCAACCGAAGTGTCGTGGAAGGCATCAAAAAGCGATTGGGGAAGGAAGGCGTATCGTGGGCAGATGAGCTCCCGCATGTCCTATGGGCACACAGGACCATGCCTAAAACGAGCAACAAAGAAACTCCTTTCAGCTTGACGTACGGCACCGAAGCTGTCATACCCGCAGAAGTAGGGATCCCCACACCCCGCATACAACAGGGCCAGCAAGAGAATGAGCGAGATCTCCGTCTAAATCTCGATTTAATTGAATAAAGGAGAGAACTCGCAGCAATCCGGGAAGCCAAGTATAAAAAAGAGTTGGAAAGACACTATAACTCTAAAATAAAAGAAACCCGGTTCAAGGTCGGAGAGTATGTAATGCGGAGCAATGAAGCAAGTCTAACTGAAGGAACGGGGAAGTTAGCCCCCAAGTGGGAAGGACCCTACCAGATCAAAACGGGTGGAAAGGACGGCGCGTATACTTTAAGCAAAATGGATGGAACCTCCGTCCCACGTACTTGGAACGGAGTGCACCTGAAGAAATGTTATCTTTAGAAGTTTGTTTCGAAACAAATAATTGTAAAGCGGAAGCTACGAGCTCCGTCACCTTTTAAATTTCCTTGTAAAGCGGATGTTTTTGCCCGCACAAGTTATATTACAAGAACCGCAGAGGGTTATACCTGCGGATTGTTTAACATGTTTTTACTTCGTACTTATCGGAGAAATTTAACTCCGAGCCCAATAAATAGAATGTTATAAATCTTTCTATCAACAAAAGTTGCAACTTATAAATAATCACCGGCCGAACTCAGGGATCCAACCCTAAAGGGAAAGGACGAACTGGCATCGTTCGTATTTCCCTCAAAATTATCCTTAACAAAACACAAAACGGATCCGCATCTAACAAAGAACGTTCTAAAAATTCAAAATGTACACATCAAAACATGGACGCATGTGCAAAAATAGTTACATCAAAATAATCCGGACATAAACAACCGGAATAAATATCGATACCATTCACGAAAGGATAATTGTCAAAAGTAAAAGCATCATTACAAATTATAATAAGGCACCTGTCAAGGTACCGATTGTATTCACTATTCAAAGTAAGGATATTATCCGGACTAACTAAAAACTTCCAAGGTGCATACCCCAAGGAGCCGGGCATGTCCACCTTACTCATCCGTAGAATCGGCATTGGCAAAACGGAGAACTTTCTTGATCTCACTAAGAGGCGCGTCTCCAAGCTTCGGAAGATCCTCAATCACCGGAAACTTGAGAGTATCAAAGCAAGCAATCGCCGCCTTAAGCTCCTCCGTGCATTGCGATTCAGTAACGGAACCTCCTTGAAAGGGGTCTTTTTCTGCAAGGCATGAACGTAACCAGCATGCAGGCCTGAGTTGATGCCCACCGCACTCATCGCATTGTTGACCCCAGCCACGGCGGCGGTCATCTCTTTACCCTTGTGGATATTCTTTGCCAAAAGCTAGGCTCCCTCCGAAAGCATCCAAACTTTTGTCTCGCAAAGACCGTCCACTTTTGCTCTCAGAGAAGCATTCTCCGCCTTCATCTCCTCAATTCGGTCTTTTAAATCAGCTTCCCCTGATTTAAGCGCATCACGCTCTGGGGAAAATGTTAGAAAAACAGGAAAAATAAGAGATAAGTAAAGCAGAAAGATAGACGTACCAGCCATCATGCTCTCATAAGCAAGACGAGCCTTGTTGAGAGATTCCTCCATCTTAGCCAAAACCATCTTATGCTCTTCATCCTTCTGTTTCATCGATTCAGAAAACACTTTGAACTCCGAAGAGATCTTATCTCTGTCCTCGGCTGCGGCAGCAGCAGCCGCTTGGGACGACTGATTCTGAGCAGTCAAAGAATTGACCTTCTCTTGCTGAGTTCGAAGATCCTGGGTCAACTGAGCTATCTTCTTTTCCACCTCCGGACTCCTCTGGACTTTGCGCTTCAACGAACGAATTTCTTTCTCTAAATTCTCCCGCACAGATTCCGCCTCAATCCACCTACGGTAAAGCTCCGTCACGAAAATGTTCGATTGAGCCTGGTTAGTCAAAACCGCAACTCCCAGATCCGGATTCTTCATCTTTCGGCTTCTGACATGATCTATCGGAGTGTTTATATTAAAAAGCATGGTCCTAGCTGTTAAAGTATCCATCACTGTATCTTTGTTCCGGATGTCCCAGTCAGGAATAAATTTTTCCTCAGCAGTCACTGGGTCAATCTCCATATCATCCGAAAACAAATCTGCATATCGAAAAAAGGACATCAACTCAGGTCCGAACCAAGATGAGGGAAGCGAAGACACTTGATCTTCCTCATCATCCAAAAAACAGTCCGGACCCAAAGATGATCCCAAGTGCGTACCTGAAAAAGTCACCACCTTCGGTTCACTATGGGCTTTGCCCTTATCTGTACCCACCGGATTCTCCACCTCCATGCTCTCCACTTCGCTGTCCGGAACAAAACCACCTGAATAAACAGGAGCCGGTTTGTTACGAGCTAATGCTGCCTCCTCCCTCGAAAACTTACCTCCGGTTAGGTGTTCATCTAGCTCTTCCATTATATTACCTTCGGAATGAGAATCCCCCTTTGTTTTCTTCAACTTTGGCATTAGGAGAGGATCACTGGAGCGTATCTGTACCGTTTCATTCTTCCTCTTGCGGGAACGAATCGTTAAATCCGCACCCAGCTCAATACCTTTGCTTTTTAAAGACGAATGCCGAGATAGAAGGGCCTCATCCAAACCACGAATCTCCGGATCGTCATCCACGTCATCAAGGATAGATTTCCGGCCAGTTTGGGATCCGGATGAACCGCCAGCTTCCTTTGAAGATATCGGAATAAGGGAAACAGTTTTAATAGCATCTCGTTCGGACGGACTCTTAGGAACAGAGGAAGTCGCCTCAGCAGCAGATGACGTGGTTACGTTCGGATCAGTCTGGCCACGGATTGGATGAGCCGAGGGCGCCACATGTTTCATTAACGGAACATCCTCCTCGCCCTGTTGCTCGAAATCAAAATAAAAAACATCCATGCTCGGAACTTTTAGAGCATCAAGAAGCGACATTGCGGCACCTACACTCCCAAAACAAAAAGAGAGTTAGCAAAACAATTAAGCAAGGGTGCCGAAGGGGATATAAAGAGCCGAAACTTACGATCACTCTTTCGGCGAATAATCGGCCAATCCTTATCCCCTCGGGCCCATGAAAAACTAACTCGACCTAACCAAAGGAAATGCTCGGGAAGAGGACGAATAGGGGACTGATGCTCAACCAGGGCACGGCCTAGACTCTCGTTAAATACAAAGTCTTCGTCAAGATCAAAGGACATCGACTGGTCTTTAAAACGCCACCTCATGTCCTCCAGAAGACAACGGTCGTCTAACCAGAAGAAATTATCTTTCCAGTTTTTCAAGCTAGACCGTTCGTTAGAGGACGGAGAAGGAACGTTCTCCCGGTGCGCAAATGTGTACCAGTCTCCGGCCGTAATAAATTTGTAAAAATATCGGAAAACGTTTAAATCTGGTTTCTGATCAAGGGCTCGGCAAGAAAGTTCAAAATGATTTACACGGCTAAGACCAAATGGGTTAACCTGACTGATATGAACCCTAAAAAATTGCAAAACCTTAATCAAGAAGCGAGAGAAAGGAACCCTATAGTTAGCAAAATTACAGACACGGGTGTAAAAGGGAAACTTCCCTTGACGGAATGGATATATGACCTCCGTTCTGGAAGGAAGGACCGGATGAAGGTCTAAGGGAATCCTATACTCTCTAACAAACTTGTCAAACTGACGAGGGGTAAGAACACTCACGCTATCCGCAAGGTTATCCTTACCAGGAACCATGTTTTAAAGATAAACAAGAAGGTACGCACCTTTCTTAGAAGAAGAAGAAGAAGAAGAAGAAGGTAAAGAGGATCACAAATAGAGAGAATCAGGAAAACAAGAAGTAAAAAGTGAAAAGGGGCAAGCTTATATAAATGTTTGAGTCGGTTAAGGGGGTGTCAAATCAGACCGTCGCATCAGGCATGCTCCCACGAATTCCAACACAAGGATTCGTAAAGACCACGTGTAGGTGACTGACGGACAAATCACAAAAATCACCCACACCACATCACCGCCACTCAAAACACACCACGTCATTTATTTAAAACCATTCCAGCAACGACACGTCATCCGCATAAGACAAAAATTTGAAACTTCAGTTTGCAAAGTCTTCACCAAGACTTAGCAAACTAGGGGACTTGAAGATGCATATCCGAAGCCGGATACTATCCTCAGGACGAATCATGCTCCACTGGGACGGGCACCTAAGACGTGTCCGTTCCACATCACGCACCTCCGAAGACGAACCTCCATTCGAGTGCGTCTGGCCGGATGACGTCATCTCAGTTGACTACTATAAATACCCTGCCAAGTACAAAACCAAGTACAGTTTTCTGAGCTTCCGTCCTTACTTTCTCTCTCTATTTTCTCTCTCTAAACAAATACTTATCCTCACGCCGGAGGGTGGTCGCAGAGGGGCCCTCCCATCTCTGCGGCGAGCCTAACGGTTTTCTGTTTTGCAGGAACCTTTCTCAACCTTTGACAAGATCCAAACTCTCGTTTGCAGGCTCCGGCCTAACCACGGTTTTTTGGTTCTTCAGTTACAATCAGCGTTGTCGTTTTCACATTTTTTCGACATATCTGTAATCGATCCAAATGCAGCTTCTAACAGTATCGTCAATTTGTCCCCGACTCACTCACCGTCCTCAGTGGAAGTTAAAGGTCATCGAGAGAGTGGATTGAGGATGGGATCACTTCATCACCGCCCCCATACTGCTGATTTGGATAGGAGGTTGAATTTAGAGCCCTAATCTGGTAGTGTCGCCGATATCTTTGCTGTTCGTGGCCACCGGAAAACGACTACCACCAAGCAACACATGTATCTTCCTTGTTTGTGGCCACCGATAAACGCCGCCGATATCTTCCATTTCAAGTTCTTTATCTCCGGCGGCTTGGGATCTAGGGCTTAAAGGGTGGGGGCGCGGCGGTTTGTAAACAACGATGGTGATAGTGATGATGGTTGATGGCTGGTGTTGTTGATCTTTGTAGAATAATTCAGGAATGTAGAGAGAGATAGATAGTTGAAGGGAGAGTGAGTTAAGATGATTTTTATTCAAGCTTTTTGTTTTTATAATATTAAAATTACAATAATACCCTCATACGCCTTGCACATGTGATATTTAACTGAAATTTCTAATTTGGTTAGTACTAAAGGACTTACGGTGTAATGAGTTTTACAAATTATTGAAGTTAAAGGTCATCCATTGCAATCTGATACAAACATAAAGGACGAAAAATGTAATTTACCCAAAAAATAATAACTAGACGTTAGCCGACAACACTTCAAAAATAACCAGTGGTGGTCCCATCTTTTCACATATTGTAAACCAATAAACCTTTACTAACAGAACCTTAATATCTGTTTGTCTCCTTTTCCTTTTCTGTTAGCAAAAGGTCCATTAGACCAGAAGGTATGGGGGCTGGCTTAGGCCCGGCCTGGCCCGGCGCCGGACCCCCACATCGCCCCCTCTGGCCCGGCTCGTCCAAACCAGCTCCCACACGACGCATACGACGGGGCTAAAATTCAAAATTCTAGCCGTTAAAAAACGACTATATTAATTAAAAAAAACTTTTCCACTTTAAATAAATACCCCTTCTCTCATCCATTTTTATATCAAATTCTCAATACTTCTCCCATTCTCATCCATTTTTATAAAAAACACTCCATCTTTTTTATAGAATCATGAATCCATTCAACCTAAACAACCCCAACCCGAACCAATGTAACTTTTTTTCGACTCCCGCTTACACTCCGACTATTGATACTTCATGAGTGTCTCCGCAATTTACGTTTTCGGGTTTCCAACAATCACCCAACGCCTTCAAACAAATGTCTCAAGTTCAACCAATGCAACATTACCAAGCACTACAACAAATCATGCAACACAACTCGTTTGAATCTCTAGCGCAATTCCAATCGCAACCGCCAACATCCCAAGTGCAACCCTCGGTTCCACTTGACGATGATGAAGAAGTCGTCCCCGAATCGCCACCTCAAGAGCTCAAGCGCAAAAAAAAACAAGGGGAAGGGGAAGACGGTTGAAACCGTAGCCGAAATCAAAGATGATTCGAAAGCAAAGCCGAGACCTTGGACAAAAATAGAAGAGGAGGCGCTAGCAATGGCGTTTGTTAAGTCCTCAACTTGCCCGATTGTTGGTATGAATCAAAGTTTATTTTTTTAATTGAAATTTTAAAATATTTATTTTTTATTTTTACTAATGCATTTTTTTTTAATTTAGGGAACAACCAAACGGGTAGTAGTTTTTGGAAGGTGATAACGGGAAGATTTAACGAGATTATGGAGCAAGGCCCGATGCGTGATCTCGATACCGTCTTGGGCAAGTGGCGTAAAATGAGCAAGGCCATCAACACCTTTAGCGGGTATTATAACCAAATTTACACTAATTCTCCTAGTGGGAGTAACAACGAGGACATTCTTAACCTTGCTTTGGCTAAATGGGATTCTAAAAATTCAACGTCTTTCCAACACCTCCGACCATGGAACATTTTAAAGAAAGAAAACAAATGGAAGCCGGTTCCAAATGAGGTCGCGACCGCCAAACAGAGTAAAACTTCCGAGTCCGGAAGTTATAGTGCCGGAGGCTCCACCGCTCGTTGTCAAATCGACATAAACGACGACCCGGAATATGACGAGGATGTGTTGCCTGTTCACGAGTCGGAACGTCCCCCGGGAAGGGACAAATCAAATAAGAGGCGACCGGAAAGCGAAAAGGGGGCGGCTCGAGCCAAACATCTTCTAGGGCAGGTTCGAAAATGGACGAGTTGATATCCGAATTCCGTTCGTTCAAAGAGCTCACGGCGGAAAAATATAGTTACAAAAAAACCTTGTCGGCCGATTATACTCGAGCGGAGGATTTTAGGATTATGAGGTTGGATCTCGACTTGGTTCCGAAGGATGAACACGAGGTTTACCGGAGGATGAAAGAGGAGGTTAAGAAAAAATGGACGTCGTAGGTTGTTTACTTTTTTAATCGTATCGTTATTTTTTTCGCTTTTATGTTTTCCGTTTCTAGGATTAGTAATTTTAATTTTTAGGAAATGTAATTTTCTTATGTTATGAAATGAATTTAATTATTTTGTTTTATGTTTTAGTTTTATTTAATTTTTATAAGTTAACCAAAAAAAGTTAGAAAATAATTAGGTGGGGTAGGTCCATCTTCCACCCTCCTTAAAATGCAAGGAGGCCTATCCTCCGTTAGATGATGATGTGACGCTTACGTGGCAGCCCATCCTCATGGGGCTCTCCATACCTTTTAGTAAAATATGAGACCACCACTAGTTTTTAAAGTTTTTAAAGTTTAGACCGTTAACAAACGATTAATAATAATAAAAAAACAAACGATTAATAATTAAGTTTATTAAAATCAATTATTCATTATAAATTATAAAGAACTATAATAAAGAATGTAAAGGAAAACCAAAATAACAGGTAACATTACAACCAGATAAAATAGGTTTACGCACGTTCTTCACTCACCGAGTGTGCAGGTGTAACTCACCTCAGTCAGGTATCTCCTTCTATTGATCGCCTTTGTAGTTAATTAATTGTTTTATGAGGTGTTTCATGCCTTATGTTTTCATTTTCAGTTAGCTTCTTTCTTTTGATTTTGATTTTGTTTTTGTTTTTGTTTTTGTCTACACATTTGGGGATTTTAGGGCTTACGACTGTTCATATCGGCTACTTTACTTTGGTTATATATGGATACTTTGTGGGTGTTTGGATGCGTGCTTAGAAAGCTTTTATGTGAGATTAATTAAACAAGTTAAAGCGACGATACAGAGTGTTCATCAGATAAATCTTTTTCAATGAGCACAAGAAATTAGTTATTCTGGTCACATGGGAAAACCCAATTAAGAAGCATGGCCGCCATACTGATTTATGAATTTTTTTCTTTGAATTGCCTTATTGTTAGACTTATTATGTTGTATTTGGCTATTTCCTCTTTGTGAGTAGTAACATAGATCATCTTCATTTGCATTTTCACAGTTTACAGTATCCGTCCCACATAAACAGCCTGAGATGAAAGCGAAACGTTTGTCTAAAGCTCCGCGATTGGATAGACTCACTACACTTCCTCAAACCATAATAGAAGTCATCCTATGTCTCTTACCAATTGAAGAAGCAGCAAGGACAAGTATCCTCTCAAGGGAATGGAGGTACAAATGGACCACAATTCCTAAACTTGAGTTTGATGAGTCCACTTTTGAAACGTCAACCAAAGAGATTACTGTTAAGGAGTTGAGGTGTAAACTTTTCGGTGCTATACACCAAGTTCTGTTGCTGCGCCAGGCCCCAATACTCGATTTCACCCTTTCGATATATACACATCACAAATGTTATGAAATTGATCAAATCATCCTTCATTTGTCGAGGAACCATAATGTCAAAAAAATAACACTTGACTTTTGGCCAAAGAATTCATATCCTTTACCCTTATCTTTCTTCTCGTTGCATCACTTAACGCACCTATATCTTCAATATTGTGACTTCGACCATGAACCCACATTCAATGGATTTGGTAACCTTACAAGCTTATCCTTAAGCAGACCATCAATCTCTAGAAAAAGTCTTCTACATCTTTTATCTAATTGTCCATCACTTAAGAGCTTTAGGCTGGTAAGTTCATACTTGTATATCCACTCTCGTGGGCTTCCAAAACTTATCTGAATATTTTAAGTCTGCAGTTTATAGATTATGAAGAGTTTTACGGTCATGAAAGACCCAACATTATGGAGCTGTTCAAGTCTTTACCTGTGATTGAACATCTAACCACTTGGGGTTATATCGCTCCGGTAATATTTATCCACATTATACGTATATATAAAGTAAAGGAAAAAAGGTCTAACTTAATTTTTAATTGTTTTTTGGTCTATGGTTGTAGTTATTTGTTATAGACTCGGCTCCCCAAGAGCTTCCAACCTCATTAATCCACCTCAAATACTTTTGTTTCGAACAAATGGGTATTGTCAACCGCGATGGATATAGCTTTGGATTGACTTTTCTTCTTGTTTTGCTCAAATGCTCCCCTAACTTGGAGAGAATTAAGCTAGAGGTGAATAGCATAACTGTATAGGTCTATCTTGTATCCTATTTGTTTTGATTCAGATGCCAGAATTCACCAACACAACATTCGTGTTGTAGGTGGATACAGATGAAGATTTTGATAAGGGGACGCTTAAATTGGAAGAATATTCTGTTATATTTGAAAACTATTCAGATGTTTGGTTGGAGCATCTGAATGAGTTGAAGATTCAACATTTCAGAAACTTCAACCCTGAGTTGGAGCTTGTGAAGTTTATCTTGGCCAGATCGCCCAATTTGAAGAAGGTGATATTGATAACCTGGATAAATAACAAGAATGAAGAGTTGGAATTGTTAAATGTTCTGTCACATGCCGCACGTGCATCACGGGTAGAAATTGTTGTTGAGAATCTCTGGACTGAATCTGACTCTGACGATTACGAAGATGTTTAGATCACTCAAGTTTCTTGAGAAGCAATGTAGAAATTTATGATGATAATCTTGTAGTGCTACTTGTTTTTCTGCAACTTTTATCTGATTAGACCATGCGTAATGGTAATCAAGAATAATGCCCCCAACATGGGGCATTATCCGCCACGTGTCGCCTAGTCACACTTTGGGCATTATAGGAAAAAAAGGTGTAGTGGGGCATTATCCAAATAATGCCCACTCAATCATTTTACATTTATTTTTTTTTTAAATATAAAAGATAAAGTCTTCCATAAATTAAAATATAAATTACAATACTTGAAAAAAAATACTAAAAAAAAACAGAAAATTAATATAACCGAAAAAAAAAACAGAAAAAAAAAACAGAAAATTAAAATAACCGAAAAAAAAAAAAAAAAAAACTAGATGATCTAAAGTCCATATTTTTCTCGTATTTTTTGGCGACGCATTTGAGCCAAGATCAACGCGTCGCCTTGGAGGTGGTCGATCGGTTTGGACAAAAACTCAATGTCCTTTTCCATTTGTCGCGCCTCTTGCAACTCGTTGAACTTTTTGGTTTCAACTACTCGGTCTTTCATAATCTCCCAACGTTTGTGGCCGAGGTCGCGAATATCTTGGAGACGACGGTTCATCTCCTCGAAATCATCCTTTAGTTCGAGATCGGAAGACGACTCGACCGTTTTTTTCCCCGTTCCCTTTCTTCTACCGGTGGGTCGGGCCAACTCTTCTTGAATTTGCTCGTCGACGTCCAACGTTTCATTTAAATTAACATTACGGGCATCGGATGTCGGAGTTGACGGGTCGGCGGAGGATGATGTTTTTGACCTTTTAGCCCGGCGTCTACTACTTGACGTCATTGGATTAACAAGCGCCCACTTTGGACTTTTTCGTAGAAGCTCCCAACACTTATAGTACGTGAAAGGGCTTTTCGTCCGATCGAACTCCTCCAAAGTCTTTGTTAAAACCCCGACGTCACTTTCACCGCTCGGGCGATTGTCGTAGTTACGTTGGTAAACTTCTTGAAACGCGTGACATTTGTTGTTGATGTCGGTCCATTTGCTAGAAATTGAATCCTTGTCCCGATGCTCGCCTTGACCCCACGAGCTATAAAAGAGTGCACGCACCCTATCCCAAAAAACGGGGCCCGTTTGAAAGTTTGCTACAAATTTAAAAACAAAAAATAAAAAATATTAGTTGCAATTTAAAATATAAAAAACAGAAAAAAAACAGATTATAAAAAATAGAAAAAAATAACCGAAAAAAAAAACAGAATTTAAAAAAACAGAAAAAAAAAAACAGAATATAAAAAATACAAAAAAAAAACAGAAAAATAAAAAAACAGAAAAAAAAAACAGAATATACCGGTATCTTCGTCCTCCGAAATATCGAGCCACGCCCGACTCAACGTGTATTCCTCGTCCTTCGTCCATTTAATGGTTGTTTTTGCACGTCGAGGCTCATCCTTTTCCTTCTTTTTATGCGACCTTCTGCCGCGTTTCGATTTGTCTTGCACCGGTTCGGGTTGCGACTCCGGCACGACCTCGACATCGGGTTCGGATTCGGGTTCGGGTTGTGACGGTTGCGACCCGCCGGCTTGACCAAAGCCGTAGGTGGGAGGAACAAAAGGAGAGGCGCCACTCAAGAAAGCCGCGTAAGTTAAAAAGCTCGGGTCCATGTCTTGTAGGTTGTACGGGGTTTGCGGTTGGGTTGTGTTCGGGTTCGTGGGTCTTGCGGGGCCACCAAACGGGGGTCGGTATGGATGCATACTTGTAAATAAATAGGAGAAAGTGGAGGTTTTTTTATAAAGTAGTAGAAGAGAGTGGGTTAGAAAGTAGTAGAAAGTTTATAAAAAAATGAAGAAAATGGATTGATATATATATAGTGGGTAAAATTTAGAATTAAAAAAAATAAATAAATAAGTTTTTGACCGTTGGCAACGGTCGAATTTTTGCCACCTTTCAATTTAACAGCGTTTTAATAACCACGCCAACTCAATTTTTTTTAAAAAAAAACGCCCGGAAACGCCCCGTGTAATGGGGGTTCCGGCGTTTTTGGGCGTTATTTGGCAATTTTTTTTTAAAAAAACGCCCCGTTACGGGGGGTCTTAGTAAGTTTGAAAACGTCCTTGATGTTAAAGAGTAGAAGATCTTCTTGGACTCAATTAGTTGCTGCAACAAAACAACTTTATTACAGTTCTTGTAAGATGTTAGGTTGGAGGGTATGGAATGGAACCCTAGGGGCTCCATTGTGCCATCTCAGCTCCTTCCTATCAATACCCCCCCCCCCCCTTTTTAACTTGGAGGGTATGGATAAAGCCTCCATTTCTTCAATGGCGCCCCCTCCCTCACACACAGATACCCCGTTATTGCTCGCTATTCAATTCACAAACCAACAATAGCGCCCCCATTCAGTTGAGGTGGCATGGTCATCATGCCCTTACAATATATTTACAACCTATCGGTCTATTTTGACTTGCCAAATTATTACACCAAAATTTGTTATCTTTCATTTTACCCTCTTTTATTAGTCTTTTTTTTTTGTTAAGCGTTGGGCATGACATTGCCCGCTTGGCGTGGGGATTTAGCCTGACGTGGCGCGGGGTGGGGGGGGGGGTGAGATGGCTGGCTTTGGTTGGCTGGTTCAATATAGCGGTTGGGGGTAGTCGTTGCCAATTTTTTTTTTACAATTTTTACTACTTCTCTACTTCTTCTACCATATCTCTTTATGTTTTATAAATTCAACCCACAACATCCTACAATGTATCCTTTTAACCGCACCTACGACCCAAACAACCCCTTTGGATACCAAGAAAACCCGAATCCTAACCCGTCACCAAACCGTCCACCACCAAACCCAACCCAAATACCCATTACACGCGGCCATCCACAACAACCGCCAAATGGTTTAGTATACTCATTGTGTACTGATCTAGCTGGAATCACATCGTATACAGGAAATCGTGGATACACAAACTTTCCATACAACAACTCGTCTATTCCAGTTAGCCTATCCCAACTGGAATTCGTGCCCGAAACTCAACCGCAAGACGTTGGTGGTTCGTCATCAACCGCAAGCTTTAGCGGCCGCTCAATGAACACAAATAAAATAGACGGTTCAAGAAGAAGTTACTTTGATAAGATGTTGGATCGACGAATCGCAAAATCCGATTCATGGTATTTTTTTAATATAACATATTTGATGTTTACAATATTATTGTTTTAAGTTTTATTATAATTTTTTTTATAATGTTTATAATATTATGTGTGTTTTGGAATAGGGAATTCACGACACAAAAAAAGATTTTTGGGATTCGATCAAAAAGCATTTCATACACAAATGCAAATGGGGGAGGTGTATCGTGAAAATGATAGTCTCTCGTCGAAGTGGGGGGATATAAATATCCACGTCACCGCGTTCAACACATGTTTCCATAAGGCGAATCGCCAAGAAGCGGTGAAACCGAGGTTGAAACACCATTACGACGGTTCCAAGGAGCAGCATCAAGATTTCCACCAAGGACATGACGAGGGAAGGCAGAGGTGAGAGAGATTAATTTTATATTGTTTTTTAGCTAATCATGTGGTGTCACGTCACACATCTCTTTCAGTCAAACTACTACACCCTTGTAAACATATACTTTAATTAAATCCTACGTGTATGTGGTATAACTCTTGCACTTTTTAGTTAACACACTACATGTAGTCTAAATTATTATATGGTATGCATAGTACCACAATGTTGTAAATTTCAGTTGATTACATCTAAGTTATTTTTATCCCTAAAACTAGTGTTTTTTTCTTACAAATGTTTACTCCATGACACAAAAAATGAAACTAGAAGCTTAATTTAATTCATTCATAATTCAGAATTATATTTTAAATTTACTATACCAAAATTAAAACAAACCTAAATTAAATAAGCCTAAAATTGATATATTAGATAAGCTTAAGTGCTTAATCCAATTCAATTAACCAAATATTCCTAATGATCTATATATGATAGATCCTTAATCCACCCAATATCTTATCTTGATGGGATTTTGAGATCTGAATTGAGTTGAACTTGGAGGAAGAAGCTATAAAATCCTGCAAATTCAACGAAATGTTTGATATTGGTTTGGAAATCTTTAGGGTATTTAATCCTATTTCTTGCCTTTGTTTGTTAAGAGTTTTGGTTCTTAGCTTCAAGGTTAACTTTGATCCATGTTCTTTGAGGCTAATCAATTTAATTGAGGCTGATTTTTCTGATTGAGAGGAGAAACATGTGATTTGTTATTAATACTAAGGGCATGTTTGGCTAAGCTTATTATAGTTAAAAAGGACTTTTGGAAAAGGACTTTTGGGAAAAAGACTTTTTGAAAAGGAGTTTTTAAAAAAAGTGTTTGGATTAGCTTATTGATGTAAAATGACTAAAATGGACATTCTTTTAGATATAAGGGGGTAAAGAAGGGGTATATTGGTAATTTGTAGTTTGAAAAGTTAAAAGCTGGCCAAGAAGTCAGAATATTGTGACTGCTTGAAACATCTTTTTTCTTCTTTGCAAAAAGTCATTTCTAAAAGGACTTTTGGCTTAGCCAAACACAAAAACAACTTATTGGCTTTTTGATAAGTCAATAAACCAATAAGTTGTTTTGAAAAGCTTAGCCAAACATGCCCTAATATTAGGTATAATATTTATTTTGAAAAATGGTATTTTTAAGAAATTTAGAGTGGTACATTTATTTCTCCCTTAATCTAACCCCAAATAGATGATTCTAGTTAACTAGGGTTGTTCACGAGCTAAGGCAAACAGAGTAGACCTTTTCTCGTGCTTGGCTTGTTTTCAAATTGAGCCAGACCGAGCCGTTCGACTCGTTTCGTTTATAACCGAGCGAAAATCAAACGAGCATTTTCCGAGCAAACGACAAAAGATTGGGACAACCCTACTATCTAGTGTGTGACGCAGTTTAAATTTGCAGAGAGATATAGACATTGATAATTATTTTTTGTATCATCATCATACTCAGTAAATCCCACTAACAACAAAGCTAAAGTAGGGTCTGAGAATGGTAAGATGTAGACAACCTTACCTCTACCCGTAGGAATAGGGAGACTGCTTCCAGTGAGACCCCGGCTCGATAGTAGTTTTGCATTAAGCCTTGGACATAAGGCACATAACACTCAGCAATTGAGACAACTGCGGATTAGTGCATGTACCCCCTTGTCTTTCGGCTATCAACGCCACCACATGATGCATGATTAACCACCCCCCTTTTAACGTTCTTTTCACGAAATTAGTAAAAATTACGTTAAAATTAGTGCATTTTCATTTTTGCCCCCGAACGCCTACACATATATACATCATATGTGCATTATTTTTGTATAGCTATTCCAATTACTCTACTACAATAACTATATAATTTTAGGACTAATATACATGATTGACTAAATGTGAAAAAAAAAAAAGAAAATCACTCTTTAATTCTCACGTTTAGCACGTTAATACACATCTGTACAATAACCTTACTCAATATGGTGTAAGAATCAAAGTATTCACAATCTGTCCCCTAAATTCTGTGTGAGAGCTTTTTATATTATGTAAAGTGATTGTAGGTGGTTGGAAGTGTTTGTGAGTAGAGGGGAGATAAAATGTTACTGTTCATCTGTAAATTTGAGGTGACACTGTTTACCCTCTATAATTTTTTAATATATTTTGAAAGTGGTTGTGAGTGAAGGAGAGGGAAAAGGTAATGATAAAAGTATAAAAAAATATTATTTAATTGAAAAGAGATAGAAAATATAGTTGTTTTAGTGAAAATATAGGGTAAAAATGATGGAAGGGATGTGAATGCTCTCAGATAGAATATAATGGTATTTATAAAACTATAAATGTAAGTTATATTTGTGTGTATACACACATATAATAAATTAAAATAATAATTCGAGCCGAGCATATCTTTTCTCGTGCCTGGCTTATTTACAAACCGAATTGAGCTAGGCGGCTTGTTTACAGTCGAGCTAAATATCGAAACAGAGAGTTACGAAACAGTAAGTGACGAGCAATTTGTACATCCCTATCTTTGCTCGTGCCTGGCTCTTTTACAAACCGAACCTCGTTTACAATCGAGCCGAAAACCAAACAAACCACTAACGATTGGTTAGTGGTTTGGAAAACCCTATTATTTACCCAATCACCCACGTACTCATATTTGAAATGAGCAGTTTGGAAAACCCTATTGTTAACGCAATCAATGTTTTAAAAACTGGTTTTTAAATCATACCGGATTAGACTCAGAAATGGTTCATCCGGTTGAACCGGTCTGACTAATTAATACTAAAAATCCATAAAATACAATTTTCACTCAAAAAAATAATCTAAAACTACATCATTTCATAATAAAAATATTACAAAAGTTAATCCATAATAAAAAATAATCCAAAAATTTACTACCGATACCTTTTTGGACGCTAAATTTTACTAAGAAGGCAAATAATAACCTTTTCGGGCCCATAAAAGATTAAAACTCCAAATTTTAATTTTTGACCCAGTACCGGTATATTGGTTTAAACCGATATAACCCAATTAACCGACGGTACAACTTATTTGTCATTCCCTCAGTTTACCGGTGTGATTCGTGTCGGCCAAACTTCCGACATCCGGTTTAACCGGTTCAACCGACCGGTATAAACCAGTTTTTAAATCATTGAACGCAATTATCCAGGTAGTTATATTTGAATCTACCCACATCTTCCACAAAACGGTAGGAATTCTCTATTTTCTAACCTAAATCCACCGCTGAGAGACAATCCAACTGATCCACGATCGTCTCTTGTGAATCGCCTGATGCCCTGATCGCCGACCTCCTCCCGACCCCCGTCTACTTCCGGTTTGTGTTCTTTTTTTCCACTTTACCACTTTGAAAATTGAATAGTATGTTACTTGATTTTATATTGAAACTTGCTTATGTAAACTTCAAAGTTAAATACTTGATCGTTCATGATTGTAGGTCCCATGAAGTTTCCTTGTTTATATACAATAACCTAATCTAAACTGAAACATGAAGTAGGTATCTAAAATGAAACAAAACAAAAAAAAAAAAGAACTAATTTGAAACAATAGTGCTATGAGCGAATGGAACAAAATAATGTAGTATCATTTGGATCTCCAACTAAAACAAACAGTGCCTTCAAGCTGATCTAGGACTTGTTATGTTGTATGTGGTCTATTTACATTGTGTGTTTAGTAAACAGAGTTCATCTTAAGTTGTTTTTCACAGTTTGCAGTATGATCTGACGAAAGCAATCTAAGGTGAAAGGCAAACGTCTGCCTAAAGTTGAACGAGTTGATAGAATCACCACACTTCCTCGAGCCATAGTAGAAACCATCCTATGTCTTTTACCGATTGAAGAAGCAGCTAGGACAAGTGTCCTCTCAAGGGAATGGAGATACAAATGGACCACTATTCCTAAACTTGTGTTTGTAAAGTATGATGATGTGAAAGAATCGTCTGATGGCAGTGAAACATCTGACTTAGAAAGCGCAAGGAAACACATGGACAGGAGGTGTAAACTTTTCTATACTATACACCAAGTTTTGTTACTCCACCAAGGTCCAATACATGATTTCACGCTTTCGATGGATGCACATCACACCTGCTTTGAAATTGATCAGATAATACTCCATTTGTCGAGGAACCATGCTGTCAAGAAATTGACATTTGACTTCTGTTATTACGATATGTATGTTTTACCCTTATCTTTCTTCTCATTGCATCACTTGACAGATTTGTCTCTTAAAAATTGTAATATCAACCAGAAACCAATATTCAATGGATTTGTTAACCTTACAAACTTATCCTTCACATGTGGAAAGATCTCTAGAAAAGCTCTTCTGCATCTTCTATCCATTTGTCCATCACTTAAGAGCTTGTCTCTGGTAAGTTCATATTTGTATATCTATTGATTTTCAAAACTTATTCTCAATATTTTATGTCTATGCAGTTTATACTTGAAAACGATTTTATCGGTTCTGAATACCCAAGCATTATGGAGCTATTCAAGTGTTTACCTGTGATTGACGACTTGACTACCACCTGGGTTGATACCATTGCGGTAATATTTATCCACATTATATATAATATAAGGGAAAAATAAAACTTTGTTTGTTAATCGTGGTTTTGGGGTATGATTGAAGCCGGTAGTTAAAGCCTCGGTTCCACAAGAGCTTCCAACCTCACTAATCCACCTCAAATACTGTAGTATCGAAGAAATGTTGTTTCATGATGGCTGTGGATTGACTTTTGTTGCTGTTTTGATCAAATGCTCCCCAAATTTGGAGAAAATTGTTCTGGAGGTAAGTTGTATAAGTCTATCTTGCGTTTTGTTTTGCTTTTTATGCCAAACTTCACAAACACAAGACTCCTGTTGTAGATGGGTAATGATGAGATGGAGTCTGATGTGTTGGAAGAATACTCCGTTACGCTGGAAAAATATTCAGATGTTTGGTTGGAGCATTTGAAGGAATTGGAGATTAGAGATTTCGAACATGTGAAGCCTGTGTTGGAGTTGGTGAAGTTGGGGGCCGGATGGGTGGAGAAGAATGAAAAGTTGGAGATGTTAAAAACCCTCAAATGCGCTCCACACGCATCACCGGTGGAAATTGTTGTAGATTGAGAATTTCTTTAAACCTTTTCAAACTCTAATGTTGAGGTTTATAGTTTATAAGTTTCAAGGGTGGGTGATGTTACTGTTCTTTATATTTTGTGGTTGATATGGATGACAATGCGGCCTTATTAAAATAAAGGTTTTTGACACTTGTTATTAAAAAAAATGATTTAACCCAAGAATGCTACTTCTGCATTCATTTTTCTCTTTTATAGTTTTTTGAAAAGGTATGTTTGATTTCATCAAATTTGATGATATTCTGTGTTCAACAGTGGGCTCCCAATTTTGATGATAGCAGGTGTTTTCAATCTCCATTGGGCTAATTCTGCACGTCTTAATATGGGCCAAGTGCAGGGGCACCTCAATCCGTGGGTGTGTGAGCGCACCCCTTGAAAATAAAATTAGTGTTATTTGCCGTCGAAAATCCTGACCGCACCCCTTGAAAATTTTCAACCGCCCGTTTAGAAAAAAAAATATTATGAATTTATAAAAAATAATAAATAAATTGTAAATAGTGATTTTTATTAATATATAGGTATATAACATAATTTATATAATTATTCACTTAACCCAATCAAACTATCAAACCCAATCTACAATCCATTTTTATTAACGCAAGCCCAAACCCAACCTCAAAGAAATTAGAACTAAATAAAATAACCCAAACCCATCTAGTCATTCCAATTCCATTCTCTCAATCTCCCGCCCCACAAAATCCCGATCGACGCAATGTGCTCAACCGGACCCATTTTTTTGCCGGAAAACCAAAATACCGGTCGGAACCGACCCATATTTCGCCAAAATTCTCATATAGAACGGGTATGGTTTCTTTATTGATTGTTTTTATTTGTTTTATGTGATGATTAAGAGAAATATAGATGTATAAGGGTTTGATCTTTGTATGTTTTTTTTTGCTCTATACTTCTTGTTAATGATGTTGTTGTTTTATTTAAAGCTTTGTCTGTTTAGATGATTAGCTACAAATAATCAACACTTAAAACCAAAGCTTCAATGTTTGAAACTTAAAATTGAAAATTAGGGACTATGTTTGATGATTTTTTATTTGTTTAAATGTTTAGTGTTGTTTTATAGACTTATGGAAGGATTTATATGTCATAGGAACCATGAGTAGGGATGTTATATAGAGAAAGACTTGCTTAGAAAGGTATTTCTATATGAAGTTTTAGATAGATTTCAAAAAATGAAAACTCGTAGGGCCCAATTTTAAAGATGTTTGTAATGACGTTTGACATTTTGACATACTTTTCGATGAATATTCAAATTTTAGTTTGGGTCTGGCCAATTGGGAATTAATTTGGTGTTATTTTGTGTGCCTAATCAGTTGGTTTTATACTTTTATGGCCTATCGATAGGCGCAATGTGAATGTTTTTGGCAGTGGAGCCTTTGTTTTTAAGGTCTTGTCATATTTGGTGGATTAAGATTTTGTTTGAGCTGCTTTATTGGAATCCGAGTATGGGGCTTTGTTTTTTGTTTTGTTGCGGGGGGGTTTCAGGTGGATTTTCTGGTTGATTTTCTGGGGTTTTCTTCGAGCTCGACCCAGGCATGTCTGCCTTGGACGGCCGCCTTACACGCCTCCAAATCAGGTCTGTCAGTCTTGCAGATTTTGGAGCTGGTTGAGAACAGAAAGCTATGTCCATATTGTTATCCATTATAAGAGTAAAGAGTTGTGGAAGGGGGTAAGGGAGTTGTGGAATTGGGGGGGGGGTATTTATAGATGAATTAAGATATGTGGAAGGGGTAGTGGTAATTAAAAAGAATATAAATTTTGCCATACAACATGTTTTAACATTGAACTCAAGATACAACATAAAATGCCAAACTACGTGCCACAAGGAGGCCCCCTTCCGGCGTTAGTACGTCTTGTTCTACAAAGCGGGAATACATTGACATCGTCGGTGTCCGCCTCAACATTTAGGTCAATCTCTATGTTTCTCTTTCCCGTGAATTGAGTCTCCGACCCTTGTTGTTGTGTTCTTGGTACTGGTGGATTCAATAACCCGAGGTCAGTGAATGGATCGCCGTTGTAAAATGGGAACTCAAATGGAGGAGACAAAAATTGGGGTTGACTGGCTTGGTTGACGTGTGTTGACGAACCCCCCACCTCAAAATTAGGATTCGAAAAGTTTATAAGCTCAGAGAAAGGGGTATGAATTTGTTCGGCTCCTGTATTTGTTTGAAAAACATTTGGAAAACGATGCATTGGAGGTCGATTCCTTTGCACTTGTCGGGTAACGGGGGGGGAGTTCCTCAGTTATGGCATTCGTCTCAAACATCGGCCAATAACCCATATGGGGGTGTTGGACATTTCCAAAATTCATATATCGCGAAGCCATATTTCTAATATGTTCTTCTCCACTGCTCTGGAAAACTTGGCTCGCAAACTCCCCCTGCACATGGGTAAATAAATATTTTTAAAATCTATTATAAATTATTTTATAGTTTAATATATGTTGACCTACCAACATTTGCACCCTCCCACCATCATTGGGAAAACCTTGTCCTTCTGGCACTTCGTTCCTTGGGTTACCGATAAATAAAAGACCATGCGAAGAATACCACCGCATATATTGCTCACTGGCATTGATGGAATCAGACGCTGGTTAGGCAACAACGCTTTGATGACGAGACAACCACGACTGAATGTACAAATTGTGTTCATCGCGCCAGTTACGATTTTTTCCCTCAACACGTCCAGGAATGTGAAGAGCCTGATAAATGTCCTTCGACATAAGACTATTATTAGGGATCGGTTGAAACATGCGAAACTGCCTCAACACCCGACTTGGAGCATGTAGTTCCACAACATTCCAACAAATAAGGTAGGTCTCGCTTCTCCAGCAACCTTCACCACTTCGACACATTTCTGGTAATCTTGAAAGAATCGAGTCATACGGAGTCCAAATGAAGTTGGTCTCTGACAAGGAATTAAATTGAGACCGGTATGCCTTTAACACGTGTGATGTTGTATCCGAATGACGCAATCTAAACTCTTGCCACCTGTAATATAAATGAAAACGTGTAAGTTTAAAAATAAACTAATAAAAATGATAACTAATTAGACAAATAATATCACGTTGTTTAAATACAATTACCTAGCACCATACGGTCTATTCCAGTTTATGATTCTGTGCAACTTGGGTTTTGTGCAAGGCAGTCTTTCCCAGGCCCATAATTGTAACAGAAACACCGAACCACTAATCTCATGGGTTCTAACACTTGTAGCCCGGCTTAGTTGATTATACAAATAGGCCAAAACCGCACTTCCCCAACTGTACGCTCCACATATGGACAAATCTTCTAAGAAGCCTAGATATCTAATATCGACCCACTGAGACCCAGAACTAGGAAACAAATGAGAACCAATTAGAAGATAAATAATCGTCCTGGCGCGTTGAAGACATTCGTGGTCAGTTGGATTTTCGGGAAAAACAGTTGACTTTAAAGCATTTAAAACATATGGCATGTTAATTTTTTTATTATTTAAAACAGCTCTGTCCTCCAAAAAAATTCCAGTTAAACTGTAAAATTTTTCCTTAATCTGAGATTCTGTATAACTCTCATCATTGCCACAAACCTCATAGCCTTCAACTTTTAAACCCCACAAGACTTCCACATCTTGTAGTGTTATCGTTACCTCTCCGAATGGCATATGAAATGTGTTCGTCTCAGGCCGCCATCTTTCTACTAAGGCGGATATCAACGCACTGTCAGCCCTTCGGTTATCAACCATGATAACTCCAGCAAAACCAGCCAAAGTTATATATTCCGACACTTTGGGCGGAAAGGGGTTTTCCCGAATAAAATTCCATAGCTTCTCGCTTCCTCTTCTAACTCGTAATAACCCGTCGTCTGTCAATACCGTAGGATCCGAAAAAATGTAATCAGCTCTGTGGTCTCCTGTACGACTAAGAAACAACAGCTCCCTGTTTAGAGGACCACCACTATAACGAATCGCCATTACGAATATAGAGAATTGATTAAAAAAAATAAATCTACTTTTTAAAACTTAGAAAATGTGGTTGGAAACTGAGAACTTGAACAATAGTCCCCTTGAATGAGACTAATGAAAAAATTCGCCCTTTTTAATGGAAATGTTAGACTAATAAAATCGTATATTTAAATAAAATCGCCAATAACAATATTAATGATCAGCAACAAACGTAACAGAGATGAAAAGAAGAAGAAATAATAGCAGAATTGAGAACGGGGAAGAAGAACAGTTCGGAAGAGTATTGCCGGAAAACTGGCCGGAAAACAGAACGGAATCAAGAGCTCGCCGGAAAACGATGCTCTGATACCATAAAGGAAATCAGATTTAGGTAAAGTGTTCTATTATCATTCACGTTTCCAATCAGTATATATATAGGCAGCAAACTCACAACTAACTCAAAACAACTCAACTCTAACCCACTCATATATAACAAACGAGACTAACTCATAGGCTATATATACACTCTAATAGGCAATATTAGAATAAATAAAATCGTATATAAATAAAAATCGCCAATAACAATGGCTATATGTGCAGGCTTTTCAGTTTTTCGCCATTATAAATGGCAATTGGTAAGCTTTATCAGTTTTCGCCATTATAAATGGCAATTTCTGCATGTTTTTGGTCCCTTTTCGCCATTAATAATGGCTATTTCTGCAGGTTTCCAGCTTTTCGCCATTGTTAATGGCAATTTCTGCATGATTCCAGCAGGTTTGGCAGCTTTTCGCCATTAATAATGGCAATTTCTGCAGTGTTTCGCCATTAAGAATGGCTTTTTGTGCAGAGACCGCCATTCAGAATGACTTGTGTATGCAGACTATACTTTTCGCCATTGTAATTGGCACTATTTTAAAATTTTCGCCATTTGTAATGGCTGATAATTCCTGAAAAGTTCTTCTGCACAGCCCCTGGGCCAATGATTGGTCCTGCAACACCCCTGAAAAGTTCCCTGCACAGCTACAAGTGCTCAAAAAATCACCGTTTTGAATGGTAATGGCATCAATTGTGAAATATTTTGGCAAGCAGCACTACTTTTGATTAAATTTTTGAAATCAGCACTACTTCAGTAAAAAACTCTATATTCTAAACCTAAATCGACCGGTGCAGTAGCAACTGCTGTGATTCCGGCTACCGGCTGCTCTCCACTGTTCGATCCCTCGGCTGCTTGTGCAGGTTCGTGTTTTTCTTATTTCTACACTTGAAATTTGAGATTACTTGTTAAATGCTACAAGTAATGTAGTATGCTACTACTTTATTTTATTTGAATCTTGATTGTTAGTTGATTTTGCTTGAAGTAAGTAATCTACACATTTATTTGGGGGATTTTAGTGCTTCAAATTGCTCATTACTTCATTATTTGTTGATAATTTTGCTTGCACTTTGGCCGTGCATGTCGAAATCAAACAGCAACTTAAACATCTGATTATGCTGTTAGACCTGGCAAACGGGTCGGGTTGGGTCAGGTCATAGGCCAAATTGGTTCGGGTCAAAACGGGTCAATTAGAAATGGGGTTTGTTTGTTTATGCATGTGTCAATACCATGTCTTTCCTGCAACACAAGCTCAAATGCTTGCTTGTTTGGCCCTCTAAAACTGACTTTTTTTAGCAACATAGACCTTCGCCAAAACAAAAAGAACTCGGTTGTTCATCTATGATTATTACAAGTTAACTGAAGTTAGCTAATAATCTTCTGTTGCAGTTAGCATCCATAACCTATGAATAAGAAACCAACTTATAAAATATCTACCCATACATGATCAGTCTTTTGCTTTCATCCATTTCCATTCTTAACTCAATGTTTTTGTTGCTGATTATGTGACTGTTTATAAGTTAGTCATAAACAAAGGCTGATCAGTCAAAGTAACACGTTAAACTGTGTTCATCACGCGTCCAAACTATAGATTTTAATGAGTATAAGAAATTGGGTTAATCTAGTCACACTGGAAAACCCAATTAAGAAGTATAACTACACCAATGCATGAACATTTTGTTTGAGTCACGTGGTTAACAGACTTGTTTAGTTGTATTTGGTCTCTTTTGTAAACTGGGTTCATCTTAAATTGCTTTTCACAGTTTGTAGTAGCGATAAAAAACGGTGTGAGATGGCTGAAGGGTTGGATATAATCACCAGACTTCCTCAAGCCATAATAGAAACCATTCTATGTCTTTTCCCGATTGAAGAGGCAGCAAGCACGAGTATCTTCTCAAAGGAATGGAGGTACAGATGGACCAAAATTCCTAAACTTGTGTTTTGTCAGTCTATTGTTAAAAGAACAAGTGAAATAAGCAGCTTAATTGGTGGAAGCAATTATCCAGAGGAGAGTATGCAAGGATAAAAAAGGACATGAGGTGTAGACTTTTCTATGTTATACACCAAGTTTTGTTGCTGCGACAGGGCCCAATACATGAGTTCACCCTTTCAATGGATGCACATGACACCTGTTTCGATATTGATCAGATTATACTTCATTTGTCGAGGAACCATACTGTCAAGAATTAACGCTTTACTTTAATGAACTCAGTTCGTATGGTTTACCCTTATCTTTTTTCTCATCGTTGCATCACTTAACGGAGTTAGATCTTGAACATTGTATTATCAACCAGAAACCAATATTCAATGGATGTGGTAGCCTTACAAGATTATCGTTAAGCAATATAAGGATCTCCAAAGAAACTCTTCTACATCTTTATTATACATGAAATAAAGAAAACAAAAATTTAATCTTTGTCTGTTAATCGTTGTTTTGGTCTATAGTTGAAGCCGTTAGTTCAAGCTTCGGTTCCAAAAGAGCTTCCAACCTCACTAATCCAACTCAAATACGTTTGTATAGAACAAATGTGTTTTGTTGACGGCTATGGATTGCCTTTTCTTACTGTTTTGACCAAATGCTGCCCGAACTTGGAGAAAATTAAGCTAGTGGTAAATAGCATAAATGCATATTGTATTCTGTTTGTTTCGATTCTGAAGCCAAAGTTTACCAACACAATACTCGTGATGTAGATTGATACTGATTGGAATAATGAGAAGAAGATAAAGTCCGTTGTGTTGGAAGAATATTCGGATGTTTGGTTGGAGCATATGAATGAATTGAAGATTGATTTTTTCAGAAACTTTAAGCCGGAGTTGGAGTTTGTGAAGTTTATCTTGGCTAAGTCACCCAATCTGAAAAAGGTGATATTGCTAACCTGGATGGTTGATAAGAACACAGAGTTGGAAGTGTTAAAAGTTCTCTTAAGCGCTCCATGCCCATCATCGGCTGAAATCGTTGTTAGGAATCGCTGCGAACGATTTATGATGACAATTAGATCACTCAACTAATTGGAGTTTTATAAACTTTTTTCTGTAATATTTTCTTGTTAGTATCTATGAAAACGTAACGATGTTAAATGGGTCTGTGAAAGATTTCTTGGGCTCAATTGGCTGCTTCAACAATAGGTATGATCGTTGTAAGGCCTAGATTTTAAGTAAGGTAATCCTAATTCTAATAAAAAAAAAAGAATGTGACGTGTCAACACCAAATTATCTCAAAAACAAAAACGCTTATAATCTAAATTAATATTTTTATTATTTTTAAATCGGGTTAATATTGTAGAATGACAACATTGCTTATTTTAATATACGTCCTTACTTCGAATATATCATTAAGTTGATTGATAATTTTTGTGGGAAAGGATTATGTATAAGAGTGTTTTATCGGGTAAAGTGTAGAAGATATGGGTCTTTGATAACGCAATTCAATGGTTGAGATTAGGTGGTTCCCAAATGTAAAATTCATGTGAGACAAAACAATGGAAATGACAAAATAGGAAAATCCAATATTGGTGACTCATAAACGCACTCCTCCATAATTTTTAAACCGCTATAAATGGTTTTGTGGTAACTTTTAAGGTGATTTGGTGGATTAAATTTCCAGCAGGTGTTTTTAATCTCCATTGGGCTAATTCTGGACGTCTTAATATGGGCCAGGCGGGAATTAATTTGGTGTTATTGTGTGGGCGTAATCAGTTGTTTTATGTCTATCCATCGGCCCAATGTTAATTCCTTTGTTGGCTCTAATACCATGGGATATGGTGGGGCTTGGGTTGGGTATTTGGTGACATGTGGAATTGGAGCTCCCCCACCGCCTGGCTACGTGTCCGCGGGGTATTTGGCGAATGCTTCCACCCAGTATTTTGTTTGGTCCGGTGGCCGTCCCTTCATAGCGTCGACGACGCTAGTGACGAGTGTCATTTCTTCTTCATGGGTCCACGATGCCATAGCGGTGTTGGGTTCGTGAGATGGGGGGGGGGGACCAGTGGGGTAGCGGGTTCAAGAGAAGGGGTAGCCGGTGGGGTTTCGGTTCGTGGGATGGGGGACCAGTGGGTGGGGGTTACAAATATATAGAGGGTTGTTGGGAGACCGGGGTGGCGGTTTGGTGGTATGGGGAGACCATTTGAATTTTAAAATTCCAAATTTGAATTGTAACCGCCTGACGTGGCGGGGTGAGCAAATGATATTCCGACAGCTCGCTTGACCATACCGCCCCACGCCCGGCTTGAAAGCCACGCCCCAACCCAAGCCCACCCAGGGTGGTGCCTTGGGCGTTTTACCCCAACTCACGCCCCAACCCAAACCCCATACCCCACGGCCTAATGTTTTTGGCGGTGGAGCCTTTTTAGGGTCTTGTCTTATTTGGTGGATTAAGATTTTGTTTGGGCCGCTTGCTTGGAATCCGAGTATTGGGCTTCATCTTTTTTGCTTTGTTACAGATGGCAGGCCTACTTTTGGTATATTGGGTCGTGGTTTCTCCAGGCCCACTTCTCCTAGTGCTGATGTTGGAGGCCCGTCTCCATGGGTTTGGGCTTGAAAAGGATATTATTCCTACTAGAGCCTCTAGTCGGCTTGTTAAGTAGGTCTAGTATGGTTTTCTTGCTTTTTGAGGTTCGTAAAGTTTGTTTTGACGTGTCCTCTTTTAGTAGTTTCAGAGTATGCCTCCTTAAAACCCGTAACACGTCTTTTTAGGATAATATATTTAGGGTACAGCCGTGCAGGGTATAAGGAGCGGTGACTTAGGCAGGGAGTGGGGGTCACCGATCGGTGACCACCCCCACTTGTTTAAGTCGGGTGTTTGAGTTGGAGAGAGGGTGTAGAATTCGGTGTGTAGTCACCGATTGTGTTGAGAGGAGAGGAGAGAGAGATGAGAGACCAATCAAATTTTTTTGTTTTTGTTTTTTTTTTTTTAATTGAGGGGTGTTTGACTATACCTAGTGATTGAGTGTAAAATGGGGAGTTGACATGACATAATATTACTGGGTAGGATTTCACTTAAACACCCTAGGGTGATTGACTATACCCTCCACCCTTAGGGTGAGCGGGGCACTCCTAAGAGGGGAGTCCCCTCTCTTACGCACACCCAATCGGGTTATGCCACGTCAACTCCCCTCTTAAACTCCCCTCACACCCCAATTTGATGGCGGCACTCCCCTCTTAGGTGACTTGTTTTTTTATTAAAAAAAAAGTTTTCATTGGTTGATTGAATGGGGGGCCCACCTTCTCTCTCCTCCCCTCTTCGGTGCCTCCTCCCCGAAATTGGTCCCCTATTTCACTCCCCGCCTGGATGGCGGCACCTCCCCTCTCGGCAAAATCGGTCCCCGCACGGGGTCACCGAGGGTGCCCCGCTCCCCCTTACGATGCAAAAGCTCATTTACCAAAAAAAGAATGTTAACAACAAAATCCATAAACTCATAATATAACTCGTGTTATTCCATATAAATATGTTGAATAAAAAATCTCTATGGTATCTTGTCACATTTTTTGTTTTAGTAAATCAAACATTTTTCTTGAAAATTTCCTGTGTAAATGATCTGGAACTTCACCTAACACATTCTGATAGATTCGTATATTTCCAATCATATAATCCAAAAAGCCTTTTCGAACTTGATTTCCCTTTCTAACACATCATAGGTGCTGTTCCATTTATCTGAGACGTTAAGAGATAACAAAATTTTCGAATATATTTTTTACCCTCCACTGTTGCCTGCCATACAAGCAAGCATATAGCAGCAACTGATCCACCGACTAAAAGGACTCTGGGATTGGAATCTTGACCCAGTCACACACCAACCACAAGACCGATTTAACAAAGATACAAACATTTTTTTGGCTGGATTCATGGGCGACTGACAGGCCTTTGAAGGAGGAATTTCCGTTGATATTTGGTCTGGCAAAAAACAAGATGAACAAGGTAAGCCATAATTATAAGAAGAATCAGAATGGGGTTTTTTGGGATTGGCAGTGGTGTAGGTTGCCGAACAATGACAGTGAGAAGAATGAGTGGATAGCTCTAAAAGATTTACTCGTGAATCAACCAGTGGGCCGTAATGAAGACGTGTGGAGGTGGAAGGAAAATAACGTGCTGGGTTTCTCGGTAAAGGATGTAAGAAAGGATTTGTCAGGAATCATCGACGTAAACATGGTCCCAACCGATTACGAATGGAGCAAAATCGCTACTTCCAAAGTAAACTTATTTGTGCTACGGGCTGTGGAGGAGAGGATACCGACGATGGTATCATTAAGAAAAAGGGGTGTACAGCTTGGATCGGATCTGTGCAAGGTGTGTGGTATAGAGCCGGAAACGGCCGATCACATTGGTATCCATTGTCCAGCTGCGAAAGAAGTGTGGTTGCAGATATGGCTATGGATTAAAATACCTCTTCGGGATCACCGAGAAAAGATAACAACAAGACTTTCCGAAAAAGCAGAATGGCCCAAGAAAAAGATGAAAATAATATACGCGATACATCTGGCAACTGTTTGGCAGCTCTGGAAAAACAGGAACAATAAAATTTATAACAATAAGTTTACGGACCCATTCAAGATTGTGGAAGAAATCAAAGAAGAGACGTATGACTGGGTAAGAACTAGGGCAAAGCTCTCGGAGATAACATGGAGTGATTGGAAGAACTTCATCTTTATGGAGTAATTTTAGTCTAGTTTTTGGTTGTTAGTTTTCTGGGTGCAAGTATTTTCTTTTATATACTGGGTTGTAAACTGGATTGATAAGAGGCAATATATAGCACCTTGCTGTATGTTGTTTTTCTTTTGTTTTTTGATGGAATAAAGTTGTTTTGTTGTTGTTCAAAAAAAAAAAAAAAAAAAACAAGCTGCGAAAAGATGATCCGCTGTCTCGTTATCAATTCCACAAATTGGGCACATCCCATTCTCAACATCGACGTTCTCTCTGCCTGGGCCGACGCCATCGGGATCCCACCTTTTACCATTTTCCACCCAAAACAATTCACTTTGGGGACGACAATTTTGCTCCCAACGAGCTGCCATTGATGGTTTTCCACACTCAACTTATTTTCAAGATCCAAGCTGACTTGTTTGACGTTAAAATCCACCTTTTTATGGCCACTAAATTTTTAGGGCTTTTTAAATTCTAAAAAAATTAGTTTCAGGTGGTGCAAGTTGGGAGCTAGAGATTTTAAAAAAAAATGGGTTAATAACTGGAACAGTATTTAACTTGAAATGAACCTACGTTGGAAACTGGACCAGAACCGAACCATAGGGCTGCAGCGAATGTGGTAGGTCACGCACTTTGGAGTGTAAGGTTGGTTCGAACTTAGGCTACACGGTATGGGGTCGGCCCCGGCCCGTCGCGGGTCGGCGACGGTCCAAACACCGTGCCGCCCCCATCCGTCCCCGTCCTCTCCGTCGGCTTCTAGCCGTTTGCGACGTACCGAGATGGTGGGCCCCCTTTTGATTATGACCGTTAAAAATAAAAAAAAAAGAAAATTTCCATAATTTGAATAATTACAAACGGCTATATTTATAAAATATATAAATATAACTTCTATTTTCACTATCAATCACCAAATTAACCTCAAAAATTCAACTCTTTCTCACGTAATTTTTATACTCCTTCCACTATTCTCTCAACCTTCTTCCACATAATTTTCATGGATCCGTTCAACAACCCGGAGAACCCGAACACTTTGAACAACCCGAATACTCCCAACAATCCGACCCAACCAAATGTTTTTTCGGTTCCGGGATATTATCCAACGCTAGAACCGAACCAATTCTCCCAATTTTCATCGAACGCGTTTGCTTGATTCCAACACTCGCCAAACCAATTCACTCAAATCTCCCAAAATCAAGCCCTTCAACAAATGATGATGCGGGGTGCTTGGAACTTCCCACCCGTTCAACCTCAACCGATCCCCACACCTCCCGTTCAACCTCAACCGATCCCGACCCAATCCGAACCCGAAGACGATGTGGAGATTGTGCCCGAAACCCAACCGCCTAAAGGGAAAGGAAAACGAAACAAAGGCAAACAAGTGGTGGGTGATCAAACGTCGAAACCGAAGGCGACTAAGTGGACCCCAATCGAAGAAGAAGCCTTAGCCAAGGCTTTCATTGGCACTTCCGACAACCCGGTAAAAAGTTCGTAATTTTTTAAAGTTTACATCTTTTTAAAGTTTACATTTTTTAAAGTTTACATTTTTTAAAGTTTATTTTTTTTTCTTAACAGTGGGTTTATATTTTAGTTTTTAAGTTTATTTTTTGTTTAGGTTTATTAGGTTTTAAGTTTATTATTTTGTTTCTTAACAGTTTTAAAGTTTTTATTTTTTTTTTCTTAACAGTAGGTTTATTTTTTAATTTTGTTTGTTTTAAAGTTTGTTTTGTTTTTTTATTTTTGTTTGTTTGTTTTTTTATAGGTAATAACCAAGCGGGTGAGGGGTTTTGGTCCAAGGTATTGGCCAAGTTTCTCGCCTTGATGGACCAAGGCCCGTATAGAGATCTCGACTCGGTTTCCTCGAAGTGGCGAAAATTGAACTCGGCCATTAATCGGTTTTGCGAGGAGTATAACAAATTATATACAAGTGACCGTCGTAGCGGGTGGAACGACGAGGATGTGTTCAAAATGGCGTTGGAAAAGTATAAGGACAAGAATGGTAGCAACTTTCCTCACGTTCGCGCGTGGATGGTTGTAAAAGACGACCCAAAATGGGCGCCTATTCCTAACGAGGTGGCGATGGCGAAACGCCAAAAAACGTCGGAAACGGGTAGTTTAAGCGCCGGTGGATCGGACGCGAGGTGTCACATAAACTTAAATGATGACGCCGACTATGACGAAGACGAGTATAACGTACGTGAACCGGAGCGTCCACCGGGCCGAGACAAAACAAAGAAGGAGCGGGCCAAGGGAAAAGAAAAGGAAAAGGTGGACCTGCACATGGTTGAGTTTATGGAACACCTAAAAATGTACAACGACGTCACGGCCCAAAAAACGAAGACGAAAAAATTACAACACGACATCATGAAAAAACATCAAATTATTTAACTCTATGTTTATTTTTATTAAGTCTTTGTTTTTTTTTAAGTTTATGTTTTTTTTTATATTTATGTAATGTGGGTTTAATATTAATGAAAATATTTTGTTAGTATATTTCTTAAATGTAAAAAAAATAGAATACTAAAAAAAATAAAAAATAAAAACATAAAAAGTGGTGGAGGACTATGACTAGGACCATCCTACCATGCCCTCTAGTTTTGGAGGATGGACCATCTTGAGGAGGAATGTGACGTGGCGCCTACGTGGCGGATCATCCTCCAAGGATGGTCCATCACCATACCTTGTAGTCTTATGCTACCGTTGTGGCAAGACTAGGCACTTTGCACGTAATTATTCGTATTCCTCCGGATGTTACAATTGTGGGAAGAGGGGCATCATGTCATGGACTGTAAAAAATCTAAGGCAAGTGGATCCGGTATTGCCAGAGCTGCTGAGAATAAGATTGAGAAGAGGCCCGGGCATATGTAGCACGTAGACCTGGCAAACGGGTCGGGTTGGGTCGGGTCAGGTCATGGGTCAAAACAGGTCAACTAAAAAGGGTTGTTTTGGTTCGGGTTAGAACGGGTCGGGTCGGGTTGGTTAAAAAAAATGTTTTTTTTAAAGAGATTGTACATCAAGGGGCAATTTTGTCGGGTTGAAACGGGTCCGAGTTGGTTCGGGTCAATACTTTTTGACACCCAATCATTACAATATCGCAATTGCACAAACATTACAAAATGAAAATATGCAATTAAAGATCAAAACAACAACAAACAAGAAAACAATAAAAGAAAGCTTACATATCATAAAATAGCGTACATAATCAGGTATAAAAAACTCGGGTACAAGTATTAATAAAACCCGGGTATAAATTGGGTTGAAAAAAACCCGCGTTCGGGTTCAGGTTCTCACAACAAATACCATACCCGGACTCTACCCTACGTGTAGAGTCGGGTTCGGGTTTACAATACCTGGTTTTTATAAAAACTTAAAAACCGGGTCTGGGGTTTTTTTTCAGGTTCTAGTTTTTAGTGCACCTCTGCCTAAGTTACCTCTAACTCAAAAATGGGTTTAAGTTATCTCAAAACCAATTAAAATAAAGGGGGTAGCCCAGCCCAATCTGTCTCCTATGGCCCATTTGACATTTTAGTCGGACACCAACCCAAGCTCAAAAGTTTTCAAAATCCCGCTCTTAATATAATCAAAATCCCGCTCAAACTTTTCTTTTCTTTTCTTTATACGACAGGTCCACAACTCCATCATCTTTCTGTTTTTATTTTGTTGTCAGTTGTTCTTAGTTCTGAAGTCAGGTATATGACCTAAAGATCGTCAAAATCGGAACGTAAACACCTCTGTTGTGACTACTCGCGTAGGTTAGTGTGTGTTTCTTTCTTTCTTTCGTTTTTTCTTTTAACTTGACAATTGTTGAGACTTGCTGAGTGTTTACAGTATGCTACTTAATTGCTTATTTAGTTAAATACTTGATTGTTGACAATCAGATGCTTTTAGTAAATTGTAATGTCGTATGCTACTTGATTTTTTTAGAACGTTTTGTTGGTAATCATACACAAAACTGAATGAACAAATTGAATAGATTTGATAATACTTGCTTTAATTGAAAGAATAATAGAGAATTTGAATGAACAAAAATGAGTTTACCGGCGACTTCAATAATTGGGGCTTTTACTAGAAAAATGTTTCTAGAGCTCCGTAATAAGGTTACAAAGAGGTTAGGGACGAAAAATTTGAGTTTTCCGGCCAAAAAGGAGTTTTCCGACCAAAAACTTTTTTTCGGCAACCGGAGACTAACGACGTTAGGGTTCTGTTAGTCAGGGCACATTGGAGGCCAATATGTTAATAGTTGGGACTGCTAGTGGCTATTTTTGAAGTTGAAACTATTAGCGGCCAACGGCGAATAGTTGAGATTATTAAAATCCAATGTTTCTTAAATTTTTACTTCACCGGCCCGAAAGTCAAGTTGATACTTGATAGACGTTAGGACACCTGACAAAGAAGATTAATTAGTGACCGTAGCAGGATATGCATAAGCAGCCTTGCCCAATAATCCCCTCAACCAAAGGGTGAAGGTTCAAAACCCGTTGTGGGTATTTACTATTTCGAGCCGGGGGTCTCATTGGAAGCAACCTCTCTATTCCTACGGGGTAGAGGTAAGGCTGTCTACATCTTACCCTCCTCAGACCCTACCTTAACTTTGCTATTGGTGGGATTTACTTAGTATGATGATGATGATGATGAGTTTTAGGTGGTGTAGAATTAGGCGGTGTGTGTGTCGTTCTGAAAAAATAGAAAAAAAACCTTGCCTAGGTTGAATGGCTGTTTGAAATATTACAGTAGCCACACTAACAATAGATACATACTCTAGTGTCGTAAGTTAGTACCGAATAAAAAACATAGAAGTTGTTTCAACATCAAGAGTTGTTCATGTGTTGTAATTACTTATTTGTTGACAATGATTATGGCTGGTTGCTTTAAATTACCTGAGAACAAAGGTAACCAATTAAAAGGAATATAAAGTATACAGCACCCATGAAAAAGAACCGGACCATAGGCATAGATCTCTTATTGCAGAAAGATAAAAATTGAAAAAATAAAACTTAAGGCTGTAAATCTGATTTAGACTCGTTATGTGTATTTGGTCTAGTTTCTATGTGTGTAATAAAATGGAGTTCATCGTAAATTAATTTTCACAATTTGCAGTATCGATCCAAAAAAGGCATTGTGAGATGATTGCTAAACGTGTGTCTAAAGCTCAAGGATTCGATTTAATCACCACCCTTCCTCAAGCCATAATTGAAACCATTCTATGTCTTTTACCAATTGAAGAGGCGGCAAGGACAAGTATCCTCTCAAGGGCATGGAGGTACAGATGGACCACAATTCCTAAACTTTGGCTTTGTTTGGCTAGTGTTAAAAGACCAAGTTACATGGATGTGCCTGATTGGTGGAATCATGTATCCAACTTAGAACGTGCAAGGAGAGCGAAAAACTTGAGGTGTAAACTTTTCTATGCTATACACCAAGTTTTGTTGCTCCGACAAGGTCCAATACATGAGTTCACCCTTGCAATGGATGCACATGACACGTGTTTTGAAATTGATCAGATAATACTTCATCTGTCAAGGAACCATCCTATCAAGAAATTAAGATTTTTCTTTTATGGCTTCACTGCCATTGCTTACGGTTTACCCTTATCATTCTTCTCGTTGGATCAGTTAGCGGACCTAGATCTTGAACACTGTGCTTTCAACTATAAACCAATATTCAGTGGATTTAGTAGCCTTACAAGATTATCATTAAAGAGTACAAAAATCTCTAGAGAAACTCTACTGCATCTTTTATCTAATTGTCCATCACTTAAGAGTCTGTGTCTGGTAAGTTCATACTTATATAACCATTCTCATGGACTTCCAAAACTTATCTGAATATTTTAAGCTTATGCAGCTTGTATATGAAGATGAAGTTCTTAGTGATGTAAAACCCAACATTATGGAGCTATTCAAGTGTTTACCTGTGCTTGAACATCTGACCACTTGGGGTTATTTCATTGAGGTAATATTTATTCGCATTATATATAATGTAAAGAATACAAAGTTTAAAGTTGTTAATCACTTGATCATTGTTTTGGCCTATGATTGAAGGTGTTAGTTCAAGCTTCGGTTCCAGAAGAGCCTCCAACTTCATTAATCCACCTCAGATACGTTTGCATAGAAGAAATGTGTTTTGTTGACGGCTATGGATTGCCTTTTCTTGCTGTTTTGACCAGAAGTTGCCCAAATTTGGAGAAAATTAAGTTACTGGTAAATAGTATAAGCTATGATGCACTGGGACGGGTACGGGAACGGGAAACGGCAAAAGTAAAAAATTCAAGAAGCGGGGACGGGAATAAAAACATATAAAAAAATAAATATATATTAAAGATAATGTAAACATGCCGTCCCCTTCTGCATGTTTCCGGAAACATGCCATCTTTACAAAGCTTAAAATAAAGAAAATAAAGTTTTAAAACCACTTTAATTGAAATATAAACTACAGGGACTAGTTCTGTAAATTCTCAAACTTTCAAAAAAAAAAAAAACAAAACAACACCTTCATCCCTATCGTTTTTCTGGCGGGTTTTCCGGCAACAATTCCGGCAACCACAGAACCGCCAATCGCGGCCGTTTAATCTCGTTTTTCTTGCATCATCTCTATCTCCACCTCTATCCTGACTAACCACCAAAGATCATCCCGTATTTCACGTTATTAGGAAATAGGATTAAAAAAATCTTTTTTTTTGTTTTTAAAACCAAAAAGAAAAATAGGAAACATGCCGGAAACGTTTCCTGCACGTCCCCAAACCCCGTCCCCTTCTGCGTTTCCAAGCCGTACCCAACATGCCGGGGACGTTTCCCGGCCGTCCCCGTGCCGTTTCCGTCCCCTAGCAGTCCCCGGGACGGGAGACGGCACCTCATAGGCATTTCCGTCCTTCCGAGAGTATAAGTATATCATGTATCTTATTTGTTCTGATTTTGAGGCCAAAGTTTACTGACACAAGACTCTTGTTATAGAATAATACTGCTTGGGATGATGAGATAGAGTCTAGTGTGTTGGAAGAATGTTCCGTTCTGTTGGAAGAATATTCAGATGTTTGGTTGGAGCATCTAAATGAATTGGAGATTAAACATTTTGAAGGGTATGCACCTGAGTTGGAGTTTGTGAAGTTTATCTTGGCTAGGTCACCCAATCTGAAAAAGGTGATATTGCTAACCGACATGGATGATAAGGATGAAGAGTTGGAGTTGTTAAAAAATCTCTTAAGCGCCCCACGCGCATCACCGGTTCAAATCGTAGTTAAGTATTGCTGAAAATGATTTATGATGACTGTTTGATCACTCAACTTTCTTGAGAACTAATGTTGGAGTATTCTAAGTTTTTCTGTATTTCTTTTCTGCTTAGTCCTTTTGGTTCCAAATGTACTGGTGTTAAGGGGTCTGTAAACTTTTATTGGACTACATGTTGCAAAAATAAATATGATTCTTGAATATCCTTGATTTTAGAGTAAACTGCAATTTTACCCCCTGGGGTTTAGGCCAATTGGCACTCTGACCCCCTCTAACGAAATAATTGCAATTTTCCCCACCAACGTTGTTGTTATGTCGCAATATTACCCCCTGCTGCCAAATAAGTTAACAGATCTGTTAACTGGAATGTGAAATGACTATAATGCCCTTTTATATTACCCCTATGTTTTTTTCTATTCTGTAATATTATCCCCTGGTTCATCAAGAACTCAAACAACCATCTCTCTCCTGTCTCTCTCTCATCCACCACAATGGCCATAGTTATAAAAAGGAAAGAATGGGTGTTCCTGCACAAATACAAACCTAAAAGCAAAACCAACAAAACATCTATCATCATTACTATGAAGGGTCACAAGTTTACAACTTTAGACTGATTATATGAAAGTCAAACCAAATTGGATCCCAGAAAACAACTTTTATGATGTAAGGAACGATCATGGAAACAAAATCAAAAGGCATAATTGAAGTTTCTATGATTTATTCAAACTTTGTATAAATCACTTTGATATTTATAAAGTCAAAACCAAACTTTGCTGCTTATTTACTCTTTGGTGCAGTTTTTTAAATTGGGGTTCGTTGAACATCTACTTCCAAATCAAAAGAGCAAACACTTTCTAGAAATCTATTGTATTTGAATTTAAGCAACAATATGGGCAAACAGATTCCAAAGTTTGATTAAATAATGGATTTTTTCCCTAAAATCAATCAAATAATAAAGTATGAATGATAAATATAATAAATGACAAATTGGGGTTTTAGTATAATAAGGATTCAACGAATTCGAGTCTATCTTCATCTGATTGTGAAGGAAATCGTTAATCCTTGATACAGAGAACCATACGATGACTGCATTGAACAGTGGGTGATGAGGGAAGCAGGAATACCCATTCTTTTTCATCAAGAACTTAAACAACCCTGGTGTATGGATCTTGAATTTGAAGATGATGATGATGGATCTGGGTTATTTGAAGATGATGATGATAATTTGATTTTATAAATAATAATAATAATAATAATAATAATAATAATAATAATAATAATAATAATAATAATAATAATAATAATAATAATAATAATAATAATAATAAATATGGTATAAGATTGCCAAAATACCCCTACCTATAACAGTCAAATAACTGTTGACTGACGACAGGGGGTAAAATTGCGACATAACAACAACGTTGGGGGGTAAAATTGCAATTATTTCGTTAGAGGGGGTCAGAGTGCCAATTGGCCTAAACCCCAGGGGTAAAATTGCATTTTACTCTTGATTTTAAATAAGGTGATACTGACATTGGTTGATAAGGGTGGGTGGTGCTTTGATTTTTTAAATTTTAGGCACGAGAAGGGTTAGATATTCTCGTCACGTTTTGGTCTTAGTTCCTAGTGACCAATTTTTTCGTATCCAATGGCGGCTTTATTAATAAAATAAACAATAGCACTTCTCTTATAAGAAACATGTTTACTAAAATGCTACTTTAGGCTTAAGCAAGGAAAATGTGTTAATGGCTAGTGATTATTGTTTTTAGAGAAATGCCCGGATAGTCCCTGTGATTTCGCCTTTTTTCACCTATAGTCCCCAACTTTCTAAAACTACCTGAATAGTCTCCAAGTTTTCATTTTTTGTTCCCGCATAGTCCCTGGGTCTAACTTCAGTTACTTTTCTCTGTTAAAATGATGTGAAATGACAAAAATACCCTTTCCTTAAAAAATAACATATAAATAAAACATCTCTATACTCCTGTCTCTATCTATCTTTCTTCTCTCTCTCTCACTAAAACCCACCACCACCGTCACCTCCGGCGAGATCTTTCTTCTCCGGCGACGGCCTTTCTCCGGCGAGTTACTTTGTATTCCGATTTGCTTTGTTTTGATTTTTCGATCTGTTCTTCATCATTTTCATCTCAAAACTCTTTATATTTTAGATCTGTTCTTCGAGAGTAATCTGAATAGTGGCAACAGAGTAATCAAAACTCTTTATCATAATCGTACCTAACGAAAACGACGACGGTAGTTTAGAAGCAACGGCAGATGTAGCGAAAGCGATGACTGGATTACTAATCCGAACAAGGTCGGTTAACTCCGATTTGGTTGAAATTGGATTAACAGGTGAGACAGTGATGCCCAGGGCTAGAAGAGAGAAATACAAACGGACGCCACCCACTTTGCTTCTCTCTCTCAATCGACAACAGCAATCAAATTTCCTATCTTCTTCTACTCCTTTCTCTCTCAACACAATACCAACAATATCACCGTGAAAGGGATATAGAAAGAGGAGAGGTGTTTTGAATGTCATGGCCAGAGCCTCGATGGCCGGAATATCACCGTCAACAATCCGCAGTCTCGCGGTAGCGGCGGAGGTGGTGGTAGGCGTGACGACGGTGGTTATGGTAGTGGAGAACGGCGTTTCCGGATGACTCCGGCGGTGTAGGTTCGAGTGGGAAAGGGTTGTGTTAGCGAAGATGCAGGTGGTGGTGACCGGTGTATGATGGTGAGCGGTGTTTCTTGATTGTGTTCAGTTTGTTTGAAAGTAACACTTCAAAAGCAATCTCTTGTTTTGGTATAAAAGTAGCACTTCTTTGCCTTTCCGTTTGATTTTTAGGGTTTGGATGTTGTTGTTGCAGAGAGAGATGGTGTAGGGAGTGATTGTGGCGGTGACAGAATGATTGTTGGAGAGTGATTGTGGCGGTGATGGTGGAGGGTGGAGGAGGGTGATGGTGGGTGGAGGTTGTAGATGAAGTGTGGTGGTGGGGTTTTATAAATAAAAATGAAGAAGATGCCCGGATAGTCCCTATGGTTTGGCCTTTAAAGGGTATTTTTGTCATTTCACATCATTTTAACAGAGAAAAGTAAACGAAGTTAGACCCAGGGACTATCCGGGAACAAAAAATGAAAACTTGGGGACTGTTCAGGTAGTTTTAGAAAGTTGGGGACTATAGGTGAAAAAAGGCGAAACCACAGGGACTATCCAGGCATTTTTCTCTTGTTTTTATGTTAAACTTGATGTACATGTGTTGTGTTATCTGTATAAAGAAGTTTATATGGATATAGGCTCTGTCCTTACTACCATAGGGGAATTCATTTGTTCACTGCTCTCTGATGTGAAAATATACATGCATATTTAATTTAAGAAGTTAATAGTCAAAATGGTCCCTGAGGTTTGCTCACTTTTGCCACTTTAGTCCAAAATCCAAATTTTTTAAATCTGGGTCCCTGAGGTTTGCATTTTGTTGCCAATTTAGTTCAAATTTCAAAAAAGTCAAATTTTGTCAATTTTTTTACTGAAGTTTGTCTTTATCCTCATTTCTCATAAGGGCAGAATTGTCATTATACATTATTATAAACTAATTTATATTAAGAAAATAAAAAAAAACCTCTTTAAATTGCCCTAATCAATCGATTCAAACACTCACTTTCCCCATCATCTTCTCCATGGGATTACCCTGGGATTCAACAAACTTTTGTGACAGGTGCCCTAGTGTCCAAATGTCAACAATTACAAGATTCACATCTTAAACCAGATCATTACCAAGCTCATAATAGAAATCACCAATCCCCAACAGCTCAGCCCAAAAACCCTTATTCGACGCTAGTGGATCCACACCTACTTTAGCACACATCTCATGAAACTGTGATCTAAAAACCAGGATTCTTCTTGATATCATTCTGCAGTAACCAGTATCAACAATCAGAAGAAGAAAAAAACACAATCTCTCTTAACTATTCTATCATTACAAAGAAACAATCTCCCACTCAAACAATAATAACCTAATTATTATTAACCGATTGAAGCAGCAAATCTGAAGAAAATTATAGTAGAACAAGTAAGTACCTTGTGTTTGTGAGCAAAGTCTTCTAACTGAGAACGAAAAGTGGAGAGTTGTTCTTTCATAAGATCGGTTCGTAATTTGGCGACATTCTCTCCCAATAGTCTGTATTGATCCTGATGTATGGATAGATACATGAGAGAGACTTATATAGTGAATGATACATGTAAAAAGGGGGAATTGATGCGAACCCTAGCAGCGGCGACAGTTTGTAAACCGCCAATTCCTGGTCGTCGTCTCATCTCCGATCAACGTTCGATGATGATTTCAATTCAAGCAGATTTCTGTCTGTTGACAGAAGAAGAATTCAGGATTGCAATTTCTATAAATGAATTAATAGCCAAAATGGATACAGGGTAATTTAAAGAGGTTTTTTTTTATTTACTTAATATAAATTAGTTTATAATAATGTATAATGACAATTCTGCCCTTATGAGAAATGAGGATAAAGACAAACTTCAGTAAAAAAATTTGACAAAATTTGACTTTTTTGAAATTTGGACTAAAATGGCAATAAAATGCAAACCTCAGGGACCCAGATTTAAAAATTTTGGATTTTGGACTAAAGTGGCAAAAGTGAGCAAACCTCAGGGACCATTTTGGCTATTAACTCTTAATTTAAGTGTATTAAAGCTAAAACACAAGGGCTTTATTCAGATACATTTGTTTTATAGTATTGTTGAGTTAAACTGACATGTATTTATGTATATGTGTGTGTATTGGAGTTAAATCTTCATGATGTGGTGTTATAAATTGAATTGTGATCGAATGCAGTACACGGGTATTGACTTCAGGAAGTCAATATAATGCCTATACACAATTTTCATGAGGAAACCCAATAAATATGGAAAAAAAATCCACCTTGTTGGAATCGAGCCCACTTTGTATTAAAAAGGTAATTCCTATTTTTAACCTAAATAAATAAAAAGGCCGTTGCAGCAAAGTGGGCATTGAACGGCTGTGAATCTGGCTCCTTCAACTTGTCTCAATTTCTCGCGCAGGGTTTTTTTTTTTTTTTTTTTTTTTTTTTTTTTTTTTTTTACTATTCGAAAATTGAAATTACTTGTTAACTGTTTAGATGCCCGCAGTATGCAACTTAATTACTTGAAAGTTTAAGCTTTGAAACTTGATTCTTCATTGTTGATAACTAGAAGCTACTTGATTTGATTTGAATGTTTATTTCTGCTGACAATATTAATTGGGTTATAAATGGATGATACTTAAGAGGTGTTTGGATTTGTGTTTAGAAAGTTATTATTGTTTTGGTCAAAAATTACCTAAGCAATTTAATGATCAAATTAGTTAAGTGAGGTAGTGTGCTAGAAAGTGTTGTTGAAAATGTGCTTGCTAAGTTGTTTATGAAAACAGTATTCGGGATACGGCTCAGGATATCGAGCTGTATTATTGATCAAACAATGAGCAGAAAGTAAAGTAAATGACACGAGATGTACGAGGAAAGCCCTTGATCAATCTAGATCGCCGGCATAAAACCTCGGGAGCTGACAATCGCAGGTGCCTTGTTCTTCTATTGCTTCAAATATCAGGATATAGTGCAAGATGTGGTGCGGATCAACTAGGTGTTACAATGAGATTTGAATACAAGTGTTTGTGTGTAGTGGTTGCTGGCAGCTAGAGAGCAAAAGTGTACGGAAGTGTTGGTGAAAAAGTGTGTGCCTTAAACTGATCCGCCACATCTATTTATAGTAAAGATAAACCAACAAACTACCCTAAACTTGCGGGATCCACCGGATATTCCCTCATTGAACATTGTAGACCTGGTCTTTCGGGCTCAACATCTCTTCTTCAACAAATTCGTCCGAGTCTTGAGGAGAAGAAGTCCTTTCGACCGTTGGTAAGTCTTAGTCTTCAACCTGCACGTGGTTAATTAACAAATCTCAGGATATTACCCAAGATGTCAGTAATATCCTCTTCCAGCATCCTGGTCACAAATGAACAAACAAAGGCAGGATATTGGTCAGGATATGTATGCTTAGAAAATGACCCATAACAATTGTCCCCAAATATATTTGTTGGTGTACCAATCCAACGGATGTATTTCGAAAACCTTATCCCATAACTCATGGCATTTAAAATAAAGCGATGGTCATGATCACATCGTAACTTCCAACGCGTTTTTTACTCAATGGAGGTTTACGATGCCCCTATATCTTCTCTCTTCTTGTTTGAAAAGCAGATATCTCCAACAGATCCTTCAGGTAATTTCTTCATTTCAAATTTTCTTCTTGTCAATCTACTTCATTTCACTTGCAATGGATAGCGAGACCTTCATTTAGCAGAATCTCCTTAAAAATCCCGACAAGGAGATCTGCGCTTTTGACAATGCGGACATCGCAGCTTTAAGAGCTTCCGGCGCTTTCCCCGACAGCACAGTCTTCAGGTCATTCGATCGGTCAATCCGATCGGATGTTTCTTCTACCGAATGGATTTGTTTTCCGGCATATCCCTTTTCACTAGGTCTTCGGTACCCTTTTCCTGAATTCATGATGCAATTCTTTCGAACCACTGGCATCTCTTTTGCTCAAACCATGCCCATGGTTTGGAGAGTACTGATTGTACATAACCAAATCAAAAATCTCCACTGCTCCGACCTTTGCATCTAGGATTTGTCTATCGCTTATCGTCTCCGATCCCACGGCTCTAGCCGATTTTTACTTTTTTCGACATCCAGCAAACCCTTGATTCTCAAAGCCACCAAAAACGAAGACGGATGGCAACACAAATTTTTCTTTGTCAAACGAGATTCCATTGCCGAGGGTGCCAACCTTCCGGTGGAGTGGTTAACCACCGGTAGGATCATAAATATCCTCACAGACCATTTAATTGTTATCTTTTATTAATACTCTCCTTTTTGATCTTTATGCAGTGAACTTTAAGGAAGTTGCTCCCCCTAGCGCTGATTCAGAAGAGAGAATCAATACCATTTACCGGTTACCTGCAATAGATAGAACTTTCACCACACACGTCCCGAGTTCCAGCCAATACTCATCATCTGAGATGTCTGGTAAGAATTTCTTTCAGAATAATTAGTCACAATAGTATAGTGATAAGAATAAAAATTAAAACTTTTCCCTTTTATGCAGCACCAGCTAAGATCCCTGAAGTCTTTGACCTTGACGAATTGGACAGCTATTCTGATCAGATCCAGGTCAAGAGAGAGCTTAACCCCAAAACTACAGCTACGTCCAAACCCAGCAGCTCCAAGGCCATCGTCATACCTAAACCTTCACCGGCCACCAAACCCCGGAGTTCAAGTTCCCGCAAAAGGAAAGAACCTGATTCCCCTGTCATTTCTGACACATTTCCTTACGAGAAGCACGGGTTCATTGAAGCTAGCGGGTTTATGACTTCTTTTCTTAATCAAGTCAGTATTCTCATACCATATCCTGCAATTTATATTACTATCAAAGGTTTATTAATATCTATCTTTTTACTTTTGTAGGGTCTCGAGCGTTTGGTTAACTTATATCAAGAATCCTGCAAGCTCAGCAAGACACTCGAATCTAAATTAAAGGAAGCAGAAGTCACGATCTCCGACCAAGGTATGATTGCGGCCGCCAAATCTCGTCATTACGAGGAGAAATATAAAGCTATGACCCAAGAACATCAAGCTGCTCTCAACCAAGCCACTCTTCAAGCCCAGGCCGATCTAGAAGCCGCCCATGTGCAATACGAACGGGATATGGTCAGCTACCGGGAGAGCCTCAAAAGTTCCGTCGTAATTTCTCTCCTTCAAGCCAGGTTGAAGATGGCTCACGAAGCCAAAACACTAGGCTTTGATTGTCCTTCCTGGGATGTTGCTGCTTGGGAGACCAAACTAAAGAACCTTGGCGGCACCTTTTCCAAATCAAATGCCGATGAATCTTCCAAGGCGGCCGAAAAAGCAACCGATGCCGAGAAGGATGCTGGGACGGATTCCAAGACGGATGCCGCCGAAACCACTATGGACCAAGAAGGAGCTATCCCCTAGAACTTATTTCCTTTGAATTTCTCGAACAATTTTATGTTTCTAAGAACAATTTGCATTTCCGTATCTAAACAATTCGATAACCGAAGGTGGATGGGTCCTGGGTTTCAGGATGAAACCTTCGGTTATCAAAGAATAATTTCATCTCTTTATATTTCTAAGTATAAATTTTAGCTTTGCAAAAATTCCATACTGTTATCTTAATATCCTGATCAGTATGCTCAGTAATATACTGTAAACTTTTTATTAGATGGAACTTACAAACATCGCTTCACTTTGTAGAAGGTTTTTGATTAATAACCACTCTTAAATGATCAAAATCCCAAACTATTATTAGTTTCAAACATCCTAATCAAATATTCTGAAAAGACTTTGAGAATATATCAGGATATTTGTCCTTTTTATAAAACATAATGTCACTTAAAAACTTAATCGATGTTTACAAAGGAAAGATCATACCAGAGATAGGATATAAACCTATTATCAAACTTCAATCCCTTTGCCATTCTTCCCATAAAGATGTCCCCTGTGCAAGGTACTTAGGGCATTAGTTCCAAATCCTATCTTTTTAGCTTTTGCACCACCACCTTAATGGGAATGTCCCCTGTGTACAATGCCTTCAAATACATTGTTTAAGCAATTTTTTATGTCCAAGGGCAAAACCCAAAGGTGTACTGGAGATAAATCCCTTGTATCCTGGGGAAAATCCCAAATTTTCATGCGCTACAGGCGGGAGTGTATAAACTCCAAGACTTAGAAAGGTGAAAACCTTTAAACCTTAGAGAGTATGAAAATACCCTTTCGTGAGAGAGGGTGATCAATCCTCATATACCTTTAGGATTCAGGATATAGCCAACAGTGACGAAATTGTCAGCCACTTTTACATGGACTGGTCCCGCCACCTTGAACTATCTCTGAATAACTTGCGCTCCAGGCGGGGTGTTTAAACCCAATTCGGAAGAAAGGTGAATACCTTTAAACCTGTGAAGGGATCAGTATCCCTTAAACGTGAGAGAGGGGGCCAATCCTCTAATCTTTCGAGTTATCCTGAGCACATATCCTGGAGCTACATCCTGAAACATATCTTGCAAAACAATTGTAAACTAAGGTGGGTGTTAGCTTGGCTAACACCCCTCCGATACTTAAGTCAGTATTGGGTTATAAAGAATAAATTAAACCAAACATATTTAAAAAAGGTAGAATTCATACCATCCTGAGTTAGAAATTAAATTCTAAACTCACTTGAAATAGAGCTTGAGGTGTATAGCATTCCAGGACATTGGTAGCATATCCCCCTCCATATTCTTGAGTCTGTACGCTCCTTTTCCTGCTTCTGATTCAACCTCGTATGGTCCTTCCCATTTTGGGGCTAGCTTGCCATCGGCAGGATTAGTAGTATTCTGAAAAGCCTTTCTTAGCACCCAATCTCTAACCTTAAACCTTCTGGTCCTAATGTTCTTGTTATATGCCCTGGATATTCTCTGTTGATATGCTGCCATCCTTAGCCTTGCCGCATCTCTTTTTTCATCTATAGTGTCTAAATCTTGACACAAGGCTTCAGGATTCTGCTCAGGATCACTGAGGGTAGATCTTACAGTGGGCATTGTCATTTCTGTCGGGATTACTGCCTCTGCTCCAAATACTAAGGAAAATGGAGTTTGCCCAGTAGCATTCTTCACAGTTGTCCTGTCAGCCCATAGGACAAATGGTAATTCTTCTGCCCATCTTCCCTTCTTAGCCCCAAGTCTCTTTTTCAAATTGTTGACAATTATCTTGTTTGAGGATTCTGCCTGCCCATTCGCTTGAGGGTGTACTGGAGTGGACGTTATCATTTTGATCCCCCAACTCTTGCAGAAATCAGTGGTCCTCTTACTTATAAACTGGGACCCATTATCACAGATGATTTCAGCTGGTACCCCAAACCTGGTCAGGATATTCCTTTTTATGAAGGATACTACTTCTTAGTCTCTAACTTGAACAAACGCTTCAGCTTCAACCCATTTAGAGAAATAATCCGTCATAGCTAGCATAAAGACTTTTCCTCCCGGGGCCTTTGGTAAATTTCCTACTATATCCATGCCCCATTTCATAAATGGCCAAGGGGAAACAATAGGATATAACGGTTCAGCGGGCTGATGCATTATGTTACTATGTCTTTGACATGCATCACATCTTCGAGCATACTCTGCGGCATCTTTTCTCATTGTTGGCCAATAATATCCTGTCCTTAATACTTTCGAAAATAATGACCTGCCCCCAGTATGGTTACCACAATCCCCTTCATGTATATCCCGAAGTACTTCTTTGGCTTCAGTATCCTCCAAGCATCTCAAGTATGGTCCTGCAAGAGATTTCTTATATAAAATATTATTTATAATAGTGAATCGTGATACCTTCATCCTAAATGCCTTAGGATTTTCATCTTCGGGGATATGTCCTTCCTTGAGATATCTCATAATTGGAGTTATCCAGGATTTAGGATCCTCTTCAGGATACACCACTCCAGGATTTTGAATACTTGCTACTTCCTTATGCTGAGGATCCGTTGCAGGATACAGGATATGTAATATCGGTATCGGGGTCCCTTCTGGTATCCTGATTGATGATCCCAAGTTTGCCAATGCGTCTGCTTCGGCGTTATCCTCTCTTGGTACCTGTTCAAGTGTAAAAATATCAAAATATCCTGCTAATTTTTTAAGAATACCGAGGTATTCAATTAGTTTCTCACCCTTGACTGCATAGGATCCATTAAAATGATTAGTAATTAACAAGGAATCAACATATACATGCAAATTCTTGATATTCATATTCTTAGCCAATTCTAATCCTGCAATTAAAGCTTCATATTCTGCCTCATTGTTAGTAGCAGGGAATTCACATCTGAAAGCCTGGGGTATTATGTCCCCCTGTGGCGGTTTTAGTAGTATTCCTAAACCTACACCCCTTACATTAGATGCACCATCAGTGTATAATGTCCAGGATTCTAAGTTCTCTCCTAGTTGTTGCACTTCTAGGTCTACTTCATTTTGAATATCACTACTGAAATCAGCCACAAAGTCTGCTAGAGCCTGAGACTTTATTGCATTTCTAGGTTCATATATTAAATCATAGGCACTTAATTTTACCGACCACTTAGCCATTCTACCTGACATCTCCGGTTTCCTAAGCACATTCTTAACAGGATAATTAGTTTTAACATGAATCCTATGTGTTTCAAAATAATGTCTAAGCTTTGTTGATGCCATTACTAGAGCCAATATTAGTTTTTCTAGGTGAGAATATCTAGTTTCAGCATTTAACAAACTTTTGCTAACATAATAAACAGGATACTGCTGACCTTCATGATCCTTTACGAGTACTGCACTTACTGCATTCCCTGATACTGCAAGATACAGGGATAATGGTTCGCCATCTTCAGGTTTCATCAATAGAGGCGCGGTTGAGAGATACTGCTTCAAATCCTGTAGGGCTGCTTCATGCTTCTCGCCCCATTCAAATTTCTTATTCTTTTTCAGGATATCATAGAATTCTTTACACTTTTCCGAGGATCTTGAAATAAACCTATTCAAGGCTGCCACTCGTCCCGTTAGCCGCTGAACATCCTTCATATTCGAGGGTGACTTTATATTCAAGATAGCTTTAATCTGCTCCGGGCTCGCCTCTATCCCTCTTTTTGTCACTGTTTTGGTCAAAAATCACACAAGGATAATGCAACCAAACTTTATGTAAATGGGGTATGATGCTTGGTTTGTAGAAAAAGTAAAGGATCACTTTTACTATGAAATATGCAAAGACACAATGATTTATACGAGGAAAAAGCCCTTGATCAATGTATGATCTCCGGCGTAAAAAACCTCGGGTGATGGCAACTACCGATCACCAAACTTCAATATAAGAAAAATGGTTACAACTTCGGATGATAATGAGCTGAGTACAAGGATCACTATAGTTTTGAGTGTCTAAGCGTGTGAGAATTGTGTTGTGTGTTCTTCCGAATGAGGAAGAGTGTTATATATACAAGTGTAGGTGACCTATTTTAGGTAAAAAGACTAATAATCAGCTCATTACCCCTTTAGAAATAAAAGTAAATCTAGCCTAAATTATCGCCCTTAAATCATGCCAAGTTTCCATATCCTTCACAACGTCCATCTCCGATTAAGCACATGCCATAGTTGTGAAGACGTGTCCTTTAATTGTGATGCTAAGAGCGGATCCTGCTAGTCATTCCTGCAAAACAACATTAAATTCAACGAAAGCAACTGTTAGCATGGGGATCCTATGATGGTCCGTGATCCTGATCCTGGGAGTCTGCTGAGGATCACTATCTGCCAAAGAAACAAGGATCACTGGTTAGGATCACATGTGAGGATCATGTATTGTAAAAATCCAGCCCTAACAATTGCCCCCAAAATATAAGGAGTTTATTGTAAATTAACGAGTTGTATTTTGTTTTGATCTTATCTCCAACGGGCAACTCCGAATAACTAGCCGTTACAACCGGACTAGCCGTTGCGATCATTACGTCACTGAAGTGACATCCCTGCACATCATGATTATAAATAGGAGATAGGGTTGGGATCGATCCTCATTTAAATTCAAGATATCTTCCCTTTATAATCTCCATCGAAGGTTGATCAAGTATTCCCTTCCCTTATCTTCTCTTTCTTTCTTCTATTACTCTGTTTTCTACTCCCCTGTTTCTATTCTCCCGCAAGGATGTTGCTCCGAAATTCTCCTCATAAGGATCACAAGAAGAGTAGTCCCCTAAAAAGCCAAGGGATCATCAAGGACTCTCCTACTGAGAGATGCTGTTATACCGATGCTCTCATTGATAGGATCCGTCACTGTTTTCCGGCGGATACCGTCTTTAAATCTTTTTCTCCTATCGCCCTAAGTGATTTTATCTCCGACACCTGGGTGGCTTTTCCTGCAACTCCGTTCTCCATAGGATATTCGTATCCTTTTCCAGCCTTCACCCAATCTTTCTTTTCCTTAACCGGCATCTCTTATATCCAAGCTATGCCGATGATCTGGAGGGTTCTGTATACCTTCGAGAGGATCATCGAGCAGAAAGGGATTGACCTAGGGATGGTGGAGTTGGCCGAGCTTTATGATCTTACCTCGTTTGGCTCTTATCGATATTTGTTAAAACGGAAAGCTGGGGAGGATCACCCTGTTTTTAAGGTCACAAAAAATGATACAAATTGGAAGCGACGCTTCTTCTTTGTCAGAAGGGATACCATCCCTTATGGGAAGGATCTGCCCAAGGAGTGGGCCACTCATGGTAGGATAGAGGATCCTCGAAGGATCACTATCAGACTTGTCTCTTATGATGAGGATCACTAATGTCCTTTTTATCTTTTGTGCAGCTATATCCATTGCTCATCTTAAGTTAACCCCTGCCGCAAGAGAAAGAGTTTTAGCCTTTAAAAAGCTTGATCCTGAGGTTAGAAGTTTCCAAGTCACCGTCCAGGATTCACAAGAATATCCTCCGCATCTGCCACTATGTCAAGTAAGTATCCTTGTAAAAAGTAAGTTATATGTGAGATTGTTTGATCAATAAGGGAACTTATCTTGTTTTTTGATTGTGTAGGCGCTGGAAAGTCTGCCAAATCTGCCAAGTCTGCCTCCAAGTTTGGGATAGATGATCTCGCCAACGTCAAGTCTTCGAGGAGGAAGACTTCTGCTGCCAGTCCCTCCGCTTCAGCCCCTAAAGCACCCATTAGGGGTAAGGGAAAGAAGAGGAAGACTTCTGAAGATCTCCATGGATTTCCTCTGCTTCGCCAACAGTTTCTCGACTATGTTAATGAGGTAAGGATCACTGCCCCTGTTGGTTATCCTTCTTGAATATCCTGCTTGCATATCCTGCTTTTTTGTGGATCACCTGATCCTGAATCTACCTTATTTCTCTTTTGCAGAAACTTGCTGAGATTGAGACCTATCTTGGACATGTCGAGGATCAGGAAAGCCAAATCGCTGACCTCCAACAAATGGGCGTGTTGAAGGATCTCAAGATTGCAGATCTTGAGAAGGAACTCCGGGCTACAAAGGATGAGGCTGCTCAAAGGCTGATTGACATGGATGGCGAGAAGCAGGAGATTACCCAGGATGCCAAGGTTTCTGCAGCAATTGCTATGTACAAGATACAACTACAGATGGCTGCGGAGGCTCAGGATCCTGCCTTTGACAAAAGCACATGGGATGTTGAGGGTTGGAAGGCAAGACTGGCGGAACTGGAGGACGAGGATGAAGCTGAGGATATCCCAATGCTGGAGGGTGGTGATGCTGACAAGGATCAGGGCGGAGAAGCTGGTGGTGATGGAGCAGCAAAGGTGTAAGCTGCATGATTGGGCGATGATGGATATTTGTGACTAGGCCGGAGCCCAATTTTTTAAGCTTGGTAGTGGTTTGTGGTTGTGGTATTTGAAACAACTGATGGTCTGTAATCTTTGAACAATAGTTTTTAGGGTTAAGGATCCTGGATCCTTTGGACAATAGGTAGGATCGCAAAAGGTGGAGGGATCCTCTGTTTGGGGGATGAAGCCTTTGTGATCCTGCCGCCTTTAATTTCCTGCACCTGCTAAGACCGCATAGACAATGGACACCCTTTGCCAACCCATGTGGACGGGCCACGTTTTGCTGGTAGAAATGTGGGTTGGCAATTTTGACAACTTTTTGAAAGGGTTAATCCTTTCGTTAATAAATAAAATCTTAAACTTTTGTCGCTTATCTTGTGTTATTATCCTTTTTTAATTTCAATTGTTTTGACACATGTTTGTTTGAGTAAGAAAAGTTGAGCAAATTATGTTTAAGAAATTTAGGATATGATCCTGGATCAAATATCCTATAATCGAAAATTTTCAAGGTAGTTTATTTTAAGGATCATAGGTTCAGTTGTCAAAGTGCAAGGGTTGTTTAGTATAATCAAAATAGTCAAGGATCATACCTGAGGATCCAAGTTAGGATCCTAACCTTTGATCAAGATAACCATAAGTGAAATTTTAACGGATAACAAGGATTAAGGATCATTATTCGTTTAGCTTTGAGAACCTGAAAAATGGAACATAACTTGGGACTAAGCCAATGTAAAAGATAAATTAGTAGCTGGGGACATGCCCAAAGGATAACGGAGGATGATCCCAAAGGATCACTGGGGACAAGCCCAAAGGATAACTGGGGACGAGCCCAAAGGATCGTACGTAAACTGGAGTATGGCCCTTACTGGCGACTATCCAAACTTAGTGACATGAAAATGTCAAAACCTTAGCCAACGTGAAAACGTTAGAAACCTTATGAACGGATGTATGGTACGTCTACCATTATACGTAGGATCCTGGGTATAGCCAGTACGATGAGGTTGTCAGCCCCGGAAGTGGGTACTGGTCCCAAAGATGTGAACTATATCAGGATCATCGTGCGCTGCTGGCGGAAACTGGGGATAATCCCAAGGATGACTGGGGACAAGCCCAAAGATCTGCGTTGCTTTTGAAGATCTTTGACGATATGCTGTAGATACCTGAACTATCATAACTCAAATGGTTCGTGAGAAGAGGATGAAGGATACAGGATCCTTATCCTTTGGTAAAAAGTAAGGAAATGTAATAGTTTTAAGATAAGGACATTACCAGAGTAAGGGTCACTGACATCACCGGGATCCTCTGAGGATACTTCAATGTAAGGATCACGTGCTTGAAGGATCACGTTCACATAAAGTATCTCTTTAAGTGAACAGCATTCCAGGCTCTTGGTAATAAGTTTCCTTCCATGGTTAGCAATCTGTATGCCCCCTTTCCTGCTTCAGCCTCAATCAAGTAAGGGCCTTCCCACTTTGGTGCTAACTTTCCGTCAGCAGGATTAATAGTGTTTTGGAATGTTTTTCTCAACACCATATCTCCGACTTGGAACTTCCTTATCCTAACATTTTTGTTGTAAGCACCAGCCATTCTTTGTTGGTAGCTTGCCATCCTTATCCTAGCCAGGTCCCTGATTTCCTCAATAGTATCCAAATCCTGAGCCAGGATTGTAGCATTCTCTTCAGGATCACGAGCACTTGTTCTAGCGGTTGGGATCACCATCTCTGTTGGGATCACTGCTTCTGCCCCAAATACTAAAGAAAAAGGTGTTTGACCAGTGGCATTCTTGGGAGTTGTCCTGTCAGCCCATAGCACATAAGGTAACTCCTCTGCCCATTTTCCCTTCTTGGATCCTAGCCTCTTCTTCAGATTGTTGATGATGATCTTGTTGGATGATTCTGCTTGGCCATTGGCCTGTGGATGAACTGGTGTTGATGTTATCATCTTGATTCCCCAACTGTCACAAAAGTTAGTAGTTCTGCTTCCAATGAATTGGGAACCATTATCACATACAATTTCAGAAGGAATGCCAAATCTAGTTATAATGTTTCTTTTGATAAAGGATATAACTTCTTTTTCTCTGACTTGAGCAAAAGCTTCAGCTTCAATCCACTTAGAGAAGTAGTCAGTCATGGCAAGCATAAATACTTTTCCACCAGGTGCTTTAGGGAGCTTGCCAACTATATCCATCCCCCATCTCATGAATGGCCAAGAGGATGGTATGGGGTGTAGCAATTCAGCTGGTTGATGAAGGATATTGCTGTGTCTTTGACAAGGATCACATTTCCTAGCATATTCTACAGCATCCCTTTTCATGGTTGGCCAGTAGTATCCTGTTCTAAGGATCCTTGAGAATAATGCCCTGCCCCCAGTGTGATTTCCACAATCTCCTTCATGGAAGTCTCTCAACACTTCTTCAATTTCAGGATCCTCAATACATCTTAAATATGGTCCTGCAAGGGATCGTTTATATAGCACATTATTTAAGATTGTAAATTGAGATACCTTAATCCTGAAAGCTCTAGGATTTTCTCCCATCGGAATCTCCCCGTGTTGCAAGTATTTCATGATTGGTGAGTCCCATGATCCTGCATAAGATTGAGCTTCTTCACTAGGGATTACTGCAGTATCCTCTTCTATTTCCATGGCCACTTGATTTTCAATAGCAGGAGCCAGGATATGGATGATAGGTGTTTTGGTCAAAAATCACACAAGGATAATGTAACCAAACTTTATGAAAACGGGGTATGATGCTTGGTTAATTATGAAAGTAAAGGATCACTTCTGTGATAAAGATGCAAAGACACAATGATTTATACGAGGAAAAAGCCCTTGATCAATGAATGATCTCCGGCATAAAAAACCTCGGGTGATGGCAACTACCGATCACCAACTTCAATATAACAAAAATATGATTACAACTTTGGATGATAATGAGCTGAGTACAAGGATCACTATTGCTTTTGGTGTCTAAGTGTGTGAGAGTTGCGTTGTATGTCGTGTGTGTTCTTCCGAATGAGGAAGAGTGGTATTTATATGTGTGTAGGTGACCTATTTTAGGTAGTTAAACTAATATTCAGCTCATTACCCCTTTAGAAATGAGATACAATCTAGCCTAAATAGCCGCCCATAAATCAAGCCATGTTTCCATATCCTGTGCAACGTCTATCTCTGATTTAGCTCTTGCCATAATTGTGAAGACGCGTCCCTGGATCATGACGCCTAGAGCGTATTCTGCTAGATGTTCCTGCAAAACAATATTGTATTAAGTCGAAGTGGCCGTTAGTATGAGGATCACCATAATGTCCCATGATCCTGATCCTGAAGTCCTGCTGAGGATCACTGTCTGCCAAAGAAACAAGGATCACTGGTTAGGATCATGTGTAAGGATCACCTATAATAAAAATCCAGCCCTAACAATTGCCCCCAAAATATAAGGAGTTGATTGTAAATTAACGAGTTGTATTTTGTTTTGATCTTATCTCCAACGGGCAACTCCGAGTAACTAGCCGTTAATATTGAACTAGCCGTTACGATCATTACGTCATGGATGTGACAATCCCTGCAAATCATGATTATAAATAGGAGATAGGGTGAGGATCAGTTTGTATTTAAATTCAAGATACACTCCCTTTATATTCTGCACCGAAGATTGATCAGGTATCTTTCTCTCTTTCTTTTCTCTTTGCTCTGTTTTCTGCTTCTACTCTGTTTCTGTTCCGTCACAAACATGTTGCTCCGGAATTCTCCACACAAGGATTCCAAGAAGGATAGTCCCCTGAAAAGCCAAGGGATCATTAAGGATTCTCCTACGGAGAGGTGTTGTTTCACTGATGTTCACATAGACAGAATTCGTCATTGTTTCCCGGCGAATGCTGTTTTCAAATCCTTCACACCTACCGCTCTGAGTGACTCTGTTTCGAATACCTGGGTGGCTTTTCCTGCTACTCCATTCACCATAGGGTATTCATATCCTTTCCCATCGTTCACCCAATCTTTCTTTTCCTTAACCGGCATCTCATATATCCAGGCTATGCCGATGATCTGGAGGGTTCTGTATACCTTTGAGAGGATCATCGAGCAGGAAGGGATTGATCTGGGGATGGCGGAGTTAGCTGAGTTTTATGATCTCACCACATTCGGTTCTCACCGGTATTTGTTGAAACGGAAAGCCGGGGAGGATCATCCTGTCTTCAAGGTCACTAAGAACGATACAAACTGGAAGCGTCGCTTTTTCTTTGTTAGGAGGGATTCCATCCCAGATGGGAAGGATCTGCCCAAGGAATGGGCCATTCATGGTAGGATAGAGGATCCTCGAAGGATCACTATCAGCCCTGTCTGGTATAATGAGGATCACTAATATCTCTTTTTATCTTTTGTGCAGCTATATCCATTGCTCATTTGAAATTAAGCCCTGCTGCAAAAGAGAGAGTCCTAGCTTTTAAAAAGCTTGATCCTGAAGTTAGAAGCTTCCAAGTCACTATCCAAGATTCTCAAGAGATATCCTCTGCATCTGCCACAATGTCAAGTAAGTATCCTCATAGAAAGTAAGTTTTATGTAAGAGTATTTAATTTAACAAGGGAACTTATCTTGTTTCTGAATTGTGTAGGTGCTGGAAAATCTGCCAGGTCTGTTAAATCTGCCTCCAAATTTGGGATAAGTGATCTTGCCAATGTCACGTCTTCAAAGAAGAAGGCTCCTGCTGCCAGTCCTTCAGCATCAGCTCCTAAAGCGCCTATCCGAGGCAAAGGGAAGAAGAGGAAGGCTTAAGATGATCTCCAGGGATTTCCCCTCCTCCGTCAGCAATTCCTCGACTACGTGAATGAGGTAGGGATCACTGCCCCTGTTGGTTACCCGTCTCGCATATCCTGTTTGTGTATCCTGCTTTCTTTGAGGATCATCTGATCCTAAGCTTATCTTTTTTCTCCTGTTGCAGAAACTTGCCGAGATTGAGACCTATCTTGGCCATGTTGAGGACCAGGAGAGCCAAATTGCCGACCTCCAGCAAATGGGTGTGTTAAAGGATCTCAAGATAGGAGATCTTGAGAAGGAACTCCGGGTCATGAAGGCTGAGGCTGCTCAGAGGTTGATCGATATGGATAACGAGAAGCAGGAGATCACCCAAGATGCTAAGGTCTCCGCGGCAATTGCTATGTATAAGATACAACTTCAGATGGCCGAGGAGGCTCAGGATCCTACCTTTGACAAAAGCTCGTGGGATGTTGAAGGTTGGAAGGCAAGGCTGGCAGACCTGGAGGACGAGGATGAGGCTGAGGATATCCCAATGCTGGAGGGAGGTGATGCTGACAAGGATCAAGGTGGAGCAGCCGGTGGTGATGGAGCAGCAAAGGAGTAGGCTGCATGATTGGGCGATGATGGATATTGTTGACTAGGCCGGAGCCCAATTTTTTTAGGTTTGGTATTGGTTTTTGTGGTTGTTGATGGTTTGAGACAATTATGGTTTGTAATCTTCGAACAATAGTTTTTAGGGTTAAGGATCCTGGATCCTTTGAACAATGGGTAGGATTGCAAAAGGTGGAGGGATCCTCTGTTTGGGGGATGAAACCTTTGTGATCCTGCCGCTTTTTAATTTCCTGCATAATGCTAAGACCGCATAGACAATGGACACCCTTTGCCAACCCATGTGGACGGGCCACGTTTTGCTGGTAGAAATGTGGGTTGGCAATTTTGACAACTTTTTGAAAGGGTTAATGATCCTTTTATTTAATAATATAACTTAACTTTTCTGGCTTATCTCGTGTTGTTATCCTTATCTTCTTGTTTCTCAGTTGTTTTTGTAGTATATTTTAAAGTAGCAAGAGTTGAAAATATGTTATCCAAATTTAGGATATGGTCCTAGATCAAATATCCTGATATTGAAAGTTTTCAAAGTACTTTAGTTCAAGGATCATAGGTTTGGTTGTCAAAGTATAAGGGTCGGTTAGGATAATGAATATAATCAAAGTAGTCAAGGATCATACCTGAGGACCCAAGTTAGGATCCTTACCTTCAATCAAGACAATCATAGATAAGACTTTGATAGTTAATAAGGATTAAGGATCCTTATGTGTTTTACCTTTGACAAACCTGAAAAACGAAGCACAACTTGGGACTAAGCCAATGTAAGAAGTAAATTAGTAACTGGGGTTATGCCCAAAGGATAACTGAGAATGATCCCAGAGGATCACTGGGGACAAGCCCATAGGATATCTGGGGACAAGCCCAAAGGATAACTGGGGACAAGCCCAAAGGATCGTATGTAAACTGGAGTATGGCCCTTTCTGGCGACTATCCAAACTTAGTGACATGAAAATGTCAAAACCTTAGCTAACGTGAAAACGTTAGAAACCTTAGGAACGGATGTATGGTACGTCTACCATTATACGTAGGATCCTAAATATAGCCAGTGCGATGAGGTTGTCAGCCCCGAAAGTGGGTACTGGTCCCAAAGACGTGAACTATACCAGGATCATCGTGCGCTGCTGGCGGAAACTGGGGATAATCCCAAGGATAACTGGGGTTGGACCCAAGGATCTGTGGTGCTTTTGGAGATCTTTGACGATTTGCTGAAGATACCTGAACTACCATAACTCAAATGGTTTGTGAGTAGAGGATGAAGGATACATGATCCTTATCCTTAGGTAAAAAGTAAGAAAATGCAATAGTTTTAGGATAAGCATATTACCAGAGTAATGATCACTGATATCTCCGGGATCCTTCAAGGATACTTCAATGTAAGGATCACATGCATGAAGGATCATGTTCACATGAAGTATTTCTTTAAGTGAACAGCATTCCAGGCTCTTGGTAACAAGTTTCCTTCCATGGTTAGCAACCTGTATGCCCCCTTTCCTGCTTCAGCTTCAATCAAGTAGGGACCTTCCCATTTTGGTGCTAGCTTCCCGTCAGCAGGATTGATAGTATTTTGAAATGCTTTTCTCAACACCATATCTCCGACTTGGAACTTCCTTATCCTGACATTTTTGTTGTAGGTACCAGCCATTCTTTGTTGGTAGCTTGCCATCCTTATTCTAGCTAGATCCCTGATTTCCTCAATAGTATCCAAATCCTGAGCTAGGATTGCAGCATTTTCTTCAGGATCACGAGCAATTGTTCTAGCAGTTGGGATCACCATCTCTGTTGGGATCACTGCTTCTGCCCCAAATACTAAAGAGAAAGGTGTTTGACCAGTGGCATTCTTGGGAGTTGTCCTATCAGCCCATAGCACATAAGGTAACTCCTCTGCCCATTTTCTTTCTTGGATCCTAGCTTCTTCTTCAGATTGTTGATGATGATCTTGTTGGATGATTCTGCTTGACCATTGGCTTGTGGATGAACTGGTGTTGATGTTATCATCTTGATTCCCCAACTGTCACAAAAGTTAGTGGTTCTGCTTCCAATGAATTGGGAGCCATTATCACATACAATTTCAGAGGGAATGCCAAATCTAGTTATAATGTTTCTTTTAATGAAGGATATGACTTCCTTTTCTCTGACTTGAGCGAAGGCTTCAGCTTCTATCCACTTGGAAAAATAGTCAGTCATGGCAAGCATAAATACTTTTCCACCAGGTGCTTTAGGGAGCTTGCCAACTATATCCATTCCCCATCTCATGAATGGCCAAGAGGATGGTATTGGGTGTAAAAATTCAGCTGGCTGATGGAGGATATTGCTATGCCTTTGGCAAGGATCACATTTCTTAGCATACTCTACAGCATCCCTTTTCATGGTTGGCCAGTAGTATCCTGTTCTAAGGATCCTTGAGAATAATGCCCTGCCCCCAGTGTGGTTTCCACAATCTCCTTCATGGAAGTCCCTCAACACTTCTTCAATTTCAGGATCCTCAATACATCTTAAATATGGTCCTGCAAGGGATCGTTTATATAGCACATTATTCAAGATTGTAAATTGAGATACCTTGATCCTGAAAGCTCTAGGATTTTCTCCCATTGGAATCTCTCCGTTTTGCAAGTATTTCATAATTGGTGGGATCCATGATCCTGAATAAGATTGAGCTTCTTCACTAGGGATTACTGCAGTATCCTCTTCTATTTCCATGGCCACTTGATTTTCAATAGCAGGAGCCAGGATATGGATGATAGGGATACTTATGTCTTCTGGAATTTTTAAGGATGATCCTAGGTTGGCCAATGCATCAGCTTCCGTGTTATCCTCCCTTGGTACCTGTGTTAAGCTAAAAGAAACAAAAGAGAGTGCCAATTCTTTGACTATCTCTAAATATTTGGTTAGTTTTTCACCTTTAACAGCATAGGATCCATTAAAGTGATTGGTGATCAATAATGAGTCTACATATACTTCGAGATATTTTACCCCCATATCCTTAGCAATTTGCAAGCCAGCAATTAAGGCTTCATATTCAGCCTCATTGTTAGTTGCTTGGAACTCACAGGCTATGGAGTGGGGTATTATGTCCCCCTGTGGCGATTTTAGTAGTATCCCGAGCCCTGTGCCCTTGACATTTGAGGATCCATCAGTGTGTAGTATCCAGGGATCCTTGGTCTCATCCAGCTGTTGGACCTCCAATTCTGCTTCTTTTTGTAGATCACTACTGAAATCAGCCACAAAGTCAGCTAGTGCTTGGGATTTAATGGCTGTTCTTGGTTCATATCTTATATCATGGGCACTAAGCTTCACTGCCCACTTAGCCATCCTCCCTGACATCTCCGGTTTCCTGAGGACATTCTTAATTGGAAAATTAGTTTTAACAACAACAGTATGGGTTTCAAAATAATGCCTTAACTTAGTGGATGCCATGATTAATGCAAGAATAAGTTTTTCGAGGTGTGAGTACCTGGATTCGGCATCAAGTAGACTTTTACTTACATAGTAGATAGGATATTGTGTACCTTCATGATCCTTGACAAGGACAACACTTACAGCGGTTGAGGATACCGCCAGGTATAAGGATAACACATCTCCTTTTTCCGGTTTTGCTAATGCTGGTGCTGAGGACATATATTCTTTAAGGGCTTGTAAAGCGTTCTCATGCTTCTCAGTCCATTCAAACTTCTTATTCTTCCTTAGGATATCGTAGAATTCTTTGCATTTTTCTGAGGATTTCGATATAAACCTGTTCCCTTGCCTCCAAGGTATCCCTTGGAGGATACTGTAATTGCTATTGCTCCCTTGGCTTCGAGGTTGGCTTCATAGATGAGGTATAACAATCCTTAGCCTCCTGCTGATCACTGTCGATCTTGATTATTCCCCATGGGCTAGGGAGCTTCACACATTGATGGTAGGTAGATGGGACTGCTTTCATATCATGTATCCAAGGCCTGCCAAGGATAACGTTGCAACAAGATAAACAGTCAATAACACAAAATTTTTGGTAATTATGTAATCCTTCCACGTAGATTGGGAGTTTGATGTCCCCCAGAGTTTTCTTCGTTTCCCCACTGAATCCTACAAGCACGGAGGATCTTGGTGTGATGTCCGATTCTGGGATTCCCATCTTCTTCAGGACATCAAGCTGGATAATGTTCACTGAGCTCCCTCCATCAATAAGGATCCTGCGGACAAAATGGTTAGAGATAAAGAGAGTGATAACTAAATTATCATGGTGAGGATCCTGAATGTTGATGCGATCATCCTCATCAAATGTTATCATCTTCCCTTCTGAGACACTTGATGTTCTAATAGGCCTTTCTCCATTATCCATTTTTGATTCTTTTGCATGTCTTTTGGCCGCCGAGAAGGATGTACCACAGATGTCTGATCCTCCGGATATAAAGTTGATCACTTGTGCATTTGCCGGAGGTGCTGGAGCTTTTTCGGGGATCCTTTCAGGATCCTGGGTCCTTTGCTTTTTTCTCCCCAATAATTCTTTTAAATGCCCCTTGCTTAGCAGGTATCCAATTTCTTTTCTTAAGGCTATGCAATCTTCAGTTAGATGCCCGAAATCCTCATGGTATGCACACCATTTTGACTTGTCTTTAGTCCCGGATGGTTTATCATTCTTCCTGGGCCATCTAGCTTTTTCACCTAGATTCTGCATTGCAAGGATCAGTTCATGATTATCAACGGAGAAACAATATTCTGAGATTGGAGGATAATCTTCATCATCCTCTTCTTGGTCAACAGCATGCACATTCTTGTTCTCATTTCTATGGTAGGATTTGAATTTGTTGTTCTTGAAGGAGGATCCTTGCTTCTCCTGTTTTGAGGATCCTACTTGTCTCTCCTGGATCCTCTTGTCATCCTCCAGCCGGATGAACCTGAGTGCTCGAGTTCTTACTTCATCTAGATTCCTGCATGGTGTCATAACAAGATCATCATAGAATAATGAATCCTTAAGCAGTCCCATTTTGAAGGCTTCAACAGCCGTAGCCATATCCAAGTTGGGAATGTCCAAGGATTCTTTGCTAAATTTAGTTATATAATCCCTTAATGATTCATTATGATTTTGAGTTATCCTGTACAAATCACTAGTTAATTTTTCAAATTTTCTACTACAAGAGAATTGGTTATTGAATACATTAACTAAATTGGCAAATGAAGTAATAGAGTAAGGGGGAAGACTTAGCAGCCACTTAAGAGCTGATCCAGTAAGAGTGGATCCAAATCCTTTACATAGGCATGCTTCCTTCAACTTTTCTGGGATAGGATTGATTTCCATCCTCTCCCTGTATTGTGCTATATGCTCCTCTGGATCCGTTGTGCCATCATACAGCTTCATGGTAGGGACATGGAATCTTTTGGGTACCTCTGCATCACAAATTGGTGGTGCAAAGCGAGATACCTTGTGGCTTCCATCTGCAATCTCTGGGATAGGTTTGACTATCCCTGGAACACTTGAGATCATTTCTTTTAGCTTCTGCAACTCCCTGGCCATAGCATGATTGGTACCTGTATCCTGCATGAATCCATGGTTAGTGGTAGGATAATTTTTTAAAGTGTTACCTCCCATTGGGTTCAAGTTAGGGAATCCATATTGCTGGGATTCTGGAACAACGGAGGGACCAGTGGAAGCAATGGTCTGCATTGGAATGAAGTCTCCTTGATGGACATCTAGACTTCCTGTTTGCAAACTTTTTAGGGATCCTGGCATCTGGAAGGATCCTGGTGTCTGGGATGATCCTGGAACAAAGGAGGATCCTTGAACCTGGGATGATCCTGGAACAAAGGAGGATCCTTGAACCTGGGATGATCCTGGAACAAAGTAGGATCCTTGAAACTGCTGTGCCCCCGGATAGGTTCCTGAATTCATGAAGGATCCCATGTACTGAGGATAGGATCCTACTGGCTGAAAATGTGAGCCTGATGTCTGAGTCATTGCTGCCGACTTGAGATGTGATCCTCTTGACTCCCCTATGATTTGCACGTCCGGGATCCCTGATGGCTGGGAAGTGATCATTGGAGTATCGAAGCTCAAGGATTTGGGCATCAGTGGAGAATGATCCTCTGCCGTTTTCTTCTGTCTTTTGAGATCTCCAATTTCCCTGAGGATCCTTTCATTAGTTTCATCCTGCCGCTGCATACGATCCTTCATCTGCAAAATTAAAGCAAACACATCACTAGTACTGGGAATAGAAGAATTCATAGCAGAAGAAGATAGAGGTTTAGAGAAAGTGGGAGTTGATCTCTTCTCAGTATTTTTCTGAGATCCCGCCGGTGGAGGAGGCAAAGTGGTTTGTGATGAGGTGACTGCAGACATCGCCGTGGACGTGTTCTTCAATGATGAAGCCATGTAACTCTTTGAAATGATTTCGAACAAAAGATTTTCTTATGAATGAAGCACCAATTGCCCCACGGTGGGCGCCAAACTGTTTTGGTCAAAAATCACACAAGGATAATGTAACCAAACTTTATGAAAACGGGGTATGATGCTTGGTTAATTATGAAAGTAAAGGATCACTTCTGTGATAAAGATGCAAAGACACAATGATTTATACGAGGAAAAAGCCCTTGATCAATGAATGATCTCCGGCATAAAAAACCTCGGGTGATGCCAACTACCGATCACCAACTTCAATATAACAAAAATATGATTACAACTTTGGATGATAATGAGCTGAGTACAAGGATCACTATTGCTTTTGGTGTCTAAGTGTGTGAGAGTTGCGTTGTATGTCGTGTGTGTTCTTCCGAATGAGGAAGAGTGGTATTTATATGTGTGTAGGTGACCTATTTTAGGTAGTTAAACTAATATTCAGCTCATTACCCCTTTAGAAATGAGATACAATCTAGCCTAAATAGCCGCCCATAAATCAAGCCATGTTTCCATATCCTGTGCAACGTCTATCTCTGATTTAGCTCTTGCCATAATTGTGAAGACGCGTCCCTGGATCATGACGCCTAGAGCGTATTCTGCTAGATGTTCCTGCAAAACAATATTGTATTAAGTCGAAGTGGCCGTTAGTATGAGGATCACCATAATGTCCCATGATCCTGATCCTGAAGTCCTGCTGAGGATCACTGTCTGCCAAAGAAACAAGGATCACTGGTTAGGATCATGTGTAAGGATCACCTATAATAAAAATCCAGCCCTAACAATAGGGATACTTATGTCTTCTGGAACTTTTTAGGATGATCCTAAGTTGGCCAATGCATCAGCTTCCGTGTTATCCTCCCTTGGTACCTGTGTTAAGCTGAAAGAGACAAAAGAGAGTGCCAATTCCTTGACTATCTCTAAATATTTGGTTAGTTTTTCACCTTTAACAGCATAGGATCCATTAAAGTGATTGGTGATCAATAATGAGTCTACATATACTTTAAGATACTTTACCCCCATATCCTTAGCAATTTGCAAGCCAGCAATTAAGGCTTCATATTCAGCCTCATTGTTAGTTGCTTGGAACTCACAGGCTATGGAGTGGGGTATTATGTCCCCTGTGGCGATTTTAGTAGTATCCCGAGCCCTGTGCCCTTGACATTTGAGGATCCATCAGTGTGTAGTATCCAGGGATCCTTGGTCTCATCCAGCTGTTGGACCTCCAATTCTGCTTCTTTTTGTAGATCACTACTGAAATCAGCCACAAAGTCAGCTAGTGCTTGGGATTTAATGGCTGTTCTTGGCTCATATCTTATATCATGGGCACTAAGCTTTACTGCCCACTTAGCCATTCTTCCTGACATCTCTGGTTTCCTGAGGACATTCTTAATTGGAAAGTTAGTTCTAACAACAATAGTATGGGTTTCAAAATAATGCCTTAGCTTAGTTGATGCCATGATTAATGCAAGAATAAGTTTTTCGAGGTGTGAGTACCTGGATTCGGCATCAAGTAAACTCTTACTTACATAGTAGATAGGATATTGTGTACCTTCGTGATCCTTAACAAGGACAACACTTACAGCGGTTGAGGATACCGCCAAATATAAGGATAACACATCTCCTTTTTCGGGCTTTGATAATGCTGGTGCTGAGGACATATATTCTTTAAGGGCTTGTAAAGCATTCTCATGTTTCTCAGTCCATTCAAACTTCTTGTTCTTCCTTAGGATATCGTAAAATTCTTTACATTTTTCTGAGGATTTTGATATGAACCTGTTCAGAGCTGCTATCCTGCCTGTTAGCCTTTGCACATCCTTAGCATTGGCAGGGGACTTGATGTTTACTAGTGCTTTAATTTGCTCCGGACTTGCCTCAATGCCCCTCTGAGTTACCATATATCCTAGGAATTTTCCTGCCTTAACACCAAAGTGGCACTTTGAAGGATTAAGCTTCATGTTATAATTATCAAGGATATCAAATGCTTCCTCCAAATCCCTTAGGTGATCCTCAGCTTTCTTTGATTTGACTACCATATCATCTATGTATACTTCCATAGTTTGTCCAATTTGATCTTTGAACATCATATTCACCAGCCTTTGATATGTTGCACCTGCATTTCTTAATCCAAAAGGCATGGCAATATAACAATACAAACCTGTTGGGGTCATAAAGGCTGTATCCTCTTGGTCAGATGGTTCCATCTGAATTTGTTGGAATCCAGATGATGCATCCATAAAGGTTAACAGTTCATGCCCCGCTGTTGCATCCACCATGGAGTCAATGTGGGGTAATGGGAAAGGATCCTTGGGACATGCCTTATTTAAATCAGTGAAATCGACACATACCCTCCACTTTCCGTTTTTCTTTTGGACAACAACCACATTGGCTAACCATTTTGGATACTTTACCTCTCTGATCATACCTGCTCGAAGTAGTCTCTCTACTTCTTCTTGGATAATGGCATTCCTTTCCGGTGCAAACTTCCTCCTTTTTTGATGGATTGGTTTGATAGACCTGTCAATGCCAAGTTTGTGAGTAATAATATCCTTAGATATACCTGTCATATCTTCATGTTTCCAAGCAAAGGTAGATTTTCTTCTTTTGAGGAAGGATATTAAGTCTTCTTTCATCTTGCCAAGGATCCCTGATCCGATATAGATTTTTGATTCAGGATCACTAGGATCCAAGAGGATTTCGTCCACATCTTGTTCTCTTGCCTCCAAGACATTCCTCGGAGGATACTGTAATTGCTATTGCTCCCTTGGCTTCGAGGTTGGCTTCAGGGATGAGGTATAACAATCCTTAGCCTCCTGCTGATCACTGTCGATCTTGATTATTCCCCATGGGCTAGGGAGCTTCACACATTGATGGTAGGTGGATGGGACTGCTTTCATATCATGTATCCAGGGCCTGCCAAGGATAACATTGCAACAAGATAAACAGTCAATAACGCAAAATTTTTGATAATTATGTAATCCTTCCACGTAGATTGGGAGTTTGATGTCCCCCAGAGTTTTCTTCGTTTCTCCACTGAATCCTACAAGCACGGAGGATCTTGGTGTGATGTCTGATTCTGGGATACCCATTTTCTTCAGAACATCAAGCTGGATAATGTTCACTGAGCTTCCTCCATCGATAAGGATCCTGCGGACAAAATGGTTAGAGATGAAGAGAGTAATAACTAAACTATCATGATGAGGATCCTGAATGTTAATGCGATCATCCTCATCAAACGTTATCATCTTCCCCTCTGAGACACTTGATGTTCTAATAGGTCTTTCTCCATTATCCATTTTTGATTCCTTTGCATGCCTTTTGGCCGCCGAGAAGGATGTACCACAGATGTCTGATCCTCCGGAAATAAAGTTGATCACTTGTGCATTTGTCGGAGGTGCTGGAGCCTTTTCAGGGATCCTTTCAGGATCCTGAGTCCGTTGCTTTTTCCTTCCCAACAGTTCTTTTAGGTGCCCCTTGCTTAACAGATATCCAATCTCTTTTCTTAAAGCTATGCATTCTTCGGTTAGATGCCCGAAATCCTCATGGTATGCACACCATTTTGACTTGTCTTTAGTCCCGGATGGTTTATCATTCTTCCTGGGCCACCTAGCTTTTTCACCTAGATTCTGCATTGCAAGGATTAGTTCCTGATTATCAACGGAAAAACGATATTCTGAGATTGGAGGATAATCTTCATCATTCTCTTCTTGGTCAACAGCATGCACATTCTGGTTCTCATTTCTATGGTAGGATTTGAATTTGTTGTTCTTGAAGGAGGATCCTTGCTTCTCCTGTTTTGAGGATCCTACTTGTCTCTCCTGGATCCTCTTGTCATCCTCTAGCCGGATGAACCTGAGTGCCCGAGTTCTTACTTCATCTAGATTCCTGCATGGTGTCATAACAAGATCATCATAGAATAATGAATCCTTAAGCAGTCCCATTTTGAAGGCTTCAACAGCCGTAGCCATATCCAAGTTGGGAATGTCCAAGGATTCTTTACTAAATTTAGTTATATAATCCCTTAGCGATTCATTATGATTTTGAGTTATCCTGTACAAATCACTAGTTAATCTTTCAAATTTTCTACTACAAGAGAATTGGTTATTGAATAAATTAACTAAATTAGCAAATGAAGTAATAGAGTAAGGGGGAAGACTTAGCAGCCATTTAAGAGCTGATCCAGTAAGAGTGGATCCAAATCCTTTACATAGGCATGCTTCCTTTAGCTTTTCCGGGATTGGATTGATCTCCATCCTTTCCCTGTATTGTGCTATGTGCTCCTCAGGATCCGTTGTACCATCATACAGCTTCATAGTTGGGATATGGAACCTTTTGGGTACCTCTGCATCACAAATTGGTGGTGCAAAGCGAGATACCTTATGGCTTCCATCTGCAATCTCTCGGATAGGCTTGACTACCCTGGAACACTTGAGATCATATCTTTTAACTTCTGCAACTCCCTGGCCATAGCATGATTGATACCTGTATCCTGCATGAATCCATGGTTAGTGGTAAGATAATTATTTAAAGTGTTACCTCCCATTGAGTTCAAGTTAGTGAATCCATATTGCTGGGATTCTGGGATAACGGAGGGACCAGTGGAAGCAATGGTCTGCATTGGAATGAAGTCCCCTTGATGGACATCTAGACTTCCTGTTTGCGAACTTTTTAGGGATCCTGGCATCTGGAAGGATCCTGGTATCTGGAATGATCCTGGAACGAAGGAGGATCCTTGAACCTGGGATGATCCTGGAACAAAGGAGGATCCTTGACCCTGGGATGATCCTGGAACAAAGTAGGATCCTTGAAACTGCTGTGTTCCCGGATAGGCTCCTGAATTCATGAAGGATCCCATATGCTGGGGATAGGATCCTGTCGGCTGAAAGTGTGAGCTTGATGCCTGAGTCATTGCTGTCGATCCGAGGTGCAATCCTCTTGATTCTCCCACAATTTGCACGTCTGGAATTCCCGATGGCTGAGAAGTGATCATTGGAGTATCAAAGCTCAAGGATTTGGGCATCAGTGGGGAATGATCCTCTGCCGTTCTCTTTTGTCTTTTGAGATCTCCAATTTCCCTGAGGATCCTATCATTAGTTTCATCCTGCCGCTGCATACGATCCTTCATCTGCAAAATCAAAGTAAATACATCACTAGTACTGGGAATATAAGAATTCATAGCAGAAGGAGATGGAGGTTTAGAGTTAGTAGGAGTTGGTCACTTCTCAGCATTCTTTTGGGATCCTGCCGGTGGAGGAGGCAGAGAGTTCTGAGACGAGGTGACTGCAGACATCGCCGTGGACATGTTTTTCAATGATGAAGCCATGTAATTCTTTGAAATGATTTCGAACAGAAAGTTTTCTTATGAATGAAGCACCAATTGCCCCACGGTGGGCGCCAAACTGTTTTGGTCAAAAATCACACAAGGATAATGCAACCAAACTTTATGTAAATGGGGTATGATGCTTGGTTTGTAGAAAAAGTAAAGGATCACTTTTACTATGAAATATGCAAAGACACAATGATTTATACGAGGAAAAAGCCCTTGATCAATGTATGATCTCCGGCGTAAAAAACCTCGGGTGATGGCAACTACCGATCACCAAACTTCAATATAAGAAAAATGGTTACAACTTCGGATGATAATGAGCTGAGTACAAGGATCACTATAGTTTCGAGTGTCTAAGCGTGTGAGAATTGTGTTGTGTGTTCTTCCGATTGAGGAAGAGTGTTATATATACAAGTGTAGGTGACCTATTTTAGGTAAAAAGACTAATAATCAGCTCATTACCCCTTTAGAAATAAAAGTAAATCTAGCCTAAATTATCGCCCTTAAATCATGCCAAGTTTCCATATCCTTCACAACGTCCATCTCCGATTAAGCACATGCCATAGTTGTGAAGACGTGTCCTTTAATTGTGATGCTAAGAGCGGATCCTGCTAGTCATTCCTGCAAAACAACATTAAATTCAACGAAAGCAACTGTTAGCATGAGGATCCTATGATGGTCCGTGATCCTGATCCTGGGAGTCTGCTGAGGATCACTATCTGCCAAAGAAACAAGGATCACTGGTTAGGATCACATGTGAGGATCATGTATTGTAAAAATCCAGCCCTAACAGTCACCACGTATCCAAGAAACTTTCCTGCCCCCACTTCGAAATGGCATTTAGCAGGATTCAGCTTCATGTTGTATTGATCCAGGATATCAAACGCTCCCTTGATATCCTGGAGGTGATCCTCGGCCTTTTTAGATTTCACCACCATATCATCGATATACACTTCCATGGTGTCCCCCAGTTTGTCTTTGAACATCATGTTCACCAATCTCTGGTACGTGGCACCTGCATTTTTTAAACCAAAAGGCATAGCAGTATAACAGTAAATACCTGTTGGTGTCATGAAAGCAGTATCCTCCTGGTCTGAAGGTTCCATTTGAATCTGCTGGAATCCTGAGGATGCATCCATGAAGGTCAACATTTCATGGCCGGCAGTGGCATCCACCATCGAGTCTATATGAGGCAGAGGGAATGGATCTTTTGGACAAGCTTTGTTCAGGTCTGTGTAGTCTACACAAACTCTCCACTTCCCATTCTTCTTTTGAACCACTACCACATTTGCTAGCCATCTAGGGAATTTGACTTCTCTAATCATTCTAGACTTCAATAATCTTTCAACTTCCTCTTGGATAATTGCATTCCTTTGAGGGGCGAATTTCCTTCTCTTTTGTTGTATAGGCTTGTATGACCTGTCAATTCCAAGCTTGTGAGTAATAATGTCTTTTGATATACCTGTCATATCCTCATGCTTCCATGCGAATGTAGACATCCTGCATTTCAGAAAGTTAATTAATTGTTCTTCAATATCCTGAGAGATATTGGTTCCTACGAGCACCGAGATATCGGGATTATCCTGGTCCAGGATAACTCTCTTCACATCCTGCTCCGAAGTCTCCATGATATCCTGGGCCCGTATCATTAATTGCTATGCTGGACTTGGTTTGGCCGAGGATTTCATTGAGGATGAGTAACATTCTTTCGCTTCTTGCTGATCACTATCGATTTTGACAACTCCCCAAGGGGTAGGAATCTTAATGCATTGGTGGTATGTTGATGGAACGGCCTTCATATCATGAATCCACGGTCTTCCGAGGATGATGTTATAGCAGGATAGAGAATCCATCACACAGAAACGTTGCATCTTGTTGACTCCTTCGACATATACGGGCAGCTTTATCTCTCCCACAGTGTTCCTAGCTTCTCCACTGAAACCAACGAGCACAGTAGACTTCGAGGTGATATCCATCGGAGACGCATTCATTCTCTTCAGAGTCTCCAGTTGGATTATGTTGACGGAACTGCCATTGTCAACCAATATCCTGCGTACAAAATGGTTAGCTACATATAACGTTATTACCAGAGCATCATGGTGAGGATCCTGCACAGTATCCCTGTCATCAGCGTCAAACGTGATCATTTTGTCGGTTGTGAGGGTAGTCATCTTGACAGGTTTGTCTCCCCTCTCAGCCTTAGCTTCTTTTGCATGTCTCTTCGCTGCCGAATACGAAGTCCCACAAATATCTTATCCTCCCGAAATAAAGTTGATTATCTTGGCATCCGGGGGAGGTGAGGCTGCTCGTTCAGGATCCTTTTCAGTATCCTGTCCTTTATTCTTTTTTCTTCCCAAGAGACCTTTTAGATATCCTTTGCTCAGAAGATAACTTATTTCCTTCCTCAAAGCAATGCAATCCTCCGTAATATGTCCGAAATCCTCATGGAAGGCACACCATTTGGATTTATCCTTCCAATCAGCTTTTTGTTGATTCTTCCGAGGCCACCTGGCTTTATCTCCCAGACCCTGCATAGCATACATTAGTTCAGGTATATTAACAGAAAAACAATATTCAGATAACTCAGGATATTCTTCAGGATCCTCGTCTTCAACAGCATTCACTCTCTTGTTGTCATTTCTACCATATGGCTTGGAGCGATATGGCTTATATGAGGATTCTGATTTCCTGTTAGTCGATTCGTATGTTGAGGATGCATTCATCTTTTCTTGCATTTTCTTGTCATCCTCTAATCGAATATATCTCAGAGCCCTGTTACGAGCTTCATCAAGATTCCTGCAGGGATTCATTACAAGATCCTGATAAAACTGAGAGTCCTTTTGCAACCCCATCTTAAAGGCTTGCACAGCTGTTGCAACATCAAGATGTGGGATATCCAAGGATTCTCGACTGAATTTGTTCACATAATCCCTCAAGGATTCCTGAGGTCCTTGAGTTATCCTGTAAAGATCACTGGTTAGCTTTTCAAAACTCCGACTGCAAGAAAATTGACTATTAAATAAATTGATTAAGTGGGCAAATGATGTAATCGAATGCGGAGGAACATTTAACAGCCATTTCAAGGCTGATCCTGTTAGAGTAGAACTGAAACCCTTGCACAGGCAAGCTTCCTTGAGATCTGGAGGGATAGGGTTGATCTCCATCCTTTCCCTATACTGGGCAATATGCTCTTCAGGATCCGTGGTTCCGTCGTAAAGCTTCATGTTCGGAGTCTGAAATCTTTTTGGGATTTCAGCATCACATATAGGATGCACGAACCGAGATATCCTGTGGCTATCCTGGGATACTTCAGGAATTGGCTGCACCACCCCAGGTACACTGGATATCATATCCTTTAATTTCTGAAGCTCCCTGGATAATTCTGACGTTACAGTTGTATCCTGCAAAGATCCAACACTGTTAGTGGTAATAGCATTATTATTATTAGATACGTTACCGGTCGGAGGATTCTGCCCATATCCCGAAACATATCCTGAGCTCCTCACGGTAGACATCCTAACCGAGGAGGGTATCTCAGGAGTAGGATTCTGAGGGAGGCTGGGCACAATATTCCCCCTATTATCCTCAGTATACACGGCTGAACTAAAGTTCAAAGCTCTGGGCTGTAATGGAGTGACGATATCCTCAGCAGGTCTGCTCGAGCTGGACTTCAGGAGTTGTATCTCCCTCAACAGCATCTGGTTTGTTTCTTGTTGCTGCCTCATTTGTTCCTGCACACTCCTAAATAAGGTTAGGATTTCATCATTAGAAGCCAAAATCGGAGCAGATCCCTGAACAGTCCGGGTAGGGACAACGTCCTGAGGTTGCGAAGAAGATTGCATCCTTGGAGGAGGTGGTGGAAGCACTGGACCAGTAGTAGCAGAAGTCATAGCAGACACAGTAGAGGAACTCATGTTTGATCTTGAGGCCATTATGGACAATGTGGTAAAAAGTTTTGAAAACAGAAAACTGATTAGCGATTTGATAAAGATTTTTAGTAAAGAAAGCACCACTTGCCCCACGGTGGGCGCCAAATTGTTTTGGTCAAAAATTACCTAAGCAATTTAATGATCAAATTAGTTAAGTGAGGTAGTGTGCTAGAAAGTGTTGTTGAAAATGTGCTTGCTAAGTTGTTTATGAAAACAGTATTCGGGATACGGCTCAGGATATCGAGCTGTATTATTGATCAAACAATGAGCAGAAAGTAAAGTAAATGACACGAGATGTACGAGGAAAGCCCTTGATCAATCTAGATCGCCGGCATGAAACCTCGGGAGCTGACAATCGCAGCTGCCTTGTTCTTCTATTGCTTCAAATATCAGGATACAGTGCAGGATGTGGTGCGGATCAACTAGGTGTTACAATGAGATTTGAATACAAGTGTTTGTGTGTAGTGGTTGCTGGCAGCTAGAGAGCAAAAGTGTACGGAAGTGTTGGTGAAAAAGTGTGTGCCTTAAACTGATCCGCCACATCTATTTATAGTAAAGATAAACCAACAAACTACCCTAAACTTGCGGGATCCACCGGATATTCCCTCATTGAACGTTGTAGACCTGGTCTTTCGGGCTCAACGTCTCTTCTTCAACAAATTCGTCCGAGTCTTGAGGAGAAGAAGTCCTTTCGACCGTTGGTAAGTTTTAGTCTACAACCTGCACGTGGTTAATTAACAAATCTCAGGATATTACCCAAGATGTCAGTAATATCCTCTTCCAGCATCCTGGTCACAAACGAACAAACAAAGGCAGGATATTGGTCAGGATATGTATGCTTAGAAAATGACCCATAACAATTATATATGACATTAATTAACTAGATGAATTGAGGTTGCCTGCAAAATACAAAGCATTGGAGGAGTTGGTTTTGATGTGAATTGTGATTCTAAATATAATCATTTCAAGACATAATAGATAAAGAAAACAAGGGTAAAATAAGTTACAACTCAATATCTTTGTTGCTGTGTTTATAAGTAAATTATAAACAAAGGTATATCACTTAAAGTAACACTATAATCCGATATGGTGTTTATCAGTTAAATCACTTTCCAAACACACATCCAAACACCCCAACTGTAAATTTGAAGGATGGTTTATTTACGTCACATGGGAAAATCCAATTAAGAAGCATTGCCACACCAATGTATGGACTTTTTCTCTGAATTGACTTTTGTTGTATTTGGTCTATTTTATGTGTGTGTAGTAAACAAAGTTCCTCAGAACCATTTTCAAAGCTTGCAGTATGATCCAACAAACATTGCCTGAGATGGAAGCGAAACATTTGTCTAAAGCTCAACAGTTGGATAGAATCACCACACTTCCTCAAAGCATAATAGAAACCATCCTTTGTCTTTTACCAATTGAAGAAACAGCAAGGACAAGTATCCTCTCAAGGGAATGGAGGTTCAAATAGACCACAATTCCTAAGCTCATGTTTCTTGACGACACTGTTAAAACATCAACCGAAGGTATGAATCGGAAGCAATTATCTGAATTAGAATATGAAAGGACAAAGAGGGGACATGAGTTGTAGACACTTCTATGCTATACTCCAAGTTCTGTTACTATGCTAGGTTCCAATACATGAGTTCAACCTTACGAGGACTTCATGTCACAACTTTTTTGAAATTAATCATATAATACGTCATTTGTTGAAGAACCATATGGTCAAGAAATTAACAATTGATTTTTTTCTATTCCCATTCAGATGGTTTACCTTTATCCGTCTTCTCAATGCATCACTTAACGGACGTAGATCTTAAATATTGTAATATCAACTATAAACCAATATTCAATGGATTTGGTAGCCTTACAAGCTTATCATTAGACAGACTAACGACGTCTAGAGAAACTCTTCTACATATATTATCTAACTGTTCATCTCTTAAGAGTTTGTATCTGGTAAGTTCATACTTGTATATCCATTCTCATGGGCTTTCAAAACTTATTTCAATATTTTAAGTGATGCAACTTACATCTGAAGAAGATTCTTTTGCTTCTGAAAGGCCCAACATTATAGAGCTATTCAAGTGTTTACCTTTGGTTGAACATCTAACCACTTGGGATTATGTCATCAAGGTAATATTTATCCACATTTTGATTATATATAATTTGAAGAAAACAAGTTATAAACTTTGGTTGTTAATTGTTGTTTTGGACTTTTCTTGCTGTTTTGATCAAATGCTCTCCGAACTTGGAGAAAATTAAGCTAGAGGTGAATAGTACAAATCGTTTTTGTATTCTATTTGTTTTGATTATGATGTCAAAATTCACTAACACAACATTGTTTCTGTAGATTGATACATTTGACATGATTGATGTAGAGTCGGTTAAACTGGAAGAATATTCATTTATATTAGAAGAAGTTTCAAAATTTTGGTTGGAGCATCTGAATGAAGTGGAGATTAAAAATTACAGAAACTTGAAGCCTGTGTTAGAGTTCGTTAAGTTTATCTTGGCTAAGTCGCCCATTCTGAAGAAGGTGATGTTGCTAACCTATAGGGTTGACAAGAATGATGAGTTGGAGATGTTAACAATTCTCTCACACGCCCCACGCGCATCACCGGGAGTCATTGTTGAGAATCACCGCCTGGATTAGATTGTGCATCTTTTTTGAGAACTAATGTTATGATTTATAATGATAACCTTGTATTGCTACTTGTTTTTCTGGTTAGTTCATAAAGATTTTCTTGCAGTCAGTTGGTTTCTACTACAACATATCATTTTATTTGATCAAGACTTTTATTTTGTTTTATTTTCTATCTTTTTCTGAATACATAATATTGTGGTATATTTTTGAACTTTTTGTACATCTACTAGTAAAAAAATATAGTTTATGTACACCGGTGAATGTAAAATGTACCAGTTTACCGCAACTTGAAAAATAATGGTTCCAAAATGTATATAACGAATACTTCACGATGTAATCAAGAAAGGTTTCGGATTCCATGAAATACCATATTTTGCCTGTCCAAATTTAAGAGGCGTCTGAGATTTTACTATTTATACAATGTTCCATACAGGGGTGACCAAAAATAAGGAATAACTGAACAAATTGAAAAACCAATCGACCGATTATGGTTTTCTAATAATCGATTTTTATGGTTCCGTTATGGTTATGTGTATATAAGTAACTTGATTAACCAAAGCAAACTGTCCTTAAAACCAACATAAAACTTGATTAACCAAAGCAAACCGCCCTTAAAACCAACCTTTATGTGTTCTATAAATAAATTGTTAAGGTTTTGTTTTAAGTTTATTTAAAATAAAGTATACTTGTCCATCCTTCTTCTTAATAAACTAAGATGTTTGCATAGTTTACTTTTGACCCAAATATAATTAGATTTAATAACCAAGAATGGATCCACGTCCAAAGCAAACACTCAAATGATTTAATCCAATCATATTTTTTTTTATAACCGAGATAATTGAACTCATCGGCAGATCTTGAACTTAGTTTTCGGTAAAATCAAGGGGGTTGGACTCTCAAAAAATAATATTTTACACTACATAGAAAGTTTTCGGAAATTTTCGGTAAAATTTACACCACTAAAAGAAAAAACATGGGGGTCGGGGACCCGGAATCGCCCTAATTGAACTGTTTTAGCTGAAACCGATTAGTTATAAAAAAAAACAAGAAAAATTGATCAAGTACAAGTTCAGAGTTCAGTTTTCGACCATCATGGACCATACCATGTTCACACATAACTTTATAAAAGCTTTTCTTATATACTTTTGTGTTTTATGGACTTTTAGTTATACCTTTTTGTATTTTGTTTGCTTGACAATTAGGGTGACTAAGGCCTAATGCTAGAATGGTCTAAAAATATAGATAGCGTTCGGTATAAAGAAATTGAAGACGAAGTGGATTAGAATATTCCGATAGAATGAAAAGAAACACATTTGGTTATAATGTGGTATGAAATGGACCATTTTATAAAGAATGCGATTCCTTTTATTTTAAGAATTTTTATTACTTGATAAGACAGTATTTTCTTTTCACCACTTCAAAGAATGCAAAGAAATCTACAGTAGTTATTATTATTATTATTATTATTATTATTATTATTATTATTATTATTATTATTATTATTATATGAATGAAAATGAAAAAAAAAACATATTTGTAATCTAACCAAAATACTTTTGAGTTAACTGATATTTTTTAACATGATTAATAGGTTGGATGAAAAAAAAAATGCAAACATCAAGGATACATATGAAAAAGAATTTGGATTAAAAAATACTAAAAAAATATCAAGATACATATGATTTTTTTAGATTAATTACTCATGAAGATTTCCTCTATATTAATTTACAAATTTGCTTTGTAAGTTAGTTTTACTGTTCATTTTTTACAACTTAATAATGCACAAATAGTGTTAGTTTATGTAACATCCCGAAAATATAAAACTTTATATTAAAAATTATAAAGTATTAAATAAACAAGAACAAACTAACTAGGACAAAATAACCCAGTTAGTTATAAATCTAGTGTTAACTCAAAAGTGGGTTAGAAACACTTAAATATGAACTAATTGAAATTAGGGGGACTAAGAGTGTCTAATTAGAAATTAATTATAATAAAATCAATTTATTAAAAACAAAACACACACTTGTGTTTTGTTCTGGAAATCGATCAGAAGCAGGGGGCGATCCCAAGCTCCCCAAAACCATAGTTCTTGTCAAAACCTCCAAATTGAAGGATCAAATCGAGTCTAAAACGAAAATCAAGCATAGATTAGTGATCCCCATTGCAAGGAGATCATAAGGTATGTAAAATTTGATAAAAATTCTCAAATTGAAATTCTCATGAATTAAGGGAATTCGAAATCTGTGGATACATGTGTGATATGTAGATGAATTAGGAACATTGAAATGTCTAGGAACAAACCCTAGACAAATACATGTTGAAATCATACTTAGTTCTAGCAAAATTCATGAAAACACCATTGTAGGTGGTAAGTGGGTGGAGTAAAACTTGATAAACACTAGGAAATTGGGGGTTGTTCTAGTGAAATTTGACATGTATGAGGTGATTTCAGAATTCTAGAGATTTATATTTATGTTAGATAGTTTGATTGATAAAAATTTGGGCTTTATGACGAGTCATGAACTTGTTAATAAATCATGTAAAATTCTGCCCTTAATGTGTTCGTAGAAATGCCCCCAAGAGGGCTCAAAATTGAAATTTAAGTTAAACGCATAATTGTGATGTTTGGCAAACTATGCGCTATATGATTTAAAAGAGTTCTAAATGCGTCATGGTTGAACTCTATAGGGAAAAATACCAGAGTGTCGAGTGGACAAGCCGGTGGCGACTTGCGTTTGAAGGGCGTGCTCTGAAGGTATGTAACTTGACTCGTTACATTTAGTGAATTGTTGTTAAATTATGTATAGTCGCATTGTAGAATAAAGGTTGCGTTGATTATAGCGACCATGATCGCTACTTGAATTAATAGGATTAGAGTTAGCAAGAAACCGTTTGGTAGTCATCATATTGGAGGATCCCACAAGATGAGCCATCGGGTCGAATAATAGTGTAAATTGTAGTATTAGTGTTTTAATAGTTAGCAATGGCGATAACAATCACAAGAGCATTAAACCATGGGATTGGTAAGGAAATGCAGGTGATGATAAGTCTCGGATGATGGGTAAAAAGCGCCATAGGCTTACTAGTGAAACGGTAGTAAAATGGGTGAAGTTAGAGTGGGTCGAATAAATGCATAGTAACTTTTAGTCTTTCGGCCCGTAAATCAAATTTTCGGTATGATAATTGTAATAGGCACGTCGGTAATGAGTTTACAAACGTATAGGAAAAAAATCACCTAAAACGGACAACCGAGCAAAAAGTTATGAGTATTTAAAGTTGGATTTTGTGAATTTCCGGAGCTAGGCAAATATGCAGGTTCAGTTTCTGGACATGCTGGAAAACGTATTCCCCCGCGCCACGCGAAGGTCCTTCGCGACACGCGACAGGACAACTTTTAAATTTTTATCTTATTTTTCATGATTCGATACTAGAACTTGTTTATATGATCTAATTCAATGTCAAAACTAACATTTTGAATGGTTTTGACTTTAGGTGATAATGGGGACTTTACGGATGGCGATCAAGCAAGTTTTAAAGAACCGAACACAACTTTTGAAGCTTCCGCGTTATCATAACTTTATTAGACAATGTTTTTGGATGTAAACAATTTGCTAATCATGTCATGAATGTTTAAGCTAGTCGGTAGTTGACTAGTATATGGTTACTTTAGAACTTTGTTTTGGTAAGTTAGGTTTTAATTAAGACACTTCTTATATAAAATCCTATGAATTATTATTAAAGTCGAGTAGTAATTAGGTGGTTGTTACAAGTTGGTAATCAGAGCTCCAAGTTGTCAACAAAGTGTTCGGTTCAAGCTTGATCGATCGTCCGGTAAGAATTAATTTATTTTTTTGTAGATTTTATCTTATGAAAGAAATGAGATGTGAATTAATGTGCATGGGAAGAGCGTGTTGACTCACTCAAACTCGGAAAGCGCACCAAAAGTGAACGGTTAAAGCAAGTTACGAACTTGGCTAAACCAAAGCAAATAAAGCTATGTTATAAATGAAATGTTTAACGATTAATGTAAACATTTCAGTTTCAAGATGTCGGAAAGAAACGATGATGATCCGGTGCCGACAAGCACCGAACAAATGAAAGAGATAATTGCCGAAGAAGTGGGGAAGGCAATTGAAGTTAGTCTATCCGGGTTTATAGACAAAATTCAAAACACGGTGTTATCACTAGTCGAAGAACGAGTCAAAAGGTTGGAAGATAATGTCAACCTCATGAAAGAAAAAACGGGAGAACGGAAAGGATGTTCGTACAAAGAGTTTATGGCGTGTAAACCGCTAATCTATAACGGGGAGGTCGACCCGATAATATGCCAGAGATGGTTAAGCGATGTTGAAGGAGTGTTTGAAAGAACCCATTGTGACGTAAGTGACTTCGTTGCTTACAGAACGGGTCAGTTGAGGGGCCAAGCCAAAGATTGGTGGGACAATAAAAAGAAGGAAATGGGAGCCGAAGCGGCAAGGGTCATGACTTGGGATGAGTTTAAGGTGTCGTTCCTTAAACACCATAGTCCCAAAGTAGTTATCAACAGGATCAAAGAGGAATTTATCCAGTTAAGACAAAAGGGAGAATCAATTGATAAAATCACGGGTACCTTCATGGATAAGCTGAGATTCTGTGACGAGTTAGTCACCACTGAAGAGCAGAAGATATACTACTATTACAACATGCTGAGTGCTGAATACCGGGAGTTCATGACTCCCTCAAAGTATGAAACCCTCACAGAAATTATCAACACCGCCCGGGAGCGGGAAATCGAGTTGAAGAAACAAATTGAGAGGGGCGAGCGAAGGGCACAGGATGTGAATCCAAGCCCTACAAAGAAAGCTCGAACTGTGGAATCGGGAAAGAAGGTGGATGCTAAAGGCGGGTCGCCAAGTTGTAAAGTGTGTGGGAAAGGGCACAAGGGAGAGTGCCGGTTCAAAGACAAACTGTGCCCCATATGTGGTTAAACGGGGCACACGGCGTCTCTATTCCCGGGTAAAGTCTCGGTTTGCTACAAATGTTATCAGCCCGGCCACAAAAAGTCCGAATGCCCAGACTTAGTTGGAAAGAGAGATGTTAAAGAATCTCCCGCAGAAGCTCCAAAGGCGAAGGCTAGGTCCTTCCAGCTTACCGCGGCTGAAGCGAAAACAGAACCCGATGTGGTCTCAGGTATATTCACAATAAACTCAATTCCTGCACGTGTATTGTTTGATACAGGCGCGAATAAACCCTTCATTTCACATGGATTTATTCGACATCCTTCTTTTGTATTGACGAAATTATCTGTGCCCTTAGAAGTTGAAATAGGGGACAACAAAAGTTTTATAGTTTGTGATATTTGTCGAGGCTGCAGATTAAGCATCGATGATGAAGAATACTTGATAGACCTAATCCCGATGTCAATGGGGGAGTTTCAAGTAGTTGTTGGGATGGATTGGCTATCTCAGCACCACGCAAAGGTCGTGTGTTTTCGTAGGGAGATAAAGCTAACATCTCCGAGCGGAAAACACGTCACTATCTATGGCGAAAAAGGAGGTAACCCCATAATATGCTCGATGTTGAAAGCTCACAAGCTTATGAAGCAAGGATGTAAGGCGTTTATGATATACGTGAATGAGCCCGAGAAACGATCACCGAAGATTGGAGATGTACCGGTAGTACGGGACTACGAAGATGTGTTTCCGAAAGATTTACCGGGGATACCGCCCTAACGGGAAGTAGAGTTCGGAATCGAATTGATTCCGGGCGCGAAACCCGTAGCTAAAGCACCGTACCGACTCGCGACGTCGGAATTACTAGAATTGATGTCACAAATTCAAGACCTGCTCGACAAAGGATTCATAAGGTCGAGTGTGTCTCCTTGGGGCGCACCGGTGCTATTCGTGAAAAAGAAAGACGAAAGCATGCGCATGTGTATCGATTACTGAGAGTTAAACAAACTCACGGTAAAGAATCGATACCCGCTTCCGAGAATAGACGATCTATTCGACCAATTACAAGGTGCGAACTGGTTTTCAAAAATTGACCTTAGATCGGGGTATCACCAACTAAAGGTCAAGGAGGAAGATGTGTCGAAGACGGCTTTCCGCACGCGATACGGACATTACGAGTTACTCGTGATGTCATTTAGGCTGACAAATGCACCCGCAGCTTTCATGGACCTCATGAACCATGAACCGGGTTTGCAAGCCAATGTTGGATAAATCGGTAATCGTGTTTATCGATGATATTCTGGTATACTCGAAAAGTGAAGCAGAACATGCACACCACTTACTAGAGGTGTTAGAGACACTCAGACGGGAAAGGTAGTATGCGAAATTCTCTAAGTGCGCCTTTTGGTTATGAGAGGTGCAATTCCTCGGCCACATCATAAGTGCCGATGGAATATTGGTAGATCCATCAAAGATCGAGGCCATGTCGAAATGGAATCCCCCGAAGAACCCTTCGAAAATTAGAAGCTTCTTATGTCACACCCTGGCTTTGCGGAAGCGTGGTTAATTTGGTGTGACTTCTTAATACCATAGCTTAATCATAACAAAGCTATATGAATTAAAAACATGCAAGAATCATCCGTTAAGTTTTAAAACCAAATACAGTACCATTGTTTTAACGGGAAACACGCCCTAACAACCATATCCTTGTTCATCAAATAATACAACTTAAACATAACATAAACTCAGTTTAAGGACTGTGACTTGTCCAGGAAAGAGTCACATTCCCTAAACCCCGGATGATCTTGGAAACTAGTGCAGCGAGAAAACATGCCATACCGTGCCAGACCTTTTTAATTCTCTGAAATACATGTAAGTTGAAAAATCAACAATAATGTTGAGCGAGTTCATGTGTAAGTGAGTAAGTAAACCTTTGTATTTATCAAAACCCTGGTATGTAGCAAATAAGGAAAAAGAGATCACCAATGGTTTGCAAGGCCATTGATATGTGTGAAATGCAAGTAGGAAGGCTCAAACCTAGCAGATTTATGCGTCGGGTACAAAGTCATCCCGAGGTCCGTTATGCTGGGCCTGGGACTGGGCTCGCTACACCCAAATAGATCTATCGCTCCTGCCCCTCGGTCCTACCCTGAGGATTAATGACCTCAAGTTTCCGCCTACCCATTCACATGATCTAAGTAACAAACCTCCTTACGCTAACCATACCATGTATACAATAATCATAAACATTGTAACATGTATTTCACCCCCGCAGTTTAGAAAACTGAAAACAGTTAAGAGAAAAGGGGGACATGAACTCACAGTCAGTGCGTCTCTACCAAGTACTCCGAATGTCAGCTGTGCGACGACCTACATGTACTAATTCTATTAGACGGATGGCCGTGCCTTAGCTTTATAGTTTGGGTTTTTGGGAAATAGTTAGACAACTATTTCGTGTTTATATTTTGCATGTACTTGGTAGTTAATCTCCTTCCCAAGGATGGGGGATTTAATACATGTGCGTTCAATTTATAATATTAAGTCTCACTTAATATACCTTCATTCCAAATATAAATATTTTTCTCAAAAATATTATATTTCCATTTCACATAATTTTTCCCCAAAAATAATACATTGATAAAATATACGTTCATAATCATTTCCGTATAATGCGTAAGTTACGTTTTAGTAATCGTGTGGTAATAATAATTACCGTTGTAACTTATATGTTTATCGTGAAAGCGTTTGTATTATTTTGGATTCGTCAACGTTTGTAAATATTATTTTTACCCTAAAAATAATATTTGTGTATTTTCACAAAATAATCATAACAGTGTTGTGAAAAATATATTTACCAAATATATATTTGTCACGTTTAGCTTTGTGAAAATCCCACCTCCGAATATTTGTAAATAAAGTCGTGGCGAAATATATTTTGAAAACATATCAAAAATAATTCTAACACTTGTAAATAATTCTAAGTGTTATATTTTTAGAAAAATTTCGCCAGAGTTTCCTCTGTAACTGGAGGTGGCCACGCTTTCAAGCGTATCATTTTCTTTTACCAAATCATTTCAACAACTTCTTGATTCAATCAAACAATTTCCGACACATAAAACTAGTCGACAAGTATGTAAATCGCATAAGTACATGAACTTGTGATTTTTCCGAAAACTATAGTGTAGATCCCGTTATATTTTGTGGATCTTTGTATAAAGTAACTCAATCTTGTAAAAACCTCGTTTTTAGAATAAATCCATCTTTACAACTTCCCGTCATCTTTCACAAAGATTGTTATTTTGTCGGATCTTTCATTTCACAAGTGTTTATACGCTTGTGGTTTGTAAAAATCACACTTGTTAGTGTGTTATCCGTCTTTTAGAAAACATGATTTTCTCGACACTTGGTCCTTTGAAAATACCACTTGCAGATACGTAGATCCGCTAGTTTTAAACATTATTTTACAAGTAAAAATACTTTTACACAAGTTCATGTTTCTCGTGTGGTAGAGTTTCACCTTTTAACCCTTGTACCGATAGAAACAAGCTTATGTCAAGATCTATGATCTTAACAAAGTCGGGTTAAACGATGATCCGAGCTACCACAACGTAGATCGGGCCTCAATATTCACAACTTTCCAATACTACAACTTTTACACAAGTATTAAGCTTTTATCCAACAATATTCATGTTTTAGTAGACTTTAAAGATTCAAAATGCAAGTTTCCGAGTTTTAACCGTTACAAATCTTATTAACCACCTTAGAATGATCCGAGTATGAGTTTTAAGCGTTATACCTCTAGCTCGGGGCTAGGGAAGAATCTATGCGAAAATGTGGTGGATAAAAGCAAGATAACGAGGTCCTTCGCCTTCCGTTAGCTCCAAGACTCCTTATGCGTGACCCGAAAGACTTGTATGATGTTGGAATGGAATGAACAAGAGCCGAAAATGGATGTAGAAGGGGGAGGGGGTTCGGCCGAGAGTTGGGAACAAGAGAGGGAGAGGTGTGTTGGTGAATGTGGAGTGTAAGAACTCTTGTGTAGATGATGATACTTATAGGCATTATCAAGTCCTTAATCCATTGGGTTTAATGTCACCTAGATATCCAACATATGTGATTAAAATAATCAAACTTGGTACAAGCTTAGTTACACTGGGACTGAAATCGGTCCAAGGGGGGGGGGGGTCTCTAGTTCGATCTCAAGTATATAGTTAGTGTTTAGTTACTTTAAACCAAGTTAGATTTAGGGTTAACTCGATTAGTCACATGTTGTGCTTTAGCGCGGGTGTTAGGGTATTCAGGGACCCTAACTGGCTCAAAAAAAGACCAATAATATTATTGTCAATATTTTTCCGGGTATAGTCCGGTTGTTCGGTTGGATAGTAATCCGTTAAAGTGCTTAAATAAGCTTTTAAGTGTCGTAAATAATATTTTTAGTGACACACTCATTCTGCAAAGTGTCAGGAATATTTTCCTCATGTTTTGGCACTTTATTAGTTAGCCAGAAGCTAGTATGTTAATAAAAGTGCTGTGTTTCGTGCTTAGAGTACGTTTTAGGCACATCCAGTCATTATATCTTATTCCTAGAGACGCAGTTTTACAACCCTTGTATCCCTACACTCACTATGGGTGTAGTAAAATATTTCTGGCTCATACAGGCCCTTAGAGGCAGTGTCTGCCTGATGCTGGCTTTATTAGCATGTTCAATAGGTTATCCGTTCTAATGCTACTGTGCTTTAGTGCATCATGTTTGTCACTAAGGTTCAACGTGTAAATAATGTAGTGACGGAAATCAAAGTATGATGCAGGAATATACAAGTACTAGAAATCAAGTAGCAGTTCGTCAGCAATTTCAGTTAAGCACAGTAATTAAGCAGCAATTAATTATTAATTAAATCGTACGGATACCTGGTTTAGTGAGGGTTGTCACATTCTCCCCCCGTTAGAAAAATTTCGTCCCGAAATTTTAAGTTCTGCTTGTAGAAGCAGGGTTCTCAGGAAATAGGTGGGGGTATCTCTCTTTCATTCGGTCCTCACGCTCCCAGGTGAATTCAGGACCATGTCTAGCATTCCAACGAACTTTGACGAGCTTGACACTGCTCCGGCGGGTCTTGTTTACTTTCCAATCCGTGACCTCAACAGGTTCTTCAACGAAATGGAGCGTGTCGTCAACATGAATTTCGTCGGTGGGAATGGCAACGGTAACTTGAGTTGGACTCTTCTTCAGATTGGATACATGGAATGTATCGTGAACACCATTTAGTTCAGCAGGTAAATCCAACTTGTATGCTACTAACCCGATTCTCTCCAAGATCTTGAACGATCCAATATACCTCGGGTTCAACTTTCCACGTTTCCCAAAGCGTGCCACACCCTTCCAGGGTGATACCTTCAACAAAACCATCTCACCAACCTCAAACTCTAGAGGTTTCCTGCTTCGATCCGCGTAGGCTTTCTGCCTGTCACGTACCGCACTGATGCGGTCTCGTATATGTGCGATCTTATCTGTGGTTTCCTGTACCACTTCAGGACCAACCAACTGTCTATCACCTGCGTCAGACCAACAGAGCGGTGATCTGCACTTGCGCCCATATAAAGCTTCGAATGGCGCGGCACCAATACTGGTGTGGTAGCTGTTGTTGTATGAGAACTCAACCAAAGGCAAATGCTTATCCCAGCTACCGCCCAAATCCATCACACATGCTCTCAGCATATCTTCTAGTGTCTGAATCGTCCGCTCGCTTTGGCCGTCGGTCTGCGGGTGAAAAGCAGTGCTCAGATTCAACTTTGAGCCAAAAGCTTCCTGGAAGGATTGCCATATCCTCGATACGAACCTTCCGTCTCTATCGGAGATGATTGAGAGAGGTACTCCATGGCGAGTAACAATCTCTCTCATGTAAATTTCGGCCAGTTTGCTCGTATTATCCTTCTCTCGGATAGGTAGGAAGTGTGCTGACTTCGTTAAGCGGTCCACTATTACCCAAATAGTGTCATGGCCTCTTGGCGTTCTTGGCAACTTCGTAATAAAATCCATAGAGATTTGTTCCCATTTCCACTTGGGAATCTCTGGTTGCTGCAGAAGTCCCGAAGGCTTCTGGTATTCCGCCTTAACCTTGGCGCAAGTTAAACATTGGCTCACGTAAATAGCAACATCGCCCTTCATCCTAGGCCACCAGTAATAATCTTTAAGATCCTGGTACATCTTATCCGCTCCAGGATGGATAGAGTACCACGATTTGTGAGCTTCATCAAAGATAACCTTCCTTAAACCACCAAACAGAGGAACCCAAATCCTTTTCTCAAAACACAACGTTCCTTCCCTGTTTGGCACCAATATCTTCTCCATCCCCCGGAGATATTCTTCCTCAAGGTTTCCCTCCTTGAGAGCTTCTTTCTGCGCGGCACGAATGCGCAGAGGAAAATCGGTTCGAATAACCATCTCCAAAGCCCTAACCCTTATGGGCTTGATCCTCTCTTTTCGACTTAGGGCATCGGCGACCACATTCGCCTTCCCTGGATGATACTTAATCTCGCAGTCGTAGTCATTCAACAGTTCTACCCATCGTCTTTGCCTCATGTTCAACTCCTTCTGGTTGAATATATGTTGGAGGCTCTTGTGATCTGTGAAGATTGTGCACTTCGTACCATAAAGGTAGTGCCTCCAGATTTTTAATGCAAAAATTACTGCGCCTAGCTCCAAATCGTGTGAGGTATAGTTCTTTTCGTGCACTTTCAGCTGTCGCGATGCGTAGGAAATAACCTTTTGGCGTTGCATCAACACACAACCCAATCCTTGACGCGATGCGTCGCAGTATACCACAAAATCATCTGTACCTTCCGGTAGGGCTAAGATTGGCGCGTTGCAAAGCTTATCTTTCAATATCTGAAATGCTTCCTCTTGTTTGATTCCCCAATCAAACTTCTTATCCTTCTGTGTGAGGAGCGTCAATGGTTGAGCGATCTTTGAAAAGTTCTCGATGAACCTTCGATAATAGCCAGCCAAACCCAAGAATTGCCGAATCTCGGTTGGCGTCTTTGGCGTTTCCCAATCCTTGATCGCCTCGATCTTGGTGGGATCCACATGTATTCCATCTCCATTCACCACGTGCCCAAGGAATTGCACTTCTCTTAGTCAAAACTCGCACTTAGAGAACTTGGCGTACAACTGTTCCTTCTTTAGCAGTTCCAGAATAGCTCTTAAATGCTGCTCGTGCTCAGCCTTCGTCTTTGAATAAATCAAAATATCATCGATGAACACAATCACGAACTTATCCAAGTACGGCTTACATACTCGATTCATCAAATCCATGAACACTGCAGGTGCGTTTGTCAAACCAAACGGCATAACGAGAAACTCGTAGTGTCCATATCGAGTTCTGAAGGCTGTCTTTGGGATACTCTCTTCCTGTATCCTTAACTGATGGTATCCAGATCGAAGATCGATCATTGACTAAAAGCTTGAACCTTGAAGTTGGTCAAACAGATCATCGATTCTTGGCAGAGGATACCTATTCTTGATCGTCAGCTTGTTCAACTCTCTGTAATCAATACACATGCGGAAACTACCGTCCTTCTTCTTGACAAACAAAACTGGAGCTCCCCAAGGCGAGAAGCTCGGTCGGATAAATCCCTTGTCTAACAACTCTTGAAGTTGCGTCGACAGTTCTTGCATCTCAGATGGAGCAAGTCTGTAGGGTGCCTTAGCCACAGGCGCGGCGCCTGGAACTAAGTCAATGCGAAATTCCACTTGCCTTTGTGGTGGCAAGCCAGGCAAATCTTCTGGGAAGACTTCTGGATACTCCCTCACGACAGGGATGTCTTCGATCTTTGGCTCAGCAGCCTTCTTGTCTACAATGTGTGCCAGAAAGGCAGCACATCCCTTCTGCAAACACTTTCTTGCCTTCAGGCAGCTAATAATCCTCAACGGCGTCTCACGCTTCTCTCCGTGAACAACAATGGTCTCACCATCATCGGTCGGGATACGAACGACCTTCTCATGACAAACTATCTCGGCCTTGTTACTCGATAACCAATCCATTCCTACTACCACGTCGAAGCTTCCCAACTGGACTGGTAGTAGATCTAGAGCGAACTCGCGCTCTCCCAGTTCGATTACGCAACCTCGAATCACTTCGTTAGCTTCTACTAACTTCCCATTCGCCAATTCGATCGAGTACGGAGTATCTAACTTACTAGCGGCTAAACCAAGCATGTTCTTAAATTCTAACGACACGAAGCTATAATCGGCGCCAGTATCAAATAAAACGGATGCATAGCGTTGGTTTACAGGGAACGTACCAGTGACAACATTGGGATCCTGGCGCGCTTCCCTTGCTTCTATGTTGAAGACCCTTCCGCGGGCTTGGTTCAACAGCAATTCCTCTTGTAATGCCCAATATCACCGCAGTTGAAACATCCGGGCCTCTGCCCGTTCCCACCATTGTTTCCCGCTTGGTTGTTTCTCTGATTACGATTCATGGCGCCTGCTTGGTTTGCGTTGTTGACTCAGTTTCCATCACCTCCATTGTTCCCTTGGGGGCGATTTCCATTTCCGCCCCGGTTGGTATTTCTGTTTCCAAATCCTCTCTGGCCTCCCTGGCCAGCAGTAGCCCAACAAGTCTCCTTCAGGTGGCCAGTCTTTCCACATGCTTCACAAACCTTCAACCCACAGCGGCCAGAATGATGGCGCTGGCAGTTATTACACTTGGGCTGGGCGCCCATGTATCCCTTTCCTTTCTTCCTACTACCAGCTGTATCTTGCGCTGGCGCATTTGATTCCCCTTTCTTAACCACCACCCCGGTGCCCTGCTTGAAGTTTGAAAACTTCCTCTTGTTTCCTCCAGATGACTCCACATGAGTCTCCTTCTTCTTTGGCTCCACTTCATCAAACTTGTTCAAACGAATTGCCTCCTCTGTAAGAGCCACGCTCAAATCAATGGCTTCAGTGATAGTTGCAGGTTTGGAGGAGGTCACCATGCTTATGATTTGAGGAGCTAGTCCCCAAATGAAACGCTCGATTCTCTTGAACTCAGGTGTGACCATGTAGGGTACCACATGCGACAAGTCGTGGAACCTCTGAACATACTCTGCTATCTTAGGACCTTCCATTTTCAAATGCCAGAACTCGGTCTCCAATATCTGAATTTCAGCGCGGGAACAGTACTTCTTGCGCATGAGTTCCTTCAATTCGGTCCATGTCAGCGCGTAAGCAGCAGCTTCGCCAAGTGTGTGTACTTGCAAGTTCCACCAGGATAGGGCTCCATCCAAAAATAGCCTAGAGATGTAAGTGACTTGCTGATCCAATGCGCATTTGCTCATGCGAAGAACGGATTCCGTTTACAAGTCAAAGCGGAACATCAGAAACCATATGGAAAACTGCAACCTTTGGAGATCCCAGTTTGGAAATGGGAACATATCACCATGGACCTATTGACCAAACTACCTAAAACGATTCGGGGATTCGATGCTATATGGGTGATTATGGATAGATTGACGAAGAGTGCACATTTTATTCCTATACGCGAAACATATACTTCGGGAAAGATGTCCGGGGTATATACAAACGAAATAGTGGCGCGTCACGGAGTACCGGTATCCATTGTGTCGGATAGAGATACCCGGTTTACTTCAAATTTTTGGCAAGAATTTCAAGAACAAATGGGAAGGAAACCCTTCATTAGCACCGCCTACTATCCTCAGACGGGTGGGCAGAGTGAAAGGACAATACAAACGCTAGAGGATATGTTACGGGCATGTATCATCGACTTTGGTGGAAGTTGGGATGTTTATCTACCCTTGGCCGAATTTTCGTATAACAATAGTTACCATTCGAGTATCGGCATGGCACTTTACGAGATGCTATATGGTAGAAAGTGCAGAACCCCTGTGTGTTGGGGTGAAGTGGGTCCGCGTGAATTGGCACATAAAGACATAATTCAGGCCACTAATGAGAAAATTGAAGTGGTACGAGCCCATTCGAAAGCAGCCCAAGATAGGCAAAAGTCTTATGCCGATAGAAGACGAAGACCGATTGAATTTCAGATAGGCGACATGGTTATGTTAAAGGTTTCCCCATGAAAGGGCATAATCAGATTCAGAAAAAGAGGGAAACTAAGCCCAAGGTTTATCGGGCCATTTAAAATCATTGAACGGGTTGGCAAGGTAGCTTATCGCCTCGAGCTACTGGAAGAGTTGAGTGGCATACATGGCACGTTTCATGTGTCACAATTGCGGAAGTGTCTAGCGGAGGAAATAACTTATATCCATTACGACGATATCGAGGTGGATGATAGCCTAAATTATGCGGTAAGGCCATTGGAGATTCTAGATCGAAAGCTTAAGAACTTGCGAAATAAACAAATCGATCAAGTCAAGATCAAGTGGGAGCATAGGAAAGGTTCGGACACCACATGGGAGTCCGAGGAGGAAATGCGACGTCTTTACCCTACCCTATTTGGTACGTACTTTGGTTTCGGGGACGAAACCTTTTTAAGGGGGATGGACCTGTAACATCCCAAAAATATAAAACTTTATAGAGTTAACTGCCATTTTCGTCCCTGTGGTTTGGTCACTTTGGCCATTTCAGTCCATTTTTCAAAAATGCGCCATTTTCCTCCCCGACGTTCTGGAAAGGTGCCATTTCAGTCCAAAAATCATAACCCAGTTAAGTCGGTTTGTAAATAAGGACTGATTGTGTAAATTTGTAACATAAAGGACCATTTAAGTAAAATGTATAAATATTAATATAATTATAAAATATAATATATATATATAATGTATACATATATATATACAGATCAGACGAGAGAGGGAGAGGGTGAACCGGAGCCGGAACCGGAGCTCCGGTGGTCACCACCGCCGCCGCCGGAACCACCACCATCAACGTCATCATCGTCATCATTTGTTATCATCATCATCGATCATCATCGATCATCATCGACCTTCATTATCATCGTCGCGATCTTCATCATCATCATCAGACCTGCTTCTCACCTTACCTGCATACTCACCACCGCCGCCGCCGCCTGCAACTCACCGGACCTTCATCATCAGACCTTCATCATCGACCTTATCATCGACCTTCATCATCATCATCGCGATCTTCATCATCATCAGACCTTCATCACCACTGCCGCCGCCTGCAACTCACCGGAAAAACGGCACCCCCACCGTCGCCGGTTCTCTCTCTCGCCTCCTTCTCTCTCTCTCTCTCTCTCTCTCTCTCTCTCGTCGTTATCTCGCTCTCTCTCTCCGACTTTCTCCCTCTCTCGTCTGATGACGATGATGACGTTGATGGTGGTGGTTCCGGCGGCGGCGGTGGTGACCACCGGAGCTCCGGTTCTGGCCCCGGTTCACCCTCTCCCTCTCTCGTCTGATCTGTATATATATATGTATACATTATATATATATATATATATATATTATATTTTATAATTATATTAATATTTATACATTTTACTTAAATGGTCCTTTAGGTTACAAATTTACACAATCAGTCCTTATTTACAAACCGACTTAACTGGGTTATGATTTTTGGACTGAAATGGCACCTTTCCAGAACGTCGGGGAGGAAAATGGCGCATTTTTGAAAAATGGACTGAAATGGCCAAAGTGACCAAACCACAGGGACGAAAATGGCAGTTAACTCAAATTTATATTAAAAATTATAAAGTATTAAATAAACAAGAACAAACTAACTAGGACAAAATAACTCAGTTAGTTATAAATCTAGTGTTAACTCAAAAGTGGGTTAGAAACACTTAAATATGAACTAATTGAAATTAGGGGGGCTAAGAGTGTCTAATTGGAAATAAATTATAATAAAATCAATTTATTAAAAACAAAACACACACTTGTATTTTGTTCTGGAAATCGATCAGAAGCATGGGGCGATCCCAAGCTCCCCAAAACCCTAGTTCTTGTCAAAACCTCCAAATTGAAGGATCAAATCAAGTCTAAAACGAAAATCAAGCATAGATTCGTGATCCCCATTGCAAGGAGATCATAAGGTATGTAAAATCTGATAAAAATTCTCTACTTGAAATTCTCACGAATTAAGGGAATTCGAAATCTGTGGATACATGTGTGATATGTAGATGAATTAGGAATATTGAAATGTCTAGGAACAAACCCTAGACAAATACATGTTGAAATCATACATAGTTCTAGCAAAATTCACGAAAACACCATTGTAGGTGGTAAGTGGGTGGAGTAAAACTTGATAAACACTAGGAAATTGGGGGTTGTTCTAGTGAAATTTGACATGTATGAGGTGATTTCAGAATTCTAGAGATTTATATTTATGTTAGATAGTTTGATTGATAAAAATTTGGGCTTTATGACGAGTCATGAACTTGTTAATAAATCATGTAAAATTCTGCCCTTAATGTGTTCGTAGAAATGCCCCCAAGAGGGCTGAAAATTGAAATTTAAGTTAAACGCATAATTGTGATGTTTGGCAAACTATGCGCTATATGATTTAAAAGAGTTCGAAATGCGTCATGGTTGAACTCTATAGGGAAAGATACCAGAGTGTCGAGTGGACAAGTCGGTGGCGACTTGCGTTTGAAGGGCGTGCTCTGAAGGTATGTAACTTGACTCGTTACATTTAGTGAATTGTTGTTAAATTATGTATAGTCGCATTGTAGAATAAAAGTTGCGTTGATTATAGCGACCATGATCGCTACTTGAATTAATAGGATTAGAGTTAGCAAGAAACCGTTTGGTAGTCATCATATTGGAGGATCCCATAAGATGAGCCAACGGGTCGAATAATAGTGTAAATTGTAGTATTAGTGATTTAATAGTTAGCAATGGCGATAACAATCACAAGAGCATTAAACCATGGGATTGGTAAGGAAATGCAGGTGATGATAAGTCTCGGACGATAGGTAAAAAGCGCCATAGGCTTACTAGTGAAACGGTAGTAAAATGGGTGAAGTTAGAGTGGGTCGAATAAATGCATAGTAACTTTTAGTCTTTCGGCCCGTAAATCAAATTTTCGGTATGATAATTGTAATAGGCACGTCGGTAATGAGTTTACAGACGTATAGGAAAAAAATCACCTAAAACGGACAACCGAGCAAAAAGTTATGAGTATTTAAAGTTGGATTTTGTGAATTTCCGGAGCTGGGCAAATATGCAGGTTCAGTTTCTGGACCTGCTGGAAAACGTATTCCCCCGCGCCACGCGAAGGTCCTTCGCGACACGCGACAGGACAACTTTTAAATTTTTATCTTATTTTTCATGATTCGATACTAGAACTTGTTTATATGATCTAATTCAATGTCAAAACTAACATTTTGAATGGTTTTGACTTTAGGTGATAATGGGGACTGTACGGATGGCGATCAAGCAAGTTTTAAAGAACCGAACACAACTTTTGAAGCTTCCGCGTTATCATAACTTTATTAGACAATGTTTTTGGATGTAAACAATTTGCTAATCATGTCATGAATGTTTAAGCTAGTCGGTAGTTGACTAGTATATGGTTACTTTAGAACTTTGTTTTGGTAAGTTAGGTTTTAATTAAGAAACTTCTTATATAAAATCCTATGAATTATTATTAAAGTCGAGTAGTAATTAGGTGGTTGTTACAAGTTGGTAATCAGAGCTCCAAGTTGTCAACAAAGTGTTCGGTTCAAGCTTGATCGATCGTCCGGTAAGAATTAATTTATTTTTTTGTAGATTTTATCTTATGAAAGAAATGAGATGTGAATTAATGTGCATGGGAAGAGCGTGTTGACTCACTCAAACTCGGAAAGTGCACCAAAAGTGAACGGTTAAAGCAAGTTACGAACTTGGCTAAACCAAAGCAAATAAAGCTATGTTATAAATGAAATGTTTAACGATTAATGTAAACATTTCAGTTTCAAGATGTCGGAAAGAAACGATGATGATCCGGTGCCGACAAGCACCGAACAAATGAAAGAGATAATTGCCGAAGAAGTGGGGAAGGCAATTGAAGTTAGTCTATCCGGTTTATAGACAAAATTCAAAACACGGTGTTATCACTAGTAGAAGAACGAGTCAAAAGGTTGGAAGATAATGTCAACCTCATGAAAGAAAAAACGGGAGAACGGAAAGGATGTTCGTACAAAGAGTTTATGGCGTGTAAACCGCTAATCTATAACGGGGAGGTCAACCCGATAATATGCCAGAGATGGTTAAGCGATGTTGAAGGAGTGTTTGAAAGAACCCATTGTGACGTAAGTGACTTCGTTGCTTACAGAACGGGTCAGTTGAGGGGCCAAGCCAAAGATTGGTGGGACAATAAAAAGAAGGAAATAGGAGCCGAAGCGGCGAAGGTCATGACTTGGGATGAGTTTAAGGTGTCGTTCCTTAAACACCATAGTCCCAAAGTAGTTATCAACAGGATCAAAGAGGAATTTATCCAGTTAAGACAGAAGGGAGAATCAATTGATAAAATCACGGGTACCTTCATGGATAAGCTGAGATTCTGTGACGAGTTAGTCACCACTGAAGAGCAGAAGATATACTACTATTGCAACATGCTGAGTGCTGAATACCGGGAGTTCATGACTCCCTCAAAGTATGAAACCCTCACAGAAATTATCAACACCGCCCGGGAGCGGGAAATCGAGTTGAAGAAACAAATTGAGAGGGGCGAGCGAAGGGCACAGGATGTGAATCCAAGCCCTACAAAGAAAGCTCGAACTGTGGAATCGGGAAAGAAGGTGGATGCTAAAGGCGGGTCGCCAAGTTGTAAAGTGTGTGGGAAAGGGCACAAGGGAGAGTGCCGGTTCAAAGACAAACTGTGCCCCATATGTGGTAAAACGGGGCACACGGCGTCTCTATTCCCGGGTAAAGTCTCGGTTTGCTACAAATGTTATCAGCCCGGCCACAAAAAGTCCGAATGCCCAGACTTAGTTGGAAAGAGAGATGTTAAAGAATCTCCCGCAGAAGCTCCAAAGGCGAAGGCTAGGTCCTTCCAGCTTACCGCGGCTGAAGCGAAAACAGAACCCGATGTGGTCTCAGGTATATTCACAATAAACTCAATTCCTGCACGTGTATTGTTTGATACAGGCGCGAATAAACCCTTCATTTCACATGGATTTATTCGACATCCTTCTTTTGTATTGACGAAATTATCTGTGCCCTTAGAAGTTGAAATAGGGGACAACAAAAGTTTTATAGTTTGTGATATTTGTCGAGGCTGCAGATTAAGCATCGATGATGAAGAATACTTGATAGACCTAATCCCGATGTCAATGGGGGAGTTTCAAGTAGTTGTTGGGATGGATTGGCTATCTCAGCACCACGCAAAGGTCGTGTGTTTTCGTAAGGAGATAAAGCTAACATCTCCGAGCGGAAAACACGTCACTATCTATGGAGAAAAAGGAGGTAACCCCATAATATGCTCGATGTTGAAAGCTCACAAGCTTATGAAGCAAGGATGTAAGGCATTTATGATATACGTGAATGAGCCCGAGAAAGGATCACCGAAGATTGGAGATGTACCGGTAGTACGGGACTACGAAGATGTGTTTCCGGAAGATTTACCGGGGATACCGCCCGAACGGGAAGTAGAGTTCGGAATCGAATTGATTCCGGGCGCGAAACCCGTAGCTAAAGCACCGTACCGACTCGCGACGTCGGAATTACAAGAATTAATGTCACAAATTCAAGACCTGCTCGACAAAGGATTCATAAGGCCGAGCGTGTCTCCTTGGGGCGCACCGGTGCTATTCGTGAAAAAGAAAGACGAAAGCATGCGCATGTGTATCGATTACCGAGAGTTAAACAAACTCATGGTAAAGAATCGATACCCGCTTCCGAGAATAGACGATCTATTCGACCAATTACAAGGTGCGAACTGGTTTTCAAAAATTGACCTTAGATCGGGGTATCACCAACTAAAGGTCAAGGAGGAAGATGTGTCGAAGACGGCTTTCCGCACGCGATACGGACATTACGAGTTACTCGTGATGTCATTTAGGCTGACAAATGCACCCGCAGCTTTCATGGACCTCATGAACCATGAACCGGGTTTGCAAGCCAATGTTGGATAAATCGGTAATCGTGTTTATCGATGATATTCTGGTATACTCGAAAAGTGAAGCAGAACATGCACACCACTTACTAGAGGTGTTAGAGACACTCAGACGGGAAAGGTAGTATGCGAAATTCTCTAAGTGCGCCTTTTGGTTATGAGAGGTGCAATTCCTCGGCCACATCATAAGTGCCGATGGAATATTGGTAGATCCATCAAAGATCGAGGCCATGTCGAAATGGAATCCCCCGAAGAACCCTTCGAAAATTAGAAGCTTCTTAGGGCTTGCGGGATATTATAGGAGATTCATTCAAGATTTCTCTAAGATTGCGTCGCCGTTAACTAAGTTAACCCGGAAGGAGGAGAAGTTCATTTGGGGTGTCGAACAAGAAAGAGCGTTTCAAACGCTAAAAGAGAAGTTAACTCAAGCTCCGGTATTAACATTAACGGACAGGGTCGAAGACTTGGTGGTTTATTCGGATGCCCCATTATCGGGGCTCGGATGCGTTTTGATGCAACGGGGCAAAGTTATAGCTTATGCCTCGAGGCAATTGAAAGTACATGAAAAGAAATATCCCACGCACGATCTCGAATTGGCTGCGGTGGTGTTTGCGTTAAAAATATGGAGGCACTATTTATATGGGGTAAAGTGCACCATATTTACCGATCACAAGAGCTTAAAGTACTTCTTCGATCAGAAGGAGTTAAACATGCGACAAAAGCGATGGCTAGAAACGGTGAAAGATTTTGACTCTGAAATACACTACCATCCCGGAAAGGCAAATGTTGTGGCGGACGCCCTGAGCAGAAAAGTGGACTATGTCCCAATACGAATAAGGTCGATGCAGCTTGTTGTGACTTCGGGTATACAAGAACGTATTCGAGAAGCGCAAGTAGAAGCGGTGAAAGAGGAGAACTGGAAGAAAGAAAGAATAGTTGGTCAGCTAAAAGATCTGTCGGATGGTAAGAACGGGTTGAAGACTCGATTCGGGAGAATATGGGTTCCAAATTCTTGTGGGGTTAAGACACTTCTACTCAATGAAGCTCATAAATCCCGATATTCTATTCATCCGGGCACGACCAAGATGTACAACGATCTGAAACAAAACTATTGGTGGCCCGGAATGAAGAGGGATGTAGTAAAATACGTGGAGAAGTGATTGACTTGTTTACAAGTCAAAGCGGAACATCAGAAACCATATGGAAAACTGCAACCTTTGGAGATCCCAGTTTGGAAATGGGAACATATCACCATGGACCTATTGACCAAACTACCTAAAACGATTCGGGGATTCGATGCTATATGGGTGATTGTGGATAGATTGACGAAGGGTGCACATTTGTTGGGATTGAACCCTACCAGAGGAACAGATGATCTAAAGCCAAAACTGGTTCAGAACAGTGGATTCATCATAAGCAGCGGTTTACACTAAACTTTTCCCTTGACAGTGGCTCCAACATCTGATGCAACTCAAAGTACTGATATTCTACAACAAATGTTGACCTACAACAACTGCTGATTCCTAAAGACTGCTGGAGACTAAGCACCGATGTCCAATCTACTGATGTCTCAAAATACTGCTGAGGACCAAAGCCCTGTTGAAGACAAGCACTGTTGAACCAAAGGCCTGATCAACCAAAGGTGAACCACTGCTCAACCACAACAATGGCTTAGTATCAACAGCAGATTCAACAGCAGCAGTTTAACTTATATCTTGTAATCAGTTGTTTAGTAAGCAGGGCTTGTACTAGTCAGTAGTTACAGGTTGTTAGGTTGTTAGATGTCACTTTCATGGTGACGTCAGCTTTGATTCTCAGTGGTTTGATCTGCACTATAAATAGAACAGTACCTGTACTGTTCTATTTGAGCTTAGAGCTTTTTGCTCATCTCCTTTCATCTTGTACGATCAACCAGGGAGTATCATGCTGAGGGGGAGTTTAGTATGTAAACATGTATGTAATCTTTTGATTTGAATCTTTTGACTAATAAGAATCATTTGTTTATGAAAAACTATTTTTTCCTTTGGTTGTGTTTACAAAGTTTGCTACTCATTTCCGCTGCACTTATATCGTTTCATATGTTCTGATTATTCATCTTAAGCAAACAAGCACAATCATGACAGCCTCAGATCCTAACAATTGGTATCAGAGCCTGGACAGTCAAATTCGATCTAACGATCAATTTGACATAACAGTTCAGTTCAAAATTCATTGATACTAAGGTTGATTGTATTCAGTTGAAAAACAGAGCAACGAGAAATCATGTTCAAAATGATGGATCTAATACTCTGTAAAACAACCAAGATGTCATATGACACACAAACTTCATATAACAAGTGATATCATGCATAGAACACCTATAGTGCTCAGATCTGAAAATATGTCTGATAACTATGGTATAATCTATTTAGTTTACAAATTGATTTCAATTGTTTCTATGAAGGTTGTGATGTTTTTATCATGACTGCTTCTAAAGTGTTTGTCTCATGTTAACAAAAATCTATGTTCGAATGATAACATTAGTGTTTTTGTTAGCATAAAAAGAGGGAAATTAAAACTTTAGCTATTTAGATCTTATGTATTGAAAAACAGGTTGAGGTTTCTCTAAAAGGACCAAAATCAACTATGTTAAGAATATATTAAGAAAATCAGCAGTTAAAATATCCAGATCATGAGTAATGTGGAATTTGGCATAAGCAAGTGCAAAAATGTCCAAATCTCTCAAAACGTTGCTGAAAATGATTTCGGATTGAGTATTCTTTCCTTGAAAACCTTCCAGTAAAAAGTTTCAATACTTTTCTATGGAAAGGGCAAAAAGGGAAAGAAGAAAAATTACAAAAACTCAAAAGTGTGTTTATCTCAAAACTTTTGAATTCAAAAGAAAAGAGTATAAACCCAAAACACTTAAGAGTCCACCGGTTAATCCTACAAAAGGAAAACCAAAAATAGATCTGCATTTTTGGTCAAACATAATGTCATCAATCATCCATGCACAATCATTGTTTCAGGGAAGTTCAGGTAACAAAAGTATCTCCAGATATCTTTCAATAAAGAGGAATAAGCCAAATTTTTCAGAAATTATTCACATGGTAATAAGGTTCACAAAGAACTTTCAAAACCCCTGTGAACTGGCTCCTCATGGTAACAATCAACTGACAAGGAAATGGTACCAAACAGTGGTTACAGGACTTTGGTTCAAACCACTGACCATTGTCCTAAGCTTGAGAATGAAGTGATTTTGACCTTATTCAAAGTTATTTTAACTCTTGAGACACACCAGATCTAATTGACTTTATTTTGAGAAAACTTTACAAAAAAAAACAGGATATATTATTCTTTATTTTTTTTTTTGAATGATATATTTTGTACTCTTACTTGTTCTTGATAGCAAAAAGTTCAAACACCTGTCAGGATGTAGACCCTTATTTTTTTGGTGATACTATCCTTGAAAATAGATCAAAAGGAAATGGTGCAAGTGTCAAGGTCATGTCAAACTCAAGTTTGTTTTAACACTGATCAAAGATTGGTTGCTAACAGACCTTAAAATACTTGGATGCTCATGTTCTAATGACACAAAATGAGTAGCCATAGTAAAAAGGTTTCCATCATATGGGGTACTAAACCACTGTCAGGAATCTATAAAAGTGTTCAAAACTTGAAATAGATAAACATGTGGTAACACCTTGAATGCTGAAACAAGTAAATTTGCTGCATTAAAAATCTCTGTAAACCCTGCTGTTATGATTAATTCTGATAAACTTGCATTTAAAATGTGTTTGTCAAGTATTTGGTTCTGCAGGTGACCCACATTCATCATCAACAGATCTTGGACATGATACCAAAATCGTTTCCATCATCAGAGCAGCAGATGTACAAAACAACTGTTAAAGCTCATCCACTGATGTACAAATAGTGTTTGATCTAAGTTGCTTTCTAATTCTCTACCACCACTTCACCAAACCACTGTTGATAAATATTCATCAAAAGTGGATAAAAAATATTCAGTGTGCCAAACCCCTCCTTCAAATCCTTTCACATCCATTTCAAGCTACTGCTGGATCATCAAAGTCACCAGCAGTGGTTAGCTCAGATGATTCACATCTGCAGCTCCACCTGTTAAAACATCAATCCTCCTTAAAACTCAACCATTTCACCATTCTCTTGGCAACATCAATGAAAAGGATTCTTTTAAAAAGGCTATCCTAAAACATGTGTCTTCTTGCTGACTTTCTACCACTCCATCAACAAGTCAAAGTGCCATAAAGCATTGAAAAACAGAAAGTTGGGTAGTTGTCTCCTAAGAAGAGCTTCAGCAGTTAAGTGACAACAAGCTTGAAAAACTTGTGCCACAGCCAAAGGATGAGAATCCTTAGGCAAATAGTGGGTCCTCAAAGAACATTGCATATGCTAGGAGCATGTTTGTCAAGATTTATCGTACTCAAACAAGTACAGACACCAAGAGTGTGAAAAGACTACATCAGGGGGATATCAATTCCTAGGCAATAAGCTGAGTATTTTGACTGTACACATGCAGCAGATGTTTCCACAACACTGATTGAAGAATATTATGATGCTGTTGTTGTTGCTGAAAAGTCCAACTGTTTGTAACGTCAAAATATGTTATTGGATTTTGATATAAATTGCTCAAAATACTTCTTTTATGCAGGGATGTCAAGTAGCTGAAATATATCATCAAAAATCCAGTATCTCATTCATCCATCATCACTGGACATCAGACACCACTGTGTGGGGATTGCTATGAAGAAGGTTTGATTTCTTAGCATCAGGTCCATCCTAAAGATCCGTTGGCAAATGTACAAACCTAAGAATTTGATACATCTACCTTTGAAAACTTCATCACTAGGATTGGAATGCTAAACATGGATCAAAGCAAGCATTCTTGTGTTTCATGTGTAAATAGCATCAAAATGTTTTCAGAAAATCAAAATAAAACCTTAAAAATAGTTTAAAATTGAATTTTTCAATAAATCCTCAAAGTCTGTTTCCAAAACACAAGCAGAGGTTCCTGAGCACACTTTAGCAGCTACCACTGCTCCTCAGGCACCTGCTGCTGAGCCCACTGCTCAAGGTGATCACAGCAGCAAAACAACTGTTGTGAAACCCACACCTAAACCCACCAAAACAAAAAGAAAATTCAAAAGCCCCCCAAACCTACAATAAAGGCAACTCTGGAAGATGAGATCCCAGAGCAACTGCCAGTGACAACACAAAAGTCACTAGAAACTACTGCTGCTACTTCCTCACAGCAGATGGTCGAAAGATCTCAACCCATGCCTCAAACTCCTCCTGCTTCTTCTCAAAAAGAACAGGTTGTAAGAACAGGGACAACAAATTATGATGCTCTGGAATCACTTGATTTCATCATCCACAGTCCACTGCCCGGGGCAAATTCACTTTCAACTCCCATCATCATTTCACAAATACCACCATCAATAATAACCTTGTTGCATGCTTTGGATATAACTCAGACATAAATCAGTTCCTCTCAAACACCTATCACTGAGAGTACACTCCAACAAGTGACTGAGTCTGATGCTTATACCTCTGCTATCCCAGCAACAACTGAGGAGGTTATACCCCTTGAGTTATAAGTAACTCTTGGTGGTAATTCAAGTGAAGCAGCTACTACAAGTGCTAAACCCACTGGTTTGCATTTGGACAGTAGTTTCATCAATAAGATTTCCTTGAAGGCAATTTCTTCACTGGGAACTCGTGTGTATCCAGTCTTCACTGGTTCACTAAAAGGTGTTTCTCATTATGAAGAAAGAAGTCCCCAGTACCAAGAAAAAGGGGCATCAGTGGTTAATGTTTGGAGTACACTCCCTACCTCAACTACTGATAAAACCACGGCTAGTGGGAAATCAGATGATCTCATTAATTTGGGTGATGGTTTAAAGTACCTAGAATTGACGGAACATGTCGAAAAACTGGATACTTCTGTTGCAGAGATCAAAGAAACGCCGCAACAGTTGTTAACAGTACAAATGGTGCAACCCACTGCTGTTCCAACTCAAGCACTTGCTCCACCACAAGCACCTGCGGCAAATGAGTTATGGAATTTATTTCAAACCCTGCACATATCTTCGAAAGAGTTGATGATGCCAAAAAGGAGGAGAAAATGACTCTGAGGAAAATCTCTCAGTAACTTCTGCTGAAACATCTGTCAAAGAAAAGGAAAAGGGAGGTGATGAAACCCTGAATGAAAATTCAAGCAGATGATGAAGATACACAAATGAGGATCGTTCAAGTCAAATTAATTCAGCTGGTCCTAAAACCACTGCTGATGTTAAAAGGGTATGGGATGCGAGCAGAGCTTTGGTTGAGAAAAAGATAGTTCTGCAAAAAGGAAAAGAAGAGGTTGGTACTTCATTAAAGAAGAGTCCTGTTAGAAAAACAAGGCAATCAACCACCACAGCTTCTAAAACTAAGCCAGTTACTACTTCAACCACAACTTCTGTTCTAACAAAATCACTTACTCCTCCACCATTAACAACATCTGTCACCCAAACAACTGCCACCAATACCACATCAACACACACCACAACCATTGCCACCCCCACTAAATCAACCACTGCCATCCTTTATCAAAAAGGGAAACAAAGCAGATGGATGCTGAAATACCAAAAGAAGACCAAGCTTCAGAGAATATATCATAAAGATGGTTGTTCAGACACTTAGAGCAGAAATACAAGAAACAGCAAAATCTCAAATTACTGCTCAAAGTTGTCATTACTAGGCCTCAATCTCAAAACTCATCGATCAAATAAACCTCTCCCAAGAAACCCATTGGATTCAAAGATACTAAAGTGAAAGTCTGATCAAAAGACCCACGTATCGACTTTGCTCAGATCCAGTGGTGAGGTGAAGCGTATATCAAGGGAAACAACATTTGGCCTGGGTGTTGAAGATTTGCAAGATCTCCTTGAGCTTACACTGTGCAGGGATAAGGGTGATAAGGATTCCATGAACTTTAAATTACAAATCAAAGATCAAGTAAGGGAACTCCTGATGAGACAATAAAGATCCTGAATAATGAAGTGTTTTGGCATCATCTGTTCCAGGGGGAGATTGTTGGGATTGAACCCTACCAGAGGAACAGATGATCTAAAGCCAAAACTGGTTCAGAACAGTGGATTCATCATAAGCAGCGGTTTACACTAAACTTTTCCCTTGACAGTGGCTCCAACATCTGATGCAACTCAAAGTACTGATATTCTACAACAAATGTTGACCTACAACAACTGCTGATTCCTAAAGACTGCTGGAGACTAAGCACTGATGTCCAATCTACTGATGTCTCAAAATACTGCTGATGTCACACCCCGAATTTCCACGTGTCACCGGTGGGCCCGGTGGGGAGTATCGTGACGTAGTTGATAACATCATAGTCAAACAACACAATTTATAAATGCACAGCGGAAGCAAAAGATAATATTTTACAATCCGAATATAAAGTAATATCAAGTATTACAACGGATAGTAGAGGATCCACAGGCGGATCTTAAAAATTAAGTATTGTTCAACAGACTTTAGACGCCTAGAATTTGCAAGATTCCTTATTAACGCCCTGAGCAGCTTCCAGCCTATTACGTACTTGTACCTGTCACTTAGAATTTGGAAAATACGTCAGTTTTCACTGGTAAATACACTCAATTGACTCATTTGAAAAGAGTTTATGAAAATTGGTTTAGGCGCACAAGGCACAAAACTATTTTGACACTTGATTAAGATGCACAAGGCAAGATTAATCTTTTATACTTGGGACAAACTATATCTCATGTTATCAGTTTTACATAACTTGCTCTACATACGGGGCCCGGTCCTAAGCCGGTTCAAGATTAACCGACACACCACTATTCCCCTATTGGGAATCCCTTATTGGGTATAATCAATTAATAAGCATAAAGCATCTGTCAGGTGTATGCCTACACCCCGTGCTTAGGTCGTGGCCATTTCAATTAATGAGTCAAGGATATCCAGGACACGGTCGCATTAACCCCCAATGTTTCAGTCAAGCAATACGAATTAAAACAGGTTATTTGAATTTCCCGACACATTGGTCTTCGAATCCCATACCTGACCATGCGGTATTTATATTACCGTATCCCAAGCCCGTAATAGGGAAAATAAGTTAAGGGTATTTACCTGAGCTAGCTCCTGTCTTAAATAGCAAGAATTTTAATAACTCAGCCGTATTCACTTAAGTAAGCGTAGGTACAATTTTACCGGAAGGCTCTAGTCTGGAACGATGGTATAAATAACCAATTAGAATACTAACGGGTCTTTAATTAAGCCTAAGCTTGACCGGTTAGTTTTAAGGACGATACGGTACAAGCGCACGATTAAGCGAAAGACCGGATAGAATGTGATTTAGACCCGACAAGTTTGAATACTTGTATAATATGGGTATACTAAATACATTCTGGATTTTGAGATAAAAATGATAACGTTTGACCCGTTTCGGTCAATTTACGCAAACTAGTTACGTAAACCGAACCGAACGCTAAAAGGGTGTTACGGGTAGCCAAAAGAGTCAAATGCAAGTTCCCTGAGATAATATGCTTTAAATATGATATAACATCAGTAAGTTATGTTCTATATTGCCCGAAATAATTTTAAACTCAATTTACGCCTTAGAAGGGCAATTTGGTCATTTAAAAGATTATAAAAGAGTAAATTTGGAAATCTGGGTTACGGGTCTGAATTATACAGTAAATATACTTAATATGACATGTTATAACAGTAGGGTATGACCCGTATACAAAACTTATCATTTAAAATCAAACTATGCACCGTAGGGGTATTTTAGTAATTTCACAAGGGCTAAAAATGCCAAAACCGGAAATCTGAGTTCATATACTTATACTTACTGTTATTATATGAAAATATGCTAATTACCTCAGTAGGTATAAGTCTCATATGTTTAAAATAGGTATAACGCTTACTATGCGCTAAAAACGCTAAAAATGCGATTTAACGCCGTTTCCGGGTTTTCAAAGGAAAGCTGAGATTTTTATATTTCTAGAATACTTAAATTAATTTATTTAACATATAAAATCAGTAGAAAAAGGTTTCGGGTCAAAAGGATGTGTAAAACTCATTTTATGGCTTAAACGGTCAAACCGACATATACCGAAATAACTTAGCGATCTAAGATACGATCAGCCAAAAATTAAATAAAAATCATCAAAAATCCCAAAATATTATATAACATCAGTGGGTAAAAAGTTTTGTATCAAAACGTGGCCAGAAATAGGTTATACGCGAAAAGGGCCGTTTATGTAACTTAAGAACATAGTTTTACGCTAATGGCCATAACTCAAAATCTGGACCACCAACTGATCCGCAATTTTCGGTGCAAGTTTATATATTAGAAATAAAGATTTCTACTCTTTCATTTTTCCAAAATTCACGTTTTATATCAAAAGGGCAAAATAGTCAACTTTTAAGCATAATCGGAAACATGCAATTGAATCGGCTAAGTATAGACTCAAACAACAAAAATTCCAGAAAGTTTTACCAAAATAAAAATGGTCAAAAATACTCTCCAATACAGATCTCAAACATGCATGTACGAATCCGAATCGATAGTCTACGAAATAGTCGTTTTACAAGACTTTCGGTTCCGATTCGTATCTATACTAAAGATTGTCGAGTTGATCATTGTAAAACACATTCTTATATTCATTATAAAGCTATTTATGATGATCAAACAGATTGCATGTCCTTTACATTACCATTTAAGCTATTTTTTCACAAAAACCATTTCTGTTGACTTTTTAAGAAAGCCTTTGACTCGACAATTAGCATGCAATAAGTGGGAATCAGAGAATACCCTTTTGAGGGTTTGTTTCCCACATAATTACCAACATATATCTGGTTTCAATTTGAGAAATGACTGAGTAAAACTCGTTTAATTGAAAAGTCAAAGTATAAGAACAATCAGTTTGACTTTTAGCAATAACCAAAGCAAGAACGAATTAAGGACTGAATTAGAAGCTTACAAAGGTCCTATTGATGCTTAGTTAACACTAGGATGTTGCCTTGACGTTCAGATTTGCTCCAGGAAGTTGTCTTGAGAGTTTTACAAGTTGGATGTTCTTGATCACAATGTATGAGCTCAAAGAAATGAGCTTTTGATCTGTTTTATGGATGAAATCAGAGGTAGTAGCAAGTTCTCAGTAGCCTAGGCATGCAAGGACTTTCATTGGATCAAAAGAGAGGTGATAACAGCTGTTTACAACTTCAAATTTGGACCCAAAATGGTCATTTTTGCGATTTCTGTTACTGGCAGTCCCACGCGGCCCGCCTGGGCATGTCCAGGCGGGTCGCCTGACCCTCTGATCAGCCAAACAAGTTTCAAACATGGCAGATTTGGTCCCTGAACTTGCATGCGATGTTTCGGCTGCTTATTTTGACTCGTAAACCCCCAAACTTGGTTTTTAAGAACCTTGGGACATTTACCTACATGGTAATGTCCTCGGATAACTTTGCGCTCAACCGAAAAGCCATGAAATTCGACGTTGACGCTTTTAGTCCTTCAAGTACGGTTTTGGCCATAACTTTCTCATACGTTGACGAAACTTCATGAAATTTTTACCACATATTCTAGTGAGTATATTTTAGCATTACAATGCTTCGGGTCTGCCAAAAGTTCACTCAGAGGTATAAATTCAACATGTTGACACTTTTGGCCCCTATAGTTTGCAATTCCTCACTTTTTTGTAATTTCCGCGTCGTATGATCCATGAACCATCCGTTTAAGGTTATAAACATTATGTAGGGTTATCATAGAGTCTATTTATCCATTGTTGACACTTTGGACCCTTACGTTCCATAGTTTTCACCGTTTGTCAACTTTAGTCCCTCTAAAGTTTGTTTTCGCATATGCAAAGCCTATGACACGTGTCAATACATTATTGGACGTAAATTTTTGAGGTGTTACATCCTCACCCCCTTAAAAGAAATCTCGTCCTCGAGATTTACTGAAACAAATGAGGATATTTCTCTTTCATCGTGGATTCTACTTCCCATGTGTATTCGGGACCTCTACGGGCATCCCTTTTGACCTTAACAATAGGTACATGCTTCCTCCGAAGCTTCTTCATCTGTCGATCCTCAATCGACAATGGTTTTTCCACAAATCTTAAACTTTCATCTATGTGTATATCTGTATGCGGTATAACCAGTGATTCGTCAGCGAAACACTTCTTCAGATTACAGATGCGGAACACATTATGTATAGCGCTAAGTTCTTCAGGCAAGTTTAACTTATAAGCGACTGACCCGACACGTTCAATGATCTCGAAAGGTCCTATGTATCTCGGGCTTAGCTTGCCTTTCTTACCAAATCGCATCACCCCCTTCCAGGGCGATACTTCAAGTAACACTTCATCACCTACTTCGAAGTGAAAATCTTTGCGCCTTGGATCCGCATTCGATACGGGTTTATCATTATATCACAAGTCTTCCAACCGCTATGTGATAGTGCTTCATGACTCATTGGTGAAACATATCCTTAAATCCTTAGGGTGTAATACATTGCGAGCTCCACCAAGCTCCTTAAATAGGTTTTAGCTCATAAGTTATTTGATCTCGATATATTCGTTTACTTCGAATGGTTTCATATATTCAGAGCTTACTAGCCTGACAATTAACAGCTTGGCACACCTTTCCAGGGTGATATCTTTTGTTGAACCTTATTTCTTAACAAGAACTTAGGAGGTTTGCTATTTCCATGAATCCTTGATTCTCTGCCGAATACTGGCAACTTATAGATGGTTATGGATTTGCTCGATCTTATTCGTTGTTTCCAAGGCAACTTTTAGATCCCGATAATTGGACTTACCAATTTTCTGTCTAGCAATAGATGTTTAACATCTTATCTATACAAGGTCTCCCAAAGGAGCAGCGTTGATACTTATACAACAACTATTACCAAAAAGCTTATCTTAAGGCGATATGGTTATTCCAATCACTGCTTGACTAATCTCAAAGAATAGTTGTTCCTTACAGCTAGTCGAATAAATCGACGATCCTGGCAGCAATTTGGGGATTTCTAGTTATTGCCTAAATAGGGTTGCGGTAATCAATGCATAAGCAAGATGAACCGTCTTTCTTATTAAAAAAAATCGGAGTTCTTAGAACCTTGAATTTTGGCTTTACGAAACCTTATCCAAAACTTATTTATTTGGCTCTTAGTTCTTCCTATTTCGTTGGTAATAACAGATATAAGATTCTTACAATAACTGCAGCCCTAAGCGGGATGTTTGTCCTAACATCCTCTTGCCTCTCAGAAGGTAACCATGGTAATTCTTATAAGGAAGCTAATTATGATACATAGAGATGTCAGAGATTTACGCATTCTCAGGCTTTAGCTTATTTATCGCTTTCGGTGTCAGATAAATGACATATTCCCTTTACCATTGCAAAGATGCCCTAATCAAAGATACTTATAAGGACATTTTTATATTGGATATCTCCTTTGAATACTACTAGTCGACTTTAGTACAATATGATAATTGGGATATCTTCGGGGATCCCATGCATTAAACCTCCATACTGATCAAGCAATCTATGGGACACACTAGGATACGCAAATCCTCATATGGTACTCTTACCAAACATAGTTTGGCATTCGCAGACGATAGAAAACAATGAGAAAAAATAATAAAATAATTAATATATATTGTCGTACTCTTTCTGGGGAAGAGTACTCCAGATTCTTATGAAAAGGATTTTCTTCGAGGATGGGAGAGAGGTCATTAAAGATTCCATTGGTAACTTATACCTCATATTTAATATATGGAGTCCTTATGAATGTAATCCAGAGTTTGCTAAGCTTATGGTTTGCTAAAGATTTATTATCCCTTGCATCAATACAAAAATACTTGGCAGTCATTATCAATGCTAAATGGTATAGGACGTACCTATTGCTATTATCGATGTGCACTGTCTCAGGTATTCAACCGGTAGTCTAGGCGGTTCCTTTCTTATCCTTTCCAGACCTAGCTTGTAACACCTCGAAAAAATTTCGTCCAATAATGTCTTGACACGTGTCATAAGGTTCCGTTATGTGAAAACATACTTTAGAGGGACTAAAAGTGACAAACAGTGAAAACTATGGAACGTAAGGGTCCAAAGTGTCAACAATGGATAAATAGACTCTATGATAACCCTACATAATGTTTATAACCTTAAACGGATGGTTCATGGATCATACGACGCGGAAATTGCACAAAAGTGAAGTATTGTAAACTATAGGGGCCAAAAGTGTCAACATGTTTAATTTATACCTCTGAGTGAACTTTTGGCAGACCCGAAGCTTTGTATAGCTAAAATATACTCACTAGAATATGTGGTAAAAATTTCATGAAGTTTCGTCAACGTATGAGAAAGTTATGGCCAAAACCGTACTTAAGGGACTAAAAGCGTCAACGTCGAATTTCAGGGCTTTTCGGTTGAGCGCAAAGTTATCCGAGGATATTACCATGTTGGTAAAAGTCCTAAGGTTCTTAGAAACCAAGTTTGGGGGTTTACGGGTCGAGAAAAACAGCCGAAACATCGCGTACAAGTTCAGGGGTCAAAGCTGTCAAGTTTGAAACTTGTTTTGGCTGAACCAGGGTCAGGCGACCCGCCTGGGAAAGCCCAAGCGGGCCGCGTGGGTTGCCCAGCGACCAGAAATCGTATTTTGGTTGATTTGGGTCCGATTTCAAGTGTTATACAGCTCATTTGCACCTCCAATTGCACCAATAACAAGCCTTGCATGCCTACATCCACAGTACCCTCGAATTTATGGCCATAAATCAGATCATCACCTCATTTTTGATCATTTGCAATTGAAGAACAAGAAGCTCTCTACCAAGAACTTACAAGCAAGCTTTCTTGAGGAAATCTGATCAACAAGGCCGACTCCTAGTGTTCATTAAACACCTATAGGACTCTTGTAAGCTTTCAATTCGTTCTTTAATCCGTTCTTGTTGTGTTTATTGATAAAAGTCAAACTGGGTGTTCATAACCTTTGACTTTCCGATTAAACGGATTCCTTTCAGTCATTTCTCGAATTGAAAGTTGTTATAGATTGGTATTTATGTGGGAAACAAACCCTCTAAAGGGTACTACCTGATTCCCACTACATGCATGATAAATGTCGAGTCAAACCTATTTCTAAAAAGTCAACAGAAACGATTTTTGTGAAAAATGACATGATTAATGATATAGATGACATGCAACCTGATTGATCATTGTAAATAACTTGTAACACATATAAGAATGTGTTTTAATCATCATCAACTCGACGATCTATAGTATAGACACGAATCGGGACCGAAAGTCTTGTAAAACGATTATTTCGTCGACTATCGATTCGGATTCGTACATGCATGTTCGAGATCTGTATTGGAAAGTATTTTTGACTATTTTTATTTTAGTTAAACTTTCTGGAATTTCCTTTGATTGAGTCTATGCTTAGCCTATTCGAATGCATGTTTCCGATTTATGCATAAAGTTGACTATTTTGCCCTTTTTGTTTTGGAACGTGATTTTTGGAAAAGTGAAAGGATAGAAATCTTTATTTCTAATATATGAACTTGCACCGAAAGTTTCGGATCAGTTGGTGGTCCAGATTGTGAGTTATGGCCATTAGCGTAAAACTATATTATAAATTTACATAAACGGTCCTTTTTGCGTAGAACCCGTTTCTGGCCACGTTTTGGTACAAAACTTTTTACCAACAGAAGTAATATAATATTCTGGGAATTTTGATGATTTTTAATTAATTTTTGGCTGAACGGATCCTAGATCGCCTAGTCATTTCGGCTTATGTCGGTTTTGACCGTTTTAGCCATAAAATGAGTTTTACACATCCTTTTGACCCGAAACCTTTTTTCTACTGATTTTATATGATGAATAAATTATTTTAAGTATTCTGGAAATATAAAAATCTCAGATTTAATTTGAAAACCCGAAAACGCCCTTAAATCGCATATTTAGCGTTTTAAGCGTATAGTAAGCGTTATACTTGTTTTAAACATATAAGACCTATACCCACTGATGTGTTTAGCTTATTTTCATATAAAAACAGTAAGTATAAGTATATGAACTCAGATTTCCAGTTTTGGCATTTTTAGCCCTTGTGAAATTACTAAATTGCCCCTACGGTGCATAGTTTGGTTTTAAATGATATATTTGGTATATGGGTCATACCCTACTGATATAATATGTTATATTAAGTATATTTACTGTATGAACCAGACCCGAAACTCAGATTTCTAATTTTACCCTTTTATTATCTTTTAAATGACCAAAATGCCCTTCTAAGGCATAAATTGAGTTTAAAATTATCCCGGGCAATATAGAACATAACTTACTGATATAATATCATATTTTAAGCATATTATCTCAGGGAACTTGCCTTTGAATCATTTGACTACCCGTATCGTCCTTTTCGCGTTCGGTTCGGTTTACGTAACTAGTTTGCGTAAATTGACCAAAACGGGTCAAACGATATCATTTTTATTTCAAAATCCAGAATGTATTTAGTATACCCATATTATACAAGTATTCAAACTTGTCGGGTCTAAATCACATTCTATCCGGTCTTTCGCTTAATCGTGCGTAAACCGTATCATTCCTAAAACTAACCGGTCAAAGCTTAGGCTTAAATAAAAGACCCGTTAGGAATCTAATAGGTTAATTATAAACCTTTGTTCCAGATTAGGAGGCCCGGTAAAAGCTACCAACACTTATCGTTTGTGACTTATACTTGCTCAGGTAAATACATTTTGACTTATTTTCCCTATACGGGCTTGGGGTACGGTATTTAAAATACCGCTTGATCGGGCGCACAAGTCCTGCGCCTTATAGGTGTACAGTCTTGGATAGCTTGTGCGACTTCGTTTAAACAGTTTTGTCTTACTTAAAGGCTTTGGGGGGTTATTGACCATGTCCCGGATATCCTTGGCATTATCTTACGAGATGGCCACGACCAGAGCACGGGGTGTAGGTGTACACTCGTCGTGTATAACTCTTTAATGTGGTGTGTCATTTAATCTCTAGCCCGGACAGCAGATCCCGGGCCACCAGAGATATAAGTGCATGTAATTCGTTCACAAGTTTATATTATATAATTATCCCAAGTTAATAAAAACATTTATGCCTTGTGCATTTAAATAAATTTTCAATCATTTTCAAAATGAGTCAGTCGATTTGTATTTACCAGTGTAAACTGACGTATTTTTCCCAAAAGGTTAAGTGCAGGTACTATACGGAAATAGGCTGGTTGTTTCCTAAGAGCGTCCACTATAGTCTCGCAAGCTCGGACGACAATATATCTGTTGAACTATTTTTATCTTATTTTATTTGATCCGCCTGTGGATCCGTTTCAACTACTGTGATATTTATTATTGCAAATTATTTAAAAGTTGAAATGTATCTATTCTGCTTCCGCTGTGCATTATTATATTGTGTTGATTGTCTATGACGATGCCAACTACGTCACTGTACCCCACACCGGGCCCACCGGTGACACGTGGAATCGGGGGTGTGACAGGTTGGTATCAGAGCCAACGCTGAGTGAATTAAACACTAGTCTTTTGTGTTTAATCTCAGTTACACAATTGCACATTCCTCGATTTTCGAGTCTAGACAAGGAACTTAGGAAATGTTCAACTTTTCGTTTAATTTATTTTTATTTATTATTAGCTTTGTCTTATATATTTGTTGTGCAACTTGTTTGACTTTTGACAGGATCACTATGCCGCCACGAATGAGAGGTCGAGGAGGATTTGCTACGTCTCACGACCATGAGGCAGGGCCCTCACATAGGCGAGCACCATCCGCCACGCACAACACAGCCGCCAACGACCTTTGGAGGTCTTTCGCCGAGCCTGCTAGACACTCGGTATCCGCCAGCACTTCACCGTCTTTACCCCACTCGTTTGGGCCCCACTCAGAGAATGGGCCCCATGGTTCGCATGGATCCTACATACCTTTGCAGCAGTCACCGCCCCAGTATCCAGCACCAGTCTACCAGGGTTTATATAACCCTGATGCTTTTATGGATGAGCCAGTGGGTCATAACCCACTTGGACCGGAGGACCACTTTTCTGGTGGTCACGAGATGGACGTCGACGAGGATACGGACCCCTCGCTACCGCCGTCAGGTACGCCTAACCATCCGATTGAGATATCGGATGGGTCGCCATTTAGGGGATCACCCTACAATGGTGGGGACAGCTTTCAGGAGAGATTTAAGCAGCATGATTGGTACTTCACCCCTAGCCACAACTCTCCGATGCTCCAGTCTCACCAGGTTTCACCGGTGCACTCGCAGCACCACTCGCAGCAGCAGCAGCTCCAGCAGCAGCCGCCTTTACCGCAGGACCTATCTGAGGCCCTGTGGCGTGACGTGATCACTCCGTCACCACCGCCGCCACCAGTTTTACCTCCTCCACCTCAGAGGCCGAGGAGGAACGCGCGCATGTCTACGCGCGGAGGGATTCGCATAGGCACCCCTCCACATGTTAGTAGCAGCCGCTACACGTCTCTTCCCGGGGAGTCCGAGACAGGGGAGTCTCAGCATCCCGTATCGGAGGTTACTTCTGTACCGATCCCGCCTCTGCCGCCGCAGAATTTTGGAGAGCCGATTCCGGCTTATGCTAGTGCCACTCAGTTCAACCCGTTCGAGCATGTATTCCCTTAGGGTTACGATTACACGGGAGACCCTTACTGGCAAGCTGTGAACTACAGCTCACTCCCTCCTAGTGGTCCATTGGGAGACACTTGGACTGCTGGGCAGTCTACTTTTGGTTACCCTCCGGGTTACCAGCAGCCACCGCAGCCGCAGCCGTACCAGCCGCCGCAGCCGCAGCACTTCCAGCCACCGCCACCGGCGCCTATGATGTCGCCGCCGTAGGTTCAGGAAATCCTGCATGGGATTGATAGCATGCGACGGGAGTTGCAGAATGATCGCCGACACAACCGCGGTATGTTCAAGAAGGTGTTTGACCTGCTCAAGGGTAAGGGCAAGAGGGATCATTGAATCCTTCGATTATTGTCTCATTTACTCATGTCCCTGCGTGGACATCTATCCTTGTACTCTACCCCTGCGTGGGTATATCTATCTTGTTCTACCCCTGCGAGGGTATGCTGTTCTGTTGACCCCTGCGTGGGTTTACTTTGTTTTATTTAGTTATTGTTGTTATTTGCTTAGCCCCTGCGCGGGCATGTTATTCATGCGATTCATGTTATTTCAAAGTCCCGTTTAGGGCAAATATGTACTGGTATTTTATTTGAAATTTGAAATGGTTAATTTGAATTTATCATTTTATTTATATGCATGAATAATATTAAAATAATGGAAAATATCAATTTTTATTTGATTTGCCATTTTATAAGAATCTTAGTAAGGTATAACCTAGCTTGAATGCCTTATTAACAGGCCTGGCCCTGATGGTAAAACCTGGTTGAAAAGATTCAACTCCCTGTTAACATCTGAGAACATGTTAACATTCCTGGCCAAGCGTGATCTGTAAAATCACACAAGCCACCCTTTTTAATAAATTATCTACAGATTTTATCTGTATACAAGTCTATTAATGACTTGATACCTTCGGGTTATGACTATGTCATATAGTGGCAGTTGTGGTTTATAACTCCCTGCCAAGAAATAAATTATCTACAGATTTTATCTGTATACAAGTCTATTAATGGCTTGATACCTACGGGTTATAACTATGTTATATAATGACAGCTGTGGTTTATGACCCTCTGTCTAGTAAAGGATTATTTGTTTAATTATACAATTTATAGTCCTATAAAAATCTAAATTTATAATTTAGTAATTGTCCACGTGACTAGGCCTATGGTGCCAATATATATATTTTCATTCCTTGATTGCTAATAAGAGCCTGAATGAAATTTATTAAATTAACTGCTAAGGTTTTTGATACCATGGTTAATAAATCGTCTAGGACGATAATACTGTTAGGTTCTAAATTAGACCTTGTCCTTTATTGTAGCTTAAAGCTACGATGGCCAAATCGGAGGAAACTAACAGTCATTCTGGGGAACGCTCAGATAATGCAAAGATTCACGTTACCGGTGCAGAATTGCAAGCACTGATAGATAATGCTGTCGCCAAGGCTATGGATCGGCAGTTCAAGGAATCTAGTGGTACTCGGAGTAGGACCCGAACAGAAACGCACGCAAAGCCCAAGACTCATTCTGAGGCTCATAGTAAGCCACCCTCTAAGAAGAGTGAGCCGAAGAAAGCTGAGGATGATAATCATTCCTCCAACCACAGCAGCGTCCCAAAGTAGGAGATTAAGCTGAAGCATGACACGTACAGCAGGTCCTGTACGTACAAATACTTCGTATCTTGCAAGCCCAGAGATTTCACTGGGGAAAAGGGAGCCGTCGATTGCATGACGTGGATTGACGAGATGGATACTGTGGTTGATATCAGCGGGTGTGCTGATAGGGACGTCGTTAAGTACGTGTCCCAGTCATTCAAAGGAGATGCGTTAGCATGGTGGAAGTCACTCCTACAAGCTGCCGGTAAGGCCACACTGTACGGTTTGTCATGGGAACAGTTTGTGGCCCTGATTAAAGAAAACTTCTGTCCGCAGCACGAGGTCGAACGAATCGAATCGGATTTTGTATCCTTAGTTATGAAGAACCTCGATTGTCAAGCGTATCTTACTACGTTCAACACATTGTCTCGTTTAGTGCCTTACTTGGTGACCCCGGAGCCGCGTAGGATTGCTCGATTTATTGGGGGTCTGGCACCGGAGATAAAGGCGAGTGTCAAAGCTTCAAGACCTACAACATTTCGATCCGTAGCGGATCTATCCCTCTCCCTCACTCAAGACGTGGTTAGATTGAGAGCTATGAAGAGCTCTGAGGAGAACAAACGAAAACGTGAGGATGACACCTCACGAAGATCTGAAAAGCGACATAGAGGGAACAACGACCACAGGAAAGGGTCGGGGTCTAGGAAAAATGATCATCAGTCGGGTGAGAAACCCAGATGCAAGATCTGCAGGAGGCACCACTTTGGGAGGTGTCGGTTGGAAACGAAATCCCAGTCTTTCGAGAAACGTTGTGGGATCTGCAAGTCCACAGATCATAAAGCTGTGGATTGCAAGAAGATGAAGATGCAACGTGTTTTGGTTGCAACGAGAAAGGGCACATTCGGCCCAACTGTCCAAAGTTTGCAAAGAAGGCTGATGAAGGGAAGAAGACTAATGTGAGAGTCTTCAGAATGGACGCAAAGGAAGCAGTCCTTGACGATAACGTCATTACCGGTACGTTTCTTGTAAATGATGTTTTTGCTAGAGTCTTGTTTGATTCGGGAGCTGATAAGTCGTTTGTAGATGATAAGTTTTGTAAACTGTTGAACCTTCCTGTTAAAACCTTAAGTGTAAAATACGAGGTGGAATTAGCCGATGGAACCTTAGAAACCGCCTCGACTGTTCTAGATGGATGTGTTATATCCATTAGGAATCATTCTTTCCCGTTATCCTTGCTTCCCTTTAAGCTAGCTGGATTCGACATAGTGATAGGCATGGATTGGTTGTCGAGTAACCAAGCCCAGATTGTGTGCAATAGAAAGCAAGTAATAGTTAAGACTCCGTCTGGTGAGTCACTTACTATTCAAGGAGATACCCAGCATGGATTGCCGGAGCAAGTGTCCATGCTCAAGGCATCCAGATGCATGCAGAAGGGATGTGTCATTTATATGGCACAAGTCACCATTGATGAGCCAAAGCCGAAGATTGAGGATATCCCTGTTATCTCGGAATATCCTGAAGTATTCCCTGAAGAACTACCCGGGTTGCCACCGGATAGACAAGTAGAGTTTCGGATAGATATCATACCAGGTGCAGCACCTGTAGCAAGAGCACCATACAGGTTGGCACCAACGGAGATGAAGGAGTTGAGGACGCAGTTGGATGAGCTTTTAGCCAAAGGTTTTATTAGACCTAGCTCGTCTCCTTGGGGAGCGCCAATCTTGTTCGTTAAGAAGAAGGATGGTTCGATGCGTCTGTGCATCGATTACCGTGAGCTTAATAAGGTCACTATCAAGAATCGGTATCCGTTACCCAGGATCGACGATCTGTTCGATCAGTTGCAGGGAGCAAGCTACTTCTCCAAGATTGACCTGAGGTCAGGTTATCATCAGTTGAAGGTCAAGGAGGAAGACGTACACAAGACAGCGTTTAGGACTCGTTATGGACATTACGAGTTCCTAGTGATGCCGTTTGGGCTCACTAACGCACCAGCCGCGTTCATGGATCTCATGAATCGCGTCTGCAAACCTTATTTAGATAAGTTCGTTATCGTCTTTATTGATGACATTCTTATCTACTCGAAGAGCCAAGCTGATCATGAGAAACACCTTCGTTGTATTCTCAAACTTCTGTATCAAGAGAAGCTTTATGCCAAATTTTCAAAGTGTGAATTTTGGCTTCGAGAAGTCCAATTCCTTGGACATGTTGTAAGCGAGCGTGGTATCCAAGTAGATCCCGCTAAAGTAGAAGCAGTCATGAACTGGCAGGAGCCGAAGACTCCTACTGAGATTCGCAGTTTCCTCGGATTGGCAGGATATTATAGGAGATTTATCGAGAACTTTTCAAGGATTGCTGCGCCCCTAACCTCATTGACCCGTAAGAAGATTAAGTTTGATTGGGGCCCTAAGCAGCAGGAATCCTTTGACAGTCTGAAGCAGAAGCTGAGCAATGCGCCAGTATTGACATTGCCCGATGGCATAGAGGAATTTGTGGTGTATTGTGACGCATCACACACTGGCATGGGTTGCGTACTCATGCAGAAAGGCAAAGTCATTGCCTATGCTTCTCGCCAGCTAAAGGTGCACGAGAAGAACTACACCACCCACGATTTGGAATTGGGTGCAGTTGTATTTGCTTTGAAGCTATGGAGACATTACTTGTATGGAACCAAGTGCATAATATATTCAGATCACAAGAGTCTTCAACACTTGTTCAATCAGAAGGAATTGAACATGCGTCAAAGGCGATGGATGGAAACTCTTAATGACTATGACTGTGAGATACGATACCATCCAGGCAAGGCAAATGTGGTTGCCGACGCCTTAAGCAGAAAAGAAAGGGTTAAGCCGATCAGAATCAATGCCAAGCGCATTGAAATAAGAAATAATTTGAATGAAAGGGTGTTAGCTGCACAGAAGGAAGCTGTGCTGGAAGCTAACTATCCTGCAGAAAAGTTGGGAGTAACTGAGGAGCAGTTATCCCACGACAAAGATGGAATGCTACGACTAAACGGACGAATATGGGTTCCAGTTTATGGAGGACTTCGGGATGTTATCCTCCAGGAAGCCCACAGCTCTAAATATTCCGTTCATCCTGGAGCTGATAAGATGTACCAGGATTTGAAATCAAACTACTGGTGGATTGGTTTGAAAAAGTCCGTGGCCGAGTATGTGGCCAAATGTTTGACTTGTGCGCAAGTCAAAGCCGAGCATCAGAAGCCGTCAGGTTTGCTTCAACAACCTGAAATTCCCAAGTGGAAATGGGAAATGGTGACAATGGATTTTATCACCAAGTTGCCGAAAACGAAAAAGGGAAATGATACCATATGGGTCATAGTAGATAGACTGACTAAGTCAGCTCATTTTCTACCCATCAAAGAGACGTATAGCTCAGATATGTTAGCTCAATTATACGTCGATAAGATAGTAGCGCTACATGGTATACCTATATCTATTATCTCCGATAGAGATACTAGATATACGTCGCATTTTTGGAAGAGTTTCCAACAGTCGTTGGGCACTCGTTTGAATTTTAGTACGGCTTACCATCCTCAGACTGATGGTCAGAGTGAGCGTACTATTCAAACTTTGGAAGACATGCTTCGTGCATGTGCGATCGACTTAGGTGGTAGTTGGGATAAGAACCTACCACTGATTGAATTCTCCTACAACAATAGCTACCATTCCAGCATAAAGGCTGCGCCTTTTGAGGCCCTATACGGTAGGAAGTGTAGATCGCCCATTTGTTGGGCAGAAGTTGGAGATGTCCAGCTGTCTGGACCAGATATCGTCTTTGAGACGACAGACAAGATCGTTCAGATCCGTGATCGTTTGAAAGCTGCCAAGGATAGGCAGAAAAGTTATGCGGATCCTAAGCGCAAGGATTTTCACTTTGATGTGGGTGAAAAAGTGTTGCTTAAAGTATCACCTTGGAAAGGTGTAATGCGATTTGGAAAGAAAGGCAAGCTGAGCCCGAGATACATAGGACCTTTCGAGATTATCGAACGTGTCGGGTCAGTCGCTTACAAGTTAAACTTGCCTGAAGAGCTTAGTGCTATTCATAATGTGTTCCATATCTGTAATTTGAAGAAGTGTTTCGCTGACGATTCACTGGTTATACCGCATACAGATATACACATAGACGAAAGTCTAAAGTTTGTTGAAAAACCTTTGTCGATTGAGGATCGACAGGTAAAGAAGCTTCGAAGGAAGCATGTGCCTATTGTAAAGGTCAAGTGGGATGCCCGTAGAGGTCCCGAATACACGTGGGAAGTGGAATCCACGATGAAAGAAAAATATCCCCATTTGTTTGAATAAATCTCGGGGTCGAGATTTCTTTTAAGGGGGTGAGGATGTAACACCTCGAAAAAATTTCGTCCAATAATGTCTTGACACGTGTCATAAGGTTCCGTTATGTGAAAACATACTTTAGAGGGACTAAAAGTGACAAACAGTGAAAACTATGGAACGTAAGGGTCCAAAGTGTCAACAATGGATAAATAGACTCTATGATAACCCTACATAATGTTTATAACCTTAAACGGATGGTTCATGGATCATACGACGCGGAAATTGCACAAAAGTGAAGTATTGTAAACTATAGGGGCCAAAAGTGTCAACATGTTTAATTTATACCTCTGAGTGAACTTTTGGCAGACCCGAAGCTTTGTATAGCTAAAATATACTCACTAGAATATGTGGTAAAAATTTCATGAAGTTTCGTCAACGTATGAGAAAGTTATGGCCAAAACCGTACTTAAGGGACTAAAAGCGTCAACGTCGAATTTCAGGGCTTTTCGGTTGAGCGCAAAGTTATCCGAGGATATTACCATGTTGGTAAAAGTCCTAAGGTTCTTAGAAACCAAGTTTGGGGGTTTACGGGTCGAGAAAAACAGCCGAAACATCGCGTACAAGTTCAGGGGTCAAAGCTGTCAAGTTTGAAACTTGTTTTGGCTGAACCAGGGTCAGGCGACCCGCCTGGGAAAGCCCAAGCGGGCCGCGTGGGTTGCCCAGCGACCAGAAATCGTATTTTGGTTGATTTGGGTCCGATTTCAAGTGTTATACAGCTCATTTGCACCTCCAATTGCACCAATAACAAGCCTTGCATGCCTACATCCACAGTACCCTCGAATTTATGGCCATAAATCAGATCATCACCTCATTTTTGATCATTTGCAATTGAAGAACAAGAAGCTCTCTACCAAGAACTTACAAGCAAGCTTTCTGGAGGAAATCTGATCAACAAGGCCGACTCCTAGTGTTCATTAAACACCTATAGGACTCTTGTAAGCTTTCAATTCGTTCTTTAATCCGTTCTTGTTGTGTTTATTGATAAAAGTCAAACTGGGTGTTCATAACCTTTGACTTTCCGATTAAACGGATTCCTTTCAGTCATTTCTCGAATTGAAAGTTGTTATAGATTGGTATTTATGTGGGAAACAAACCCTCTAAAGGGTACTACCTGATTCCCACTACATGCATGATAAATGTCGAGTCAAACCTATTTCTAAAAAGTCAACAGAAACGATTTTTGTGAAAAATGACATGATTAATGATATAGATGACATGCAACCTGATTGATCATTGTAAATAACTTGTAACACATATAAGAATGTGTTTTAATCATCATCAACTCGACGATCTATAGTATAGACACGAATCGGGACCGAAAGTCTTGTAAAACGATTATTTCGTCGACTATCGATTCGGATTCGTACATGCATGTTCGAGATCTGTATTGGAAAGTATTTTTGACTATTTTTATTTTAGTTAAACTTTCTGGAATTTCCTTTGATTGAGTCTATGCTTAGCCTATTCGAATGCATGTTTCCGATTTATGCATAAAGTTGACTATTTTGCCCTTTTTGTTTTGGAACGTGATTTTTGGAAAAGTGAAAGGATAGAAATCTTTATTTCTAATATATGAACTTGCACCGAAAGTTTCGGATCAGTTGGTGGTCCAGATTGTGAGTTATGGCCATTAGCGTAAAACTATATTATAAATTTACATAAACGGTCCTTTTTGCGTAGAACCCGTTTCTGGCCACGTTTTGGTACAAAACTTTTTACCAACAGAAGTAATATAATATTCTGGGAATTTTGATGATTTTTAATTAATTTTTGGCTGAACGGATCCTAGATCGCCTAGTCATTTCGGCTTATGTCGGTTTTGACCGTTTTAGCCATAAAATGAGTTTTACACATCCTTTTGACCCGAAACCTTTTTTCTACTGATTTTATATGATGAATAAATTATTTTAAGTATTCTGGAAATATAAAAATCTCAGATTTAATTTGAAAACCCGAAAACGCCCTTAAATCGCATATTTAGCGTTTTAAGCGTATAGTAAGCGTTATACTTGTTTTAAACATATAAGACCTATACCCACTGATGTGTTTAGCTTATTTTCATATAAAAACAGTAAGTATAAGTATATGAACTCAGATTTCCAGTTTTGGCATTTTTAGCCCTTGTGAAATTACTAAATTGCCCCTACGGTGCATAGTTTGGTTTTAAATGATATATTTGGTATATGGGTCATACCCTACTGATATAATATGTTATATTAAGTATATTTACTGTATGAACCAGACCCGAAACTCAGATTTCTAATTTTACCCTTTTATTATCTTTTAAATGACCAAAATGCCCTTCTAAGGCATAAATTGAGTTTAAAATTATCCCGGGCAATATAGAACATAACTTACTGATATAATATCATATTTTAAGCATATTATCTCAGGGAACTTGCCTTTGAATCATTTGACTACCCGTATCGTCCTTTTCGCGTTCGGTTCGGTTTACGTAACTAGTTTGCGTAAATTGACCAAAACGGGTCAAACGATATCATTTTTATTTCAAAATCCAGAATGTATTTAGTATACCCATATTATACAAGTATTCAAACTTGTCGGGTCTAAATCACATTCTATCCGGTCTTTCGCTTAATCGTGCGTAAACCGTATCATTCCTAAAACTAACCGGTCAAAGCTTAGGCTTAAATAAAAGACCCGTTAGGAATCTAATAGGTTAATTATAAACCTTTGTTCCAGATTAGGAGGCCCGGTAAAAGCTACCAACACTTATCGTTTGTGACTTATACTTGCTCAGGTAAATACATTTTGACTTATTTTCCCTATACGGGCTTGGGGTACGGTATTTAAAATACCGCTTGATCGGGCGCACAAGTCCTGCGCCTTATAGGTGTACAGTCTTGAATAGCTTGTGCGACTTCGTTTAAACAGTTTTGTCTTACTTAAAGGCTTTGGGGGTTATTGACCGTGTCCCGGATATCCTTGGCATTATCTTACGAGATGGCCACGACCAGAGCACGGGGTGTAGGCGTACACCCGTCGTGTATAACTCTTTAATGTGGTGTGTCATTTAATCTCTAGCCCGGACAGCAGATCCCGGGCCACCAGAGATATAAGTGCATGTAATTCGTTCACAAGTTTATATTATATAATTATCCCAAGTTAATAAAAATATTTATGCCTTGTGCATTTAAATCAATTTTCAATCATTTTCAAAATGAGTCAGTCGATTTGTATTTACCAGTGTAAACTGACGTATTTTTCCCAAAAGGTTAAGTGCAGGTACTATACGGAAATAGGCTGGCTGTTTCCTAAGAGCGTCCACTATAGTCTCGCAAGCTCGGACGACAATATATCTGTTGAACTATTTTTATCTTATTTTTTTGATCCGCCTGTGGATCCGATTTCAACTACTGTGATATTTATTATTGCATTATTTAAAGTTGAAATGTTCTATTCTGCTTCCGCTGTGCATTATATATTGTGTTGATTGTCTATGACGATGCCAACTACGTCACTGTACCCCACACCGGGGCCCACCGGTGACACGTGGAATCGGGGTG